>NC_064614.1:850289983-850598816 GCF_023898315.1 Schistocerca nitens
CGTCGTAGAGTTTCAACGAGTTTCTGGAGAGGTGCATGCATAAAACGTAGCGTGTCACGGAAGGGGAGCATTGTTCTCGGTGTCATTCGTTTGGAGAATGAAATATACAAACATCAAAAAAAGTTTTAAATCACCTTGTTTCCGAGATTTCCGGAACCTGTACAGAAAATTGGAATAGAGATCAACATAAACGTCATTTCAGACCTTTTTATTGCTCATGAAAATCACACGTTGCATGTTGTACCACCATACAGCGAGACCTTCAGACGTGGTGGTCCAGATTGCTGTACACACTGGTACCTCTAATACGCAGTAGCACATCCTCTTGTGTTGATGGATGACTGTATTAGTCGTGGCATACTATCCACAAGTTCATCAAGGCACTGTTGGTCCATATTGTCCCACTCCTCCACAGCGATTCGGCGTAGATCCATCAGAGTGGTTGGTGGGTCATGTCGTCCATAAACAGCCCTTTTCAATTTATCCCAGGCATGTTCGATGGGGTCCTTGTCTGGAGAACAGGCTGGCCACTCTAGTCGGGCGATGTCGTAATCCTGAAGGAAGTCATTCACAAGATGTGCATGATGGGAGTGCGCGTTATCGTCCATGAAGACGAATGCCTCACCAATATGCTGCCGATATGGTTGCACTATCGGTCGGAGGATGGTATTCACGTATAATTTTGCTCACTGAAATACAAACAGAAAGTCGTATTCTTTAGTTCATCAAAAGTTCACTCACAGTTGTCAATGATCTGCAGTATCCCTTCATTACATGCAGCGCGGCGCTGTGTATCAAATTGTTGCACACACCTTCCCCCCACCCCCCACCCCCCCTAAACGTAGCTTCTGGTATTGGAGAGACAAGTCTTCAACACCTTTGGTGGGCAGGGGAAGTGGTGTGATAACGCAGAGTACACCAATCACTGAGTGGTTTAATGAGTCCACTTTTAGAGCCATACTGTCTCAGTTTAACTAGATAGAAGTGAGAGGGTCAGCTAAGGCACTCAGCCAAATACTACAACTGGACATCCATAAACATGTCTGTGATCCGGAAAATGGCGGGTACAGCTAAATCAAGCTATCTGAAGAGTTAGCACCCAAGTGGGCAGGTATTAATGTCAAAAATCAAAAGTTTCAGGCTCGTTTTGCATGATCTATCCTGGATTGCAAAAGAAATATTATATAGAATCCAGAGAGCTTATGTCAATACAGTAGATACCTAGACGTTCATACTTGTGATAAATTTGGTGGAACGAGTTCCCCATCAAGACCCTGGACACAACGAAATTTGAGACGGTAGAATAACGAAATATCTGGTCATGTTTATGGACTGGAGAAGAAAAGCAAGCCAGATGAGCAGGACAAGCATGTAATCGTCGAGCCCCTCCATTTCTCAAAATTTCCCATTGGGCTTGAGCTGCATGTAAACGTGCTACTATTCTCTGAAGGTGATAATTATAATTATGTTTCGATCAAAGACATTTCCCTACTGATTTCCGCTCAACTCAGTAATCATTATGGTTGTTGTTACGATCTTCAGTCCAGAGACTGGTTTGATGCAGCTCTCCATGCTACTCTTTCCTGTGCAAGCTTCTTCATCTCCCTGTACTTACTGCAACCTACATCCTTCTGAAACTGCTTAATGTATTCACCTCTTGGACTCCCTCTAAGATTTTTACCCTCCACGCTGACCTATTGTGCAAGCATCCTGTGTAGCTCTGTGCGGAATATCGAACCCATGTGCACATGAGATACCTTCGGTGTTTTGTGTATTTATGTGTTTATTTTTGGAGGGGATAATTAACCGTGTGTGTATCAGTGTTAAAGATTCGTCAGTGGCTTAAAGTGAATTTAGTATGGGTAAGATAGGACAACCTAAAGCATCCGTACCAGAAGAACAAAATTCTGTTAATATGGAAAGTGAGGATCATTTGCAAAACGTAAACGAATCCCAAGCCACCGCCTCCGGTAGCATAATTTCCGGAACGGGGGGCGAGGATCTGTGGACGGTGAATGACGCTCCGCAGCAGAATGGGAATAGAGTAACAACTCCACTGCTTGGGCAGGGGGGCCAATCGAGTGCTAGATTAAGCTGGACACCAGTATGCTCACCAATTGCAGACCCATTTGCAGAATTTCTGCGCAGGTTAGATGAAAGAGATAGGGAGAGAGATCAAAAACTGGCTCAGACGTTACATGAGCAGGAGAAAAAATTAACGCAAATGCTACATGACAAAAGGAAAAAAATGGTTCAAATGGCTCTGAGCACTATGGGACTCAACTGCTGTGGTCATAAGTCCCCTAGAACTTAGAACTACTTAAACCTAACTAACCTAAGGACAGCACACAACACCCAGCCATCACGAGGCAGAGAAAATCCCTGACCCCGCCGGGAATCGAACCCGGGAACCCGGGCGTGGGGAGCGAGAACGCTACCGCACGACCACGAGATGCGGGCGACAAAAGGAAAGAATTTACGCAAAAGCTCAGTGAGCAAGAGCAGCGCAGTGAAGCGAAACTAGATCGTATCCAAAGCGAACTTGCCGAGATGCGGGACGCGTGCAAAGAAATACCCGATCTTGTGCAAAGCTTAGCCGGCGAGATGCAAAAATTACAGATATCGCAGGCTAGGCTCGAAGACAATGTCCAAACTTTAACCACCCGTGTGGATAATGTGGATATAGCTGCACGGAAAAGTATTGATACATATTTGGAAGTGCAAGCTGAAAAAGTAGAAAAAGAATTAAATGAATGGCTAGAAGTAAAGGATCGCGAGATATCTGCAAAGATTGAAAGCGACGTAAAAACAGCTGTAGAACAAGCGACTGCGGCCGCGAGTGTAAATATTGACGCTAGCGCTGCCGCACTAAGTGCCGAATTAACACAGATCAAGTCCCGTGTGACAGTGGAGTTGCCAAATTGGCAACAGGAGGTCGCGCGGAGACTGTCTGCATTGGAAAGCAATGTAAACAGTGGCGGACAGATAATGAATCCGACTCCGCGTACTGATTACTATAATAACGCTGACGGTAGGCAGGGTGCGAGTGCGCAACCGCAACCTAATGCGAATTATGAGCACGAACAACATGCGATACCGTGCTGCGCACATCACGAAGTAATGAATGTCCCAGAATGTAGCAATCAGATGTGCAAAAAAGAGGACAATGTAATAAAACACATGACATTCCAACCTTTCAATAGCGAAAAACGAAATGTCCACCCTGTGGTATTTATTAAGAGCTTCATGTGTTTCCCAGGACATGGACGGAAAGACAAAGAATACAGTTCGTGGTCTCCTTTATTCAAGATGACGCGGCACTGTGGGCCACCGACGTCTCCGAAAAATGTCTAACGATGCAACAGTTTGAAGGTGCCTTCTTGCAAAAATTCTGGTCCGATAGCGTCCAAGAAAGACTACGAAAGGAGTTGTACAGTCCAGAAATGTACAATCCTAAGATGGGAACGTTACGCAAATATTTCGAAAAGTATATAAACAAAACCAGGTACTGAGACGAGCCAATGTCGGATCGTGACATAATCAGATTAATAAAAATGAAGTTGCCCAGTGAAATTAAAAGATATTTCATCAATGTGCCGGAATACGATATAAAACAATTCATGGAAATAGTGGATTCTGTTGACTTATTGATCGAAGATATGAAAACCGAAAACAAGTGGAACCATGCAGGCTGTAATCAACAAAAAGCCGATTACAATAGCAGCCACAGTAACGGTAGTAACTTAGTACCAAATGGTAACGGGAATAGGCAAGAGCACCGGCAACAGAATCGAGGCACAAACAATGGCAATGGTTATAACGGCAACGGTTGTAATCGTCAAAATCGAAAGAGACATCATGATGGACGCATGAGTAATGGATATAATGGTAACGGCAATCCGCAATGGCGGAACAACCGAAACCAGTGGCGTGGTTGTAATGAACCGACACCACAGTGGCAACAAAACACAGCGCCACAATGGAACGCCAACCCAGGTCCGTCACAGAACATGTCAGGGAGTTACAACCGACCACCGCAAAACCAGAGCCGTACACAATATCAAATTACACCATCAGGGAGGCAGGGCGGCCAACCCAACAGTAGCAACAACAACAACCAGAACCACAATGTGAGGTTAGTGGAAGCGACAGACAACTGTCAACCCACTAATGCTCATCCGTTAAACTAAAGACAGCCACAATACGCTCTCCATTGTTGGTTGCAGGATGGTGTAGTGAGGGCACATTCACGGATGACAGCCATAAACTTTGTATGCTGAGATACAATGAGGGAATAAAAATAGAAAAGGAACTTGTAGACATACCGCAGAAATGTAACCGAACTGACAAAAGTGTTGTGCAGGCTATATTGCAAGCAGATATGTATGGAGCACCAATACACATAATAGTCGATACCGGTGCGTCAACAAATGTCATGAGCGCAAATTTTTACAAGTACTTGCGTCAAAATAATAGAATACCAGTATTGCCAGTGAAGAATTGTCGTGATACAGGTGCAATAGGTGCACAATCTCATATCATAAAGCACCAGGTGCAAGCCGAGTTTACGGTAGGAAATGAAGCAATGAGAAGCTCGTTCCTAGTAGTTAAGGGATTAGGTGTTGCTTGCATCCTGGGAATGGAATTTTTACGCCAGAGGGACGCAAAAATCGACCTCTTGTGCGGGGAAGTAAGCCTTATGAATGAGGATAGACGTGTAATTTTGCCATTGTTGAGGACACGGGAAGTGCATGATAAATATTGCCGGAACTTTCAGTCGAGATTCGAAGAAATACAGGTAATGAATTTATATTCTGACTTAAGTACAACACAAGCATATTATAAAGAATTTATTACTGAAGATAAAGAGGAAAAAAGGAAACTGATAGCCATGAAAGTTAGGGAGTCAGAACATTTGACTGAAGCACAACAAAACGAATTGACTCAGCTACTTACAGATTATGAGAATGTGTTTTCGGAAAAATCCGGTGTTATTGAGGGCTACACCTATAACATCGAAGTGGTACCTCACGATACTTTCTGTCACGCAAACTACACCATCCCGTGGTCAAAGAAGGAGGCAGTTACGAAAGAAACAAGAAAAATACTTACAAATACTTAAAGACGTTCGCTCAGTAGAGTAACTTTTACATATATGAATAATAGGTTAAGTTTATAGTGTATTTTTCTCTGTGTGTGTAAATGTTAAGATTTTAGTGTAATATTTAAAGACAATGAGGCACACAAGATTAGTGCGATTCAATTTTGTAGATATTAAGGAATAACAGTATTTTTAAGCAATTGAATTTTGAAGAAAAAAATGAACGTAGGTTTAAGAATATTTTGCAAATTTCATGTTTAAAAATGCTTTAAAAATATTTAAAAAAAATTCAACAGCATGTAATGATGAAAGAATTTTTCATTAGTGTGTCATGAATATTTTTGAACTGTAGTAGTAATGAAACTTATGAAATTCAATATTATAGAGTATATGTTGTTCCATGTATTTATGTCTATACCGATCTTGAAATATGTTCAATCATAATTTACTAAACAACATGAGTGCAGGGTGTACATCACCCAAGGTACCTCATGTGTTGTGGACAAGGTACAAAGCAAATCAGTAAACGCGACTACCGCTAAGCACTGTTAAAATATATTGCCATCTGCTAAGGCAGAGATTTACACGAATTTATCGTGTAAACAAAAGTCACAAATCAAACACTAATCTAGGAACTTGCACGCTAGGCCTAGATTATAAAATGTGTACGATAATGCGAGAGGCAAAGTTTTGTAAAGTCGAGCCTGGCTCTGGAGGGCAAGTACGCAATGAGTGGGCAGACGACATGGGGACTTACCTCAGATGAGACGGAAATACAATTGTATAGTCAAAAAATCTGAAGGCAAGTACGACTCTAAGTGGAAAATGAAAAGAGATAATTAGTGCGAGAGACTGGTAAAATCCAGCACGAGCCAAAATCCAGTTCAGACTTAATGAAATACATTAGTGTTTGTGAACTAATCGAAACAGTTACTTTAAGCAGTGTGAAAAACCATGAAGGTGAAACTGTGATAGGGACAGTGAAGTGCTAGTGTTGAACGTTCAACAGCGGTAAGGACGCCAAACGCCAATATTACGCACGAAAAACTGTGAATTTGCTTATAAATGTGAACTGTTAACGTGAAGTGAACCCACAGTCAATATTTTTGGGACAGACTGTAGTTTCAGTGAGCACAATAATGCGAGATTGGAATGCGATGCGTGGACTGTTGCAAAACAGCGACCGCAGAAACGGCGAATGTTTGTGCTAAGCTCGTACTGGGACACTCACCAGTGCCTGCGAGTGCGGCAAAAACATAAATAATTGTATCAAGACAAAAACTGACATGTAATGGAAACAGTGGCGCAACAAAACTTCATTCACGGGAGAAGATCCATGTCATGTATTCTGCAAGACAGTGCTAGCTTGACACTCGGAAACTGGCGAAAACTTAACAACAACTGCCGCACTAATAAATGCTTCTTTCCCACTAGCGTAACCATCTGCAGCGGGAAACAAATATTACGTTGGTTGTGTGTATGTTTCATGTACTACATCGGAGACGCGTAGCAGAGCTGACTCCTGCCAACAAGCGCGGGAGGCGGATATCATCCCACTCCGCCACGCCCGGCCGAGACAGAAGCGCATCGCCAACCGTGCAGCCGATCAGCTGATTCTGACGTTCCGCGACGGCGAGAGACATGCTGGAGTCGAGCGGACGTTGACCTCTCCGCAGCCGCCGCGAACGGCGAGCACCGAACACACCAACCGACGCCGTCGCGAGCTAAACGTCGCGGCGTAGATCATCAACGACACCGCAATCAATTGTTATAATGACCTCATTCCTTGGCATAGTGCAACGAAAAATTGTTGACGAAGTATGCACATCCTGTACTCCAATGACATCCCAGAAACAATTAAGTGAAAGTAACCAAAGCAGTTAGTCTGTCGCTCCCCCGAGGTTTTCCCCAGGGTTTCTCTACGGCCGCGCCAAATGGGGAGCGAACAGTTGACACCCCTGGGACTTCAGGTTCTACAGACTAACTAGTGATTGTATACCTTGAACACTGCAAAAGTTGCAACCCTAAGAAGAAGCAGCCAAAATGGAACTAATTGATTCTATGTCCTTTTGTACATGACTGTATACGTAACCAATTGTATATTATATTGTTATGTAGATAACTTCATCTGTATTACACTTTGTGTGCAACGCACCTCAGTAATTTAACGATTTAAATATACGATGTGACATATGTAGACTGTGAAAGAAAAATCTGCGTGTGGACACTGTGGACATGAAAGAGGAAATATTTATGTCAAAAAACACGAACATTTTTTATGACATAAAAATTTCGGGGGGCAATATAGCGTCCCCAGTGCCATATTACGAAAAGACTTAAAAACAATATTTATGAAGAAAAGACATTCATAAATTAAATAATATATTTTTTTCATGTAGCCGTAAAACAATAATTTCTCTGTCGAGAAATGCAAAGAAATACACTCCTGGAAATTGAAATAAGAACACCGTGAATTCATTGTCCCAGGAAGGGGAAACTTTATTGACACATTCCTGGGGTCAGATACATCGCATGATCACACTGACAGAACCACAGGCACATAGACACAGGCAACAGAGCATGCACAATGTCGGCACTAGTACAGTGTATATCCACCTTTCGCAGCAATGCAGGCTGCTATTCTCCCATGGAGACGATCGTAGAGATGCTGGATGTAGTCCTGTGGAACGGCTTGCCATGCCATTTCCACCTGGCGCCTCAGTTGGACCAGCGTTCGTGCTGGACGTGCAGACCGCGTGAGACGACGCTTCATCCAGTCCCAAACATGCTCAATGGGGGACAGATCCGGAGATCTTGCTGGCCAGGGTAGTTGACTTACAACTTCTAGAGCACGTTGGGTGGCACGGGATACATGCGGACGTGCATTGTCCTGTTGGAACAGCAAGTTCCCTTGCCGGTCTAGGAATGGTAGAACGATGGGTTCGATGACGGTTTGGATGTACCGTGCACTATTCAGTGTCCCCTCGACGATCACCAGTGGTGTACGGCCAGTGTAGGAGATCGCTCCCCACACCATGATGCCGGGTGTTGGCCCTGTGTGCCTCGGTCGTATGCAGTCCTGATTGTGGCGCTCACCTGCACGGCGCCAAACACGCATACGACCATCATTGGCACCAAGGCAGAAGCGACTCTCATCGCTGAAGACGACACGTCTCCATTCGTCCCTCCATTCACGCCTGTCGCGACACCACTGGGGGCGGGCTGCACGATGTTGGGGCGTGAGCGGAAGACGGCCTAACGGTGTGCGGGACCGTAGCCCAGCTTCGTGGAGACGGTTGCGAATGGTCCTCGCCGATACCCCAGGAGCAACAGTGTCCCTAATTTGCTGGGAAGTGGCGGTGCGGTCCCCTACGGCACTGCGTAGGATCCTACGGTCTTGGCGTGCATCCGTGCGTCGCTGCGGTCCGGTCCCAGGTCGACGGGCACGTGCACCTTCCGCCGACCACTGGCGACAACATCGATGTACTGTGGAGACCTCACGCCCCACGTGTTGAGCAATTCGGCGTTACGTCCACCCGGCCTCCCGCATGCCCACTATACGCCCTCGCTCAAAGTCCGTCAACTGCACATACGGTTCACGTCCACGCTGTCGCGGCATGCTACCAGTGTTAAAGACTGCGATGGAGCTCCGTATGCCACGGCAAACTGGCTGACACTGACGGCGGCGGTGCACAAATGCTGCGCAGCTAGCGCCATTCGACGGCCAACACCGCGGTTCCTGGTGTGTCCGCTGTGCCGTGCGTGTGATCATTGCTTGTACAGCCCTCTCGCAGTGTCCGGAGCAAGTATGGTGGGTCTGACACACCGGTGTCAATGTGTTCTTTTTTCCATTTCCAGGAGTGTATAACAAAGTGATCTAAAGGGACGACAAGATACGCACGCACTTTTGTTAATTTTTTAGTCGTCTTCACTTCTTCTCTTGTCTTTATTGTGTATCGACGGACATCTTTCGAGTTCTGGCAAATGTAAGCATATTTGTATGAGTTAAGCATATAATATAATGATTTAATATTATTGTGCACTTTTAATTTGTAAGAGGTGATCCCAATTTCATGTCCGCCTTCCTTGAATTAACCTGCATTCAAGTAATTTACAGCTCAACAATCGCAGCGGCCGATGCAGCCAACGACGCCATTACGTGGCGATATTAACTTATGAAAAATTAGCGGAAGCGGAAAACTCGCCCGCTATTAACATAATATTAATTTTTCTCCACAGCCACCCGACGTTGCAGAAAATACTTAGCTTTAAGATTCTTATTTTCAGTACCATAGCCGAGACCCAGAGCCAGGACTCCGACTACAATACAATGGTTAACGGAGGTAAGAAAAAATACTCTCGCGCGTGTGTGGGCCGCAATTGTAATTAATAACTAAAGATCTTATGCTTTAAGGTGAACTGACTAGCCGAGGAAATTAATATGAAAAATTTAATTACATTGTACAACTTATATGCTCATGTTTTAAGATTCTGCGAGTCTAACATTCATTAGCGTAACAAATAATTTGAAATTAATATTGTTAAAAAGGATAACTACAGGAAAGCATTTAATCGTAAAATCAAAATATAATGAAATATCATTTTTATTAAGGCCCACCACGTAAGTCGGCAACAATAAAAAAAATAACAATAACAATAATAATATATTAAATTACGACGGCCGACGGACGCGAGAGTTTCCATTGAGCTCTTGATATTCATACAAGTGGTTCTGTTTTCTGCAAACGTCTCTTTAATTTTCATGTAGGCACCATTTATCTTCTATCTTACCCCTAGTGAGATAAGCCTCTACATCCTTGTCCTCTAGCCATCCCTGCTTAGGCATTTTGCACTTCCCCTCGATCTCATTTTTGACACGTTTGTATTCCTTTTTGCCTGCTTCATTTACTGCATTTTTACATTTTCTCCTTTCATGAATTAAATTCAATATTTCTTCTGTTACTCAAGGATTTCCACTAGCCCTCGTCTTGTTACCTAATCGATCCTCTGCTGCCTTCACTACTTCATCCCTCAAAGCTACACATTCTTCTTCAACTGTATTTCTTTCACCCATTCTTGTCAATTGTTCTCTTCTGCTCTTCCTGAAACTCTGTACAACCTCTGGTTTAGTCAGTTTATTCAGGCCCCATCTCCTCCAATTCACACTTTTTTTTGCAGTTTCTTCAGTTTTAATCTACAGTTGATAACCAATAGATTGTGATAAGAGTCCACATCTGCCGCTGGAAATGTCTTACAGTTTAAAACCTGGTTCATAAATCTCTCTCTTACCATTATATAATCTATCTGAAACCTGTCAGTATCTCCAGGCTTCTTCCATGTATACAACCATCTTTTATGATTCTTGAACCAAGTGTTGGCTATGATTAAGTTATGCTCAGTGCAAACTTCCACGAGGCGGGTTCCTCTTTCATTTCTTACCCCCAATCCATATTCACCTACTACGTTTCCTTCTCTTCCTTTTCCTTCTATCGAATTCCAGTCACCCATGACTATTAAATTTTCGTCTCCCTTCACTATCTGAATAATTTCTTTTATCTCATCATACGTTTCTTCAATTTCTTCGTCATCTGCGGACCTAGTTGGCATATAAACTTGTGCTACTGTGATAGGAGTGCGCTTCGTGTCTATCTTGGCCACAATAAGGCGTTCACTATGCTGTTTTGTAGTAGCTTACCCGCACTCCTATTAATTATTAAACCTACTCCTGCATTACCCCTATTTGATTTTGTATTTATAACCCTGTATTCACCTGACCAAAAGTCTTGTTTCTTGTGCCACCGAACTTCGCTGATTCCCACAATATCTAACTTTAACCTACCCATTTCCCTTTTTAAATTTCCTAACCTACCTGCCCGATTAAGGGATCTGACATTCCACGCTCCGATCCGTAGAACGCCATTTTTTCTTTCTCCTGATAACGACGTCCTCTTGAGTAGTCCCCGCCCAGAGATCCGAATGGGGGACTATTTTACCTTCGGAATATTTTACGCAAGAGGACGCCATCATCATTTAATCATACAGTAAAACAGCATGCCCTCGGGAAAAATTACCGCTGTAGTTTCCCCTTGCTTTCAGCCGTTCGCAGTACCAGCACAGCAAGGCCGTTTTGGTTAGTGTTACAAGGCCAGATCAGTCAATCTTCCAGACTGTTGCCCCCGCAACTACTGAAAAGGCTGCTGCCCCTCTTCAGGAACCACACGTTTGTCTGGCCTCTCAGATACCCCTCCGTTGTGGTTTCACCTACGGTACAGCTATCTGTATCGCTGAGGCACGCAAGCCTCCCCACCAACGGCAAGGTCCATGGTTCATGGGGTGGGGGGAAAAGGCGGGGGAGCATTATAGTAACCAGCATATTTGTTGAAAGTGGCTCAATGCCTTCTCCTCCGACAAGTTATTACGAAAGCATCTACTTGATTGTGCTTTCAAGGACCCAGTACATGTTATTATGCATACTGAGGAAGACTAATTCATAAAGTTTAAGAATGCCCACCATCAGTAGAGATGTCTGTTTGTGGTGTACAACGACACTGTATGCCTCTTCGCTCCTGTGAGCCGCTGTGAAAGTGACCCTACAGGGTCACATACTACCTTTACAGAAAGACACTACCATACCAGACAGTGTACCAAATTGTATCGTTCTCTGATTCAAGTCTTAACCACTGAAAACCGTATATCAGTGATAATCCTGCAATTTGGCTGCTCACTGAGCTCGATAAACTTTTGTGGGTAGTTGATAAGCTTTACAGCGACAGCGTTCCCATGAACAAATCGATGGAGAATGACGATTTGTACAATAACACGATTGACAGTCATTTTGTGGGCTACCGTTTGATAGACAAGTGGAAATTCCCCACAGGAACCATTGTCATCTTTCAAAGAAGTTACATGTGCAGCCCATAATATGTGCAGTTTGAAGTACCAGCTACAAAGGCAGAAGGGTTTATCTTCTTTTCTTTAACCAGGTATGTCGTCACTTTCTTGTGGAGCACCTATCTGATTTCAGAATGCAGAAAGATCAGGTCAGTGTCCCACCTGAGAGTGTTGAGAATTATATTTCATTCTCCAAACGAATGACACAGAGAATTACGCTCGACTTTTTATGCGCGCACTACTCCAGAAACTCGGTGAAACTCTACCTCGGGATGGTATGCATATCAATTGAGCAGCACTTCCCGATGAGGAAAAGTTTCAGCTTGTGGCTAGGAAGGAGGTTTCCCCTAATGAATATGTGGATAGTATGGCAAAACTTAACGAAATCAGACTACCTGGCATAACTGAAATCTCTAGCAATCTTACAGGTGATGGATGCAGAATTTGAGCATGCCGTAAATGCCTGGCGGTAATTCAAAACCTCCACTTTAAGAGAGTACACACATCTTTACATGGACACAGACGTGCACTTGCTTGCCGATGTTTCCGAGAAATTCTATAGTCTATGCATTACCACATATTTCATGGCACCTGGGTTGTTTTGGGATGCAATGCTCAAGGAAAAGAAGTTCAGCATTGAATTATTGAGTGACGCCGACATGCGTCTTTGCCTTGAATGAGAGATCCATGGGAGACATTTTCAGTGTGCCCATAGGTATGCCAGCGCAAAATAACCCCAGGATGCGTGATAGGTTCAACGTATCCCTTGATTCGAATTACACCATGTTCTTGATGTGAATGACTTATACAGGCACGCCATGCAACAATCACTGTGGATTGGGGAGTTTTGATGGGTCCCCAGAGACGAATACTAGGGATTAAGAGGGGAAAATACACGTGTATCTTACACTGGAAGGTGCCAGCCAGACGCGGGCTGAGGGTGTGCATCATATGGTATTGAGAGCCCTCTCTATCAAAGACTATTTGCCTTGTATATATTTATTTATTTATTTATTTATTTATTTATTTATTCATACACTGCTTATGCGTACTACCGGACTGAAGTAATATCATTACTGTAGCTCTCAAGGTCTATCGACGTAGCTTCTCCAAAACCGAAAGACTCAGTTGCCTAGTCTGAGAGGTTTCTTTCCTGCACACCTTAAAAACATCGCTTTATGCACATCCATTATTTCCTAAGTGTAACTAAGCGCACTGGACAAAAACTTTGTCACTTTGGGAAACAAGATGCCAAAGCCGTCTACTCGTAACACTGCCTCAGTTCAGTGAGAACAAGAGTCCAAACGTTTCTTCAGCAGGACAGCCTACACACCAAGGGCTGGAAAAAACACGCATTTGCCCGTAACTCCACTCCTTTCATAACTAAAACCACGTTAATTCCCAAGAAACTATGAAAGCAAAGGCGGTCTATATACTTGGTGCACTTTAAGGCGTGTGCCCCAACCTTCTCAATCGGTCAGTCTCTTAACCGTAGTTGAGTTCCTCCCATGGCTATCTTTAATAATCTCACCAACTTTTTCAGAGTTCCTGTACCTTTAATTCTGTATAGACACACACAAATCTCTGACCAGAGAATTTCGCGAAGCTGTGTAAGGTCTATTCCGCCAGAAAAAAGTCTGTCAATTTCTGGGACCGCGTTGTTGGACGCATGGCAGTTATTCCGCATAGCAATATTATGAGTCGCGCAAGGAGTTGGTAGGATTACTCTGCCTCTCTCTCTCTCTCTCTCTCTCTCTCTCTCTCTCTCTCTCTCGAGTTACCTAGTTTCTTTCATGCACAACACGAATATTTTGCCTTTTGTTTACCCAGAAATTACCGACCTCATTTTACTTTCTTAGTGTCCCGTGGCCGTTGGACAGTTTATCAACTCAAAATACGAGTAAATGTTTCCATACTGCTTTTTTTTCGCTGTTTAAAATGTCGCGGAAGTGGTCGCTTTGTGTTTTCCTGTAAATTACTGATTTCATTGATTCCATGCCATTTCCTTTGTGTACTGAACCACACGGGCGTCTCTCGTTCAGTCGTGCTTAACACGATTAAATGTTTTCACAGTTGTCTTTCACTTTCAAAATATTGCGGAAGTCGTTTCTTATTTTTTCCATAAATTACTAATATAAATTGTCTGATTTTATTCTGGTTCATTATCTGCTGAACCACGTGGCCGGAGGTCAGTTTGGCTGTCCTGTAAGGCAAGTAAACGTTCTTGTTGTAGCTCTTGTGTGTGCAACTCATTTTATTTCACATGTTACTACACTCCAGTAATAGCGTAACAGTCGTTTTTTCCGAGTTATGTCACATAATTAATAAGTACATTCCACTATCACATCTGTATGTCTCTGCTCTTGTGGTCAGTATGAGCTGTTTCTCTACCACTCATGTAGTGTTAATGGTCTGATTTATTCTTCTTTTGAATGTTGTGTCAGTGAGTTCATGTTCCATTTCTGAGTGTACCACAATGTGAAAGCTAGGTATGCGAGCTATTCACACAATCAATGTTATGAAATTATTCACTCTTTTACTTGCCAACTAGTACCTACTGCACTTGCTGATAATACTTCTTTTATTGGTTCTGATTAGGAACGAGATGATCACAGAGCTGAAATAGATGTGCTGTTAGCTCTGTGTATCATGATTTAATCTGGATTTTACATAATGCCCCTTTCACCACACTTGTCAAGTTTCTTTTAGTTGTCTTGAAAGAATATCTTAAAACTTCTAAACTCGCGTTTGTATGTGTCCGGTTGGTATCTGAGAATTTATGTATAAACTTATCTTGACATTGAAATGCGTAAATCTCAGTGCAGGATAACAAAACTGTGTTAAAGTTAAATTCTCAACGACACTATCTGAAGCACACGTTGCACGATGCGAAATACAGGCTGTCCAGTGCGTCAAACAATTCGCCTGCGAAAGAGCAATCCGTTTTCAATAGAATTTACATACGGTATCTGACTGCAAAACAAAATGATTTACACGAAAATAGAATATAGCTAATCTTTATCTTAGTCTTGTAAGCAATCACTATACCAGAATTGTTATTGTAATTACAAAGCAATTGAAGATAAAAATTAATACATACGATTGTGATAAAACTGCTTGAAAATTCACATTGCACTTTACTGAAATCTTTTGCTGCTATTAAGCCTCAGACATTATACTGATGTTTTCACAAAAACACTTTGACATTCCATGTGCCCCAAAATAAATATGAATCTTTATAGTAGTTAAATTCATTGGTCTATCTGTGCGCACGGAACGCTCGTCTGTCCTATAACCTGTTACAGTTAATATAATAATCAAGAATCAAATTTCATTCACCGTACTTGCGATGTGCAGTGCAACATGGTATCTTACCACTTTTCATAAAAGTGATGTGCAGTGCAACATGGTATCTTACCACTTTTCATAAAAGTGCTTCTTTAGTATACAACTAGCGATGTGCAATGCGAGTACACAACACACATTCATAAAAGTACAGACTGAGAAACTAGACTTAACGACTGACAAATGAGAAAAAGACTCCAAGTACACCTATGTTTCATTAATGACAATACACCCTTTCATAAGTTTCTCAGAACTACTCAAGGTAGCAAAACTCTTTCTCAATAAATTTCCTGTGTACAGTACATTCCTTGACAATTATTTCAATTATAAGACAAATCTATGTTCTTCGCTATAAAACCTCTTACAGTAAACTTTAACCATATACAATGTTTTAACAATACGAAACTACACGATTACGAGTATACAAAAAAACTAGATTATTGCAGAAAACTTCCCTTCTGACATTCTAGCACTTACATCCTCTCAGTTACACAACATTTTTCCTCAGAATAAATTAACACACAATGCTTTTCAAATAATGCTGCCTCCACTACATGGCAGGCCTGCTTCCATCTTTCTCATAGCAAGTAAATAGCCAGATTGTGTAACATAAACTGACTGCTACGCTGAGAAATTAAAACTGGCTTCTGTGACCGAGATCTGCGGTCACAGAAACAAACTTACAAAGAATATGGTTTTATCGATACTTCGGAGATTTAGTACATTCATCAAAATCACAATTTCATTCACATTTATGGTGAAAACTACCTGGAAATTATCATGGCAAATGAAACAGCCTCTTTCAATTTGAACTGCTAAGTGGCGTGCCTATCGTTCCTGTTTGTTAGGATTATTCACTAGTTAAAGCGAGCTACTTGCAAGCTACTCAGTCCATCAATAAATATGCTAGCAAGATTTGCGTTAATTAGAGAAAATATTCGTAGATACATAATAGGGTTTATTACACTGTTACAGGGGAAGACATACGGTAATGTATGAAAAAAGCTGGATTTGTCAAAAGGAATGCAACTGAGAATCAGAAACATGTACAAAAAATGTTTAAATTGTGTTATAATAAACGGAATACACTCAGAACGATCTATAATGAATAGAGGGGTTCGACAAGGAAGTGTTCTGGCATCAGTGCTTTTTAATATAGTCATGGGTAATATCATCACGAGAGTTCCCCAAGTGTCAGCATCAGATGTTATGAATATCATACCACATACAGACATGTGATGATTTGGGAACAAAATAATCGTAAATTGAAAGAACAACTCTATACCTGGCAGAGAGTAAATGTAGAAGCAGGCATGGAAATAAGTTTCGCAAAAAGTCAGATACTGAAAATCAATAGTGGGTGCTATTAAGTATCTAGAAAGTAAATTAACTAATAACAGAAACATCATGGATGGAATTCCGAAGAATAGAAAACTGTTCTAAATTTTATTATTGTGTGTAATTAGAAACTAGAAATACCTGTCAACGCAAAGATCATGAAAGACAAGTCATATTATCTCCCGGTTTCGACCTGCTGATGGGAATGTTAGACATGCACAAAGAAAGATCTGAACGAAATACAAGGAATAGGGATGCGTTTTCCGTGAGGGATCTAAAAGGATTGGGACAAGAAAGACTTCCAAGAAGATCCCTAGAATGAATAGAATTTGGGCGACGACCAATAGCAAGACCACGAACAAGGGGGGCAAAAGAAAAAAAAGAAGAAAAAAATTGGGTTTAACGTCCCGTCGACATCGAGGTCATTAGAGATGGACCACAAGCTCGGATTGTGTAAAGAGTAAGGAAGGAAATCGGCCGTGTCTTTCCACGGGAACCATCCCGGCATTTGCCTGGAACGATTTAGGGAAACCACGGAAAACCTTAATCTGGATGGCAGGAAGCGGGTTTGAACCGTCGCCCTTCAGAACGCGAGTCCTAACACTGGGCCATCTCGGTCGGTAACAAGGTGAAGAGACCAGGTGAAGGATGACGTGAACCGGACAGGACTGCAGTGGGAGGAGATGCTGAATGATCGAATGTGACAAAAGATAACGTTGGAAGAGGCTCTGTGAACGACCTACACAAGCAGGAACGTTTCATAAAGAAGAAGAAGACAGAACTACCCATCTTCTGTCGGACTTAATATTGTTTTCAGCCTCGCCGGCTGGAGTGGCCGAGCGGTTCTCGGCGCTACAGTCTGGAACCGCGCGACCGCTACGGTCGCAGCTTCGAATCCTGCCTTGGACATGGATGTGTGTGATGTCCTTAGGTTAGTTAGTTTTAAGTAGTTCTAAGTTCTAGGGGACTGATGACCTCAGAAGTTAAGTCCCATAGTACTCAGAGCGATTTGAACCAATTTTTGTTTTCAGCCTCTGTCACAGTAAGTGTGAAATTGATGCTAATTAATTAAAATTTAAAGTAACATCGTAGCCGCTGCAGAATAAGAATACTATCAGTAATTTATGCTGACTATGACCCGTGCACTGCTGCGTGTACATTCTGCATAACGTATGTACTTGAAGACTTACCTACTGCGTCGTTTGCCGTAACGAGCGCCGTACTCAAACAAATCACGTAAGGAGGGCAGGTGCGGGTCGTAGAGTTGGGAACGCCTTGCCGCCTCTCACCGCGGCCGACGTAAACATTCTTTCGGGTGAATGAAGAGCCGCCACCTGCGTCGCGAGCCCTCCCCCGCTATATTCTCATTCCCTCTAGGATGCGGGCCATAGCGCATGCGCATCCCTGTTATGCATCACACCACGTCTTACATTTCTCACGACCCCTCACCGCCTCCTTCACCACACGTCTTGCCAAGATTGCATTTGTAAAATGCAGAGTTTAATTCGAGTATGCAATAACAGTTGTTGTTCCCATCTCATGAAACTAATCTGTGGCAAACGCGGCTGGTACTGCAATATTACACACGAACACCTACAGGGCCGTTGTTAATGCTTTCTGTGATCCCATTGGGCACCAAGCGGCATGTATCGACACCGGTAGAAGTGCTACTGTTCCAGTGGAAATAACTGGGCCTCTGCTGTTTGAAAGAGAGAGGGTTTACATTTTAACCTAAAGCAGACAGCGCGGCTCTGCGAGACATGGTACTGGTTCACAGTAAAAGAATGAGGAAGAAAACTTGTCTTGTTTCCTTGTGCTGAAACCATTCCATTACTTGCCTCAAATGAATTTTAAAACTGGTAGTGCACCAAAATCAAAATGTCAAGACGTCTGGAGCCCTACTCCAATAGCATAGGAGTCCAGTGGTTTAGCCAAAACGTCATTTCGCTCTGTCTCCACTCTACGACCGAACCAGATGGCGTAATAGTTTTGAATTGTCCTCGTAATCTGCTGTCAATTCTTCTTTTTAACGATCGTCTATCACTGCTGAATGAAAGCGTTTTCACTCTCTTCTGTGAAGTCAGATCTCACAATATCCTATTGCATCAAGGTTCAAATCCTCGTCTGATCGCCGTCATTTTGTTTACAGTGGTACTCCTAACCAATTTATAGAGGTACATGTAATCTAAATAGTTTTAAACTATAATTCAAACCGCTGCGAATATTTAAGCAACAGTCGCGTTTAATTTCTTGATATAATGAGAAACTGAATTAGAAAATCTGTCTAGAAGCGCGTAGTAGTCCTCTCGTCCTGATGCCTCTTTCGGACATGTCCGAAAGAACAGGCCGCGCAAGATAGCCGCGGGGTCTTAGGCACCTTGCCGCCGTTCGCGCGGCCCCCTCTGTCGGAGGTTCGAGTCCTCTCTCGGGCAGGGGTGTGTGTGTTGTTCTTAGCGTAAGTTAGTTTCATCTACATCTACGTGAATACTCTGCTATTCACAATAAAGGACCTGGCAGAGGGTTCAATGAACCACCTTCAAGCTGTCTCTCTACCGTTCCACTCTCCAACGGCACGCGGGAAAAACGAGCACTTAAATTTTTCTGTGCGAGCCCTGATTTCTCTTATTTTATCGTGATGATCATTTCTCCCTATGTAGGTGCGTGCCAACAGAATGTTTTCGCAATCGGAGGAGAAAACTGGTGGTTGAAATTTCATGAGAAGATCCCGTCGCAACGTAAAACGCCTTTGTTTTAATGATTGCCACTCCAATTCACGTATCATGTCTATGACGCTATCCCCCTATTTCGCGATAATAGAAAACGAGCTGCCCTTCTTTGTACTTTTTCGATGTCATCCATCAGTCCCATCTGATGCGGATCCCACACCACACAGCAGTACTCCAGAAGAGGGCGGACAAACGTAGTGTAAGCAGTCTCTTTGGTAGACCTGTTGCACTTACTAAGCGTTCTGTCAAAACAGCGTCGTTCTCTAGACGGCTGAATAGCGAACTAACTCTTAGTATGTAATGGGCAGCCTTCATTATCGCGTGTGTTCTCCATGGAAATTTGAGAGATTCAACATGGACGTATCTTTGTGAGGGACCATTATTCTCTCCCATGTAAATTGTTGGTTCTCTAGACATGAGGAACACCTTAGTCGACTTTGTAAATTATAACGATGGTTTTTAATCTGTCATATCACCGACAACGATATTAGCGAGTTGGAAATATCAGTTTCACCTGTGGGTTACAGCACGCTCCACACCTCTGCATCTCGCAAATGTTTCGGGTTTCTAGAGAAATTATAGAAATTATACTGTGCAAGCGATACTGCTATGCAGGTGACATTGCTATGTGCTTCATATCGAGGAGTATCACGAAAATGGTTTGATACTCTAGCAAACCATGTGAAAATACATATGTGCTTGTAATCCCAGAGTTTGGAGATGGGAGCAGAAAAACAAGCAACAAGAAAGTCTGGTTCAGAAACAGTAAGGCCTTTGCGCCAGGGGGAGCTGACCCAGCTTCTGTACAACAGTTCGGAGAGTGACCTTGGTCCACTGAGGATGCTTTGGTCACGTGTTGGGCCAGTGTGTGTATGCAGAGTGCAGATGACTTGTAACCGTCGGCTGCACTGGATGACCTACCGAGATCACAGAAAATATCTAGTGCTGCGAGGAGTATATACGATGCATGTACTTATGCTATCTGTCTTTGTGTGATATGTATGAGTGTCTGGTGGTCGATTGCTATATGCAGGATGCAGAAGTGGTGATTTTCTATGGCGCAGGATATGAACTGCGTAGTATGTGATCGTATAGCCGGGTTGGAGATCGGATTCACGCTGAAATATTCAAGCTTTCTTCGACAGTAGCAGAGAAGTGTAGTTGAGGGAGTGTCTTTCCGTATTTCATGCACTTTAACTGCAAGTACAATATGCTGATCTGTGGAAAATAGTTTTGCTGCTGAAAGTCTCGTCTGCAGAAAATGGCTGACAGTGCTCCCACACCAGCAGCAATAGTGGGCGTGTTTCACACCGAAAAATTCAAGCTTTACTCAACACTAGCAGAGCAGTGTAACTGAGGAAGTGTCTTTCCGTATTTGACGATCTGTAGACCACTTGTGCAGGGTTTAACTGTCAGTGCGATATGGCGATCTGAAAAAAATAGTTTTGTCACTGAAAGTTTCGTCTGCTGAAAGGAAATGGTGGACAGTGCTTGCACACTGGCAGCAGCAGAATTTTGGCAGGTAAATTCAGTAAGAGTCATTCTGAATCCTCCATTCATTCACAAGACATAATTTGTGCTGGGACAAAGAAGCTTCTACAGACTGGTTCAAAAAAGATGGGGGCAACATGTTCTGAGAGTAACATGATGTCTTCTTTGTTCAAGTGGTCAAAGACAAGTTGAAGCAACCCATCCATCTCTGGCGTGATGCTGTCTCTCATCTGCCATTGTGGCATTAGGACATCTCCAGACCAGCAGCTGTAGGACACCAAAAATTCCAGCCAATTTTCTCTTCTGCAGGACAGTACTTCGAATTCTGTTTGTGTAATTGTTCTGATTTTTCCTTTTGTGCCCCTTAGACTGTGCTCTCTTTCCAAACAACAAGAATACTTTTATGATTAACAGTGTTTTCGCAAACATGCACCTACATGATGAACACTTTTAGCAGTGAGAACAAGGGTGAACGATTACTGTTTCCCAGACATATTTTGAAAGTATGACGTTACGATTTCCAGGAAGGGTAACACATGATGGATGGGCTATCCCATTATGATCGCAAGTGAGAATGTGTCCTACGTTATGTTGGGATATTTTCGTTAACAGTTTCTGAAAACATTGCAAAAGATTTCTGTAGCACATCCAGAGGGAGACTTGGCTGTTGTTTACTTAGATATGAGATGTCAGTATAACACTGACGATTTTGAAGTTGCGCTTGCGGTGGTGAGTCACTAAGCAAACATCTGTTGCTTGGCAATTAAGCCTGTAATGGATCCGCCAGTACAAAGGCTATGTGGCTAGGTGAGTATGTGTTTTGACGAAAATTACTCAGGAGTCAAGTATGAAAGGAATGCTGCTGCCTTATGCTTGCGGGACCCAAATGGACACCTGCACATGGCTTGGCAGCTGACAGCTGCATCGTCACTTTGTGGGGGCTGCTGGTATATGCCGACTACTGGCAGCTTGTGCAGTCGTATTCTGTGTGTTCCAGTGGATAGTGCGTGCTTTGTGATCGAAATATTTTTAGCAGTGTAATTAGATGTGATAGATGTATCATAACAGAATTCCTTGTGTGATTGGAATTCTGTCCAAAAGACCGATTTAATTACTTTTTACAAGACCTGCATCTTTCCAAACAGCAGGAAATGATGAGCAAAGAAATCCAATACCCACAAACTGTTTTCTTCTTATTAACAAACAATATACTCTTGAAATTCCCTTCATGAGATCCTTCCTCTACACCACAGAGGCACCAATTTCCAGGTAGGGTAGGGGTGGGAAGAGGGGAGATGTGGGGTTTAACAGAGGGGGAGGAGTTAATTAATTGATTAGTTTAATTAAGTAGTCAATCAAATTAATAACTGCGAGAGGGGGCTATTCGATTAACTTAGACCTGAAAGCGTACCTGTATCAGCGAGGGGGAGGGCATGGGTTGTACGTTTCCTGAAGGGTTTGGGGGAGGGGAGAGGGAGGGGGAAAGGTGGGGGAATAATAGGTTAAGGACCTGCCAATCAAAAGGAAGTATCTTAGCAGAACAATAGGTTAGCGACCATTCAATAAAAGGAGAACAACACGTTTGGCCCTGATGTAGGCAACCCAAATTAACAATATGCGCCAGAACGTAGTTTTTCCCGCTACTCACGTGAGCTTGCACCATTCACAGTAGTCACTGTAGTGAACTGGTCTGTATGTGCTAGTCGATTGTGTGGAATCAGTGCAGTGTACAGGTCAATATGAAAATATGATAGAATGGTAGAAAAGAGCTATTGTGTTGGGATGTGCTGTTGACCACATTGTAAAAGAAGTTGCACGATTTGTTGGTGTATCAATGGGAGCTGTCCAACGTACGTACAACGAATGATCTACCAATCGTAGCCAGACTAAACAGCGCCAAAGCAGTGGTATTTGGAGACGAGTAACAAGAGGGTGGTACTCAGAGAGTAAGTGGCGCAGTTATGGTGTGGGCCATGTTAGCACGGTCGCAAGCAATCCCCCCCTGTGCAGCTGCAACAATCAGTAACAGGTGGTCATTGTTGTAGACCATCTACATCGCTTTATAGGACTAGAGTACCCTGCTGGATGCGTCACTTTTCAGCAGAATAGGTTCTTAGATTACAAGCAACTGGATCAGTGAATGACCCAGTAAATTCAGTGACAAAGCTTGAATCCACAGATCACGCAGTGTTAACCCATTAGAGCATGCATGTAATGTTGTTGATACTTGTGAACGCTCAATGAGCCCAGCAGTAACTAAACAAGAACATTTGTGGTTTGGTTTGTACTGAAAAATATGTTGATCATTATCTCTCAAGGGCGATTCCAAACCCTCAAAGTTTATGCACGACATGTTACTACAGACGAGACGGTCCGCGGAGAAGTGGCGAGTTATTAATACCACGTCTACTGCTTTCCCACTGTGTTTCGCCATTAAGTGTAAAATAAGTTCATATGATCGTATGTGTGTTCGTCACGTCAGAGCTTATTCTATGACCCACGCAGTTCACTCGATGGAAGCCTAGATGTGCTCAATTAGACTGAAGGCACATGACCTGAGAGGATGGGGATAGGGAGGATGGATTGGCAGCCACGTATCGGATCAGTGGTGTTCAAACAATTCTGATACAATTTAGAGGAAATATGGTAGTACATACTGCCATCGCCATTGAGAGGCAATGGCAAAGGCCCCATTTCATGCCCCAGAAACACCTTCCATACGAAAATTAATCCACCACTAGTCTGAAATATGCCCTGTAAGCCAACAGGACATAACGATCCATATGTCTTTCGACATACTCTCACTGTACCACTGACTTGTATCATCTTGTAGTGGATCTTATCAGTACAGTGGCTCATTTCCACAGTCCTAGCGTCGTATTGAGCTATTGCTTCACTGTTTCTAACCCCTGTGCCCCTGACGTGCTGTGAGCGGAGGTACACGTGTGGGACGGCGTCTTCTGAGCCCAATAGCGAGGAGACTGTTCTGTGTTATATGGATTCTCAGCAGTAACCGATGTATGGCAATGGCATAACGAATGATATGCTGCCCTGTGGTGATCCTCCCACTGGTACAAACGGCAGTAGTCTAAGGGGATTCCATTCATCAATTAGTTGTCATCCATGACACTACACTTTGCAGGCCGCAGCTTTCCACGGAGCGAAGTAAGCATGCTCTGGCGGTATAACGTCCATCACGATGGGCCGGTACATTAATGAAATTCAGAAGGAATCTATTCGCCAACAATACCTTTCTGTTGGAACTCTTCCTTGAAGTCGGGCTGTGTGGTAGGTATATCGATTATTTATTCTCCTGTTTATAGATAACCGCCATAGCAAGCGTTTCTGGGCGCAGGCTGACCGCTGGAGGTCGCGCCTGTTGCGAGGAGACAGTTTGGAAGGGTATTCGCGAGCAGCATTGAGTGGTGGTGTACACAGGACAAAGGAGTGAGCTTACTGTGTTCCAGGTAGCTCTGCTGGACTGTTGTAGTAGACGTGCCTGATGAGTGCTGGCAGCAGCAGCCGATCTTTGTGGTGTGCAGAATTAAGTCACTTGCACACAGAACATGTGGCTCATCTGCCTACTCATTGCTGAACTTGTGAGACAGTAAGAGTTACTGAAACGTAGTTATCAAACCCGTGGATTTGGTCGCCCTCCTGTTCACTAGCAGTGTTTCAGTAGTGAGGATTGCTTAGTGTAAGTGCATATGAGAGTGTGACTGTTATTCGGCTGGTCCCGGCGGAGGTTAGAGTCCTCCCTCGGGCTTGGGTGTGTGTATTTGTCCTTAGGATAATTTAGGTTAAGTAGTGTGTAAGCTGAGGGACTGATGACCTTAGCAGTTAAGTCTCATAAGATTTCACACACATTTGAACATTTTGTGACTGTTATTGTACTTTAGTAGTAGGAAGTTGGCGGCGCGAGCACAGTTTTGATATCAAATTGATATGCAAATTAATTGAACTGATCAATTAATCATCCCCAGCCCCGCCCACCCCAACCCCCGACCACGCCCAGCCCTACCCCCAAATAACGTCAAGTGTTTTTTTTTTTCAGCTGCACTTGTGCCCCAGCACCTCCCCCCCTCCCCCCTCCCCCTCCCCCTCCCCCTCCTCACAACCTCCTATTGCTGAAAATTTCTAATTCTGGCAGGAATTTCGAATTTTGGTGGAAATTTCTTTGCCCAAGGGCTGTGCTGATGTGTGTGTATTACAAACATTTCAGACAATCTTTCACACTACTGGCACACATGTCGAAAAAAAAACACATTCACTTTACATTTGACAACAATGAATGAACATACTGCACAGTCATCTACTTACATTCGCGATGATACTCGAGGGTAGTGGAGGGGCTGTTTAGCGATGATATAGAAACTGGTAATCATGCTGCCGTGTCATTGGTCGGTGTAGAAATTACGATAAAATTGTTAAAATTGATCGCACTACCAATTATGATGCTTGTCACTACAGTACATCGACAGTGTCTTTTCCACCCCAACAGTCCAGGTACGCTGTTCATTACCACATAATGTGATTTCAACCATGCGATGTGTAGTTTCCTGGGGCAGTCAATGGACCAAACACGTTAATATCAGTTTAGAATCTGACACAGACCTCAAAGTTGTGACAGAAGAAAAATGTATAGCAGTGTACAAAGCGTGTTACAGCAGAAAAAGCAGTGTATCAAACAATGAAACAGGGTCCCTCTCTGCAGCTGATAAAATGTGGGAGAAGTTCCTCGTACTGTACAGGCAATGAAACTTTACACCGGTCTATGCAAAGGACATCAATACCTGGCCACATGCTCCAATGGATAAATACTTGTATATTTAATAGAATCGCCACATATACTCGATGCCAGCATGTAGAGGTATTCATTTTCGATATATCGGAAGAGAAAGATGCTGTAAAAATCTATCTGATGAAATTATAGTTCGTAATTTTTCTCTGCTGGATGATACAGAATGACGAAGATAGAAGTTTTGGGCGATAAACGTGAATGGATCCTGAGAGATACGGATCTGCTGATGTTGAGTCTTCCTAATTTTTCGATCAAGAAACACCACTCTAACTGTTCGTACTGTCGTCGTGTTGCAGGAGCAGGCTTCATTTGACGCTGACTTTACACATAGTACACTAATGGTGGAGCTGCAACAACATGTTCCCACTTCCACCGAGTGGTCAAAACCCGCTCCTGTAGCATTAACTCAGCTCGCTCTGTTTCTACACAGGTTGCTGAATGTGGTGGATATTGCTCTCTCTCTCTCTCTCTCTCTGACTTCAGGGTAAAATTGCTATAATTCATCTCGCTATCAACTGTGGTATATATTACAGTATGTCGCTCCATTTCAGTGGCGTCTTTCCAATCACGACCATCCACTGGGTACACTGTTGATTACCGCATAATGAATGACTGACACCACTCTGTTGGGGTGAAAGGGACCTTGACAAAACATGGCATATCTGCTGCTTGTCACTGTGGAACATCGTATTAAATATAGAGGTCATAACCTTAATACAGTTGTTTGGAAGCGTTCCTCATTGCTACAGACTCGTCCTGTTTCCATATGCTGCAATACCCTACACATGTTTTTTTTTCACCAATAAGACAACAGTACCACTTTTTATTTGTGCTACCTCACTCGTATTGTCAACAGCACTGGAACAGTAATCATGTATATGACTGCAAAATGAAGGAACAATGTTTTTAGAAATGGAGCACAAAGACATCCACTACCCTTTCGATGGAAAGATGAAGCGAATAGTTGTTGGAAGCGCTCTACAACACCGCAAACTCTTCCAGTTCCCATATGTTACGACGTCTTCCACATTTTTGTCAAGGAGAAGCATCTCATCTGTGTTTTATTTCTATCAGCCCATGGTGTGGTAGCTATATAGCTTATGCCATGCGATGTTCAGTTTTCTGTGAGAGCCAGAGGATCAAAATGTGTTAATGTCGGTTTAGCAGCAGCTGACACAGGTCTCTAAGTCATGGTAGAAAAAGTAAAGTGTATGGTGGCGTACACTGATTGGGTGTGCTACAACCGATAAAAAAACAATGTATTAAACTGCTAATGAAGCAGCAATACAGGAACACAGTCATGTCATTGATAGTCTGTTGGATATGGTCATACTATAGCACTGGTGATGAAGCTTTACACCAGTCTGTGGAAGCGACTTCGATCATGAACCACCTACTCTAATGAACCAATACCTGTATGCTTAATAGGATCGCCACATACGTATGTTTGGGTGATAGACATGAATGCACCCTGAGAGACACAGATCTCCTTTCGACTACCTGTATGTAGTTTGGAGATGTGTCACAGAATCTTCGTCCTTCCTCCATGCCATGTATCATGTGTAGTCTTCCTAATTTTCCCAACAAGAAAAACCACCATAACTGCTCGTACTATCTCTTCTACTACCTCGTGTTGCAGGGGAAGGCTTTGAGTGGTGCTAGCCTTACACACTGTACACGGTTGGCGGAGCTATGACATCATGTTCCCATTTCTACCGAGTGGTCAACACATGCTCCTGTCGCATTAACTCAGTTCGTCCTGTTTCCACACAGGATGCAGAAATTCTTAGATATAGCACTCTCCGACTTCCATACAGGTCAGACTTAATTTGGCACGATCACGTGAACTAAGTTGCATGGAGGGAGGGGCAGGGACTTAGGAGCAGTTACAAGATGCAGAGGGACTGTCTAGAAACAGCGCTGGAGTTCTTAGTGTATGAGACCCTCAGTAGATATGTTCGGGATAAAAAAGGTCACTCGTTTCGAGATACGAGAGTTGCACGAATATGTATCACCAGTGGCTGTAATCATTAAAAGATGTCTCTACAGGATCCAACGCAAATATGTGGTTGAATGAATAGACTTGATTCCAAATTGTGGACAGCATTTCTGACAGCATTTCTGCCTGAAAGCGTAACGGTATCAGCGCCCGTTTGTGCATTTAGATTCAAGACCGCTTTTTATGCAGGGTGATGATAATGTAATCATTATGATCATGTTTTTTAGCGTGCTCCTTACGCAAAATGTGTGTTGTGGGTAGTAGAACCCCTCTGCGGTCAGCTTCAGACGTCATTTCTCAATAGTGTTCCTCAAAAAGGACATCGTGTTCCCTCCATGGATTCTCAATTGTCCTACTTGGCGAGGGTAATGCGACTGCTGAAAAAAAATTACTTGTCATACAAAGTGACTCTCATGATCAATTTAATTAAGTAGCCTATCAAATTTATGTCACATCAGTACAGCCCTGGGGCAAAGAAATTCCCACGAAAATTCGAAATTCCCATCAATAGGATAGGTTGAGATGAGGGGGGGGGGGGGAGGGGGGGAGGATCTGGAGCGCAGATGCAGCTGAAAAAACACCTTACGTCATCCAGGCAGGGGTATGCGAGGGCAGGGGTGATTAATTGATCAATTTAATTTATTTGCATATCAATTTGATATAAAAGTGTGCTCGCGCAGCCAATTCCCTACTACTTACTTTGTTAGTTAGATTGCTTGAGTGAGTGTGAGTTGTCAGATATTCTGAGACACAGATGTATGAGCAAGTAGTGCTTCCAGAATGAGATTTTCACTCTGCAGCGGAGTGTGCGCTGATATGAGACTTCCTGGCAGATTAAAACTGTGTGCAGAACCAAAATTCGTTAACGTGCACGAGTCAAATCTTATTTCCGCTGTAGCTGCCGTATAGCACCAGTCATTTCCAATATGTAAATAAGTTCGAGTTTAATTTCAGCTTTTTTGAATATCAACATTTACCTTGTCAACGGGTCTCACTGTCGTTTTAAGTTTGAGATGACATTTACATAATTTTGTCTGAAGGCGCACAAGTCACTGATCTGTACGAGATTTATGTACCTGCCGTCTGCACGAAATCTGTTAAAGTTAAGACACAACTGCAACAATGGTAAATTCGTGCAAGACCTGTATCTACTGATATCAATACTTTGTTGCTAAGAGCTCATATTCTGCAGTTTACTTAACTTCTGAATCCAAAACAGGAGGAAGGTTAGCGACAGTCGTAAGTTTTTTTATTTGTTTACTGCATAACTATTTCAGCTACTACGTACCTCTCATCACTACAGTGTCTGCCCCCAGTAGCTGAGAGGTCAGTGCAACAGAATGTCGAACATAAGGTCCCGGGTTCGATTACTGGCTAGGTCGGAGATTTTCTCCGGTCAGGGATTGGGTGTTGTGTTGTCCTAATTGTCGTCATCCCATCCCCATCGACGCGCAAGTCGCCGAAGTGGAGTCAAATCAAAAGACTTGCACCCGGCTAACGATCTACCCGACGGGAAGCCCTAGTCACACGACATTTAAATTTTTTATGAGTGCAGTTGCTCTCAATTCATAATGACTCTATAACACTTCCGTCTGCTACTGTTATACCATACCCTTAAAGTGGGAAGCAGATCGTAAAATGGAACTATTTTGTTAGAGTAATTATGGTATAAAGCAACAGAGCTGTATTACCCTCTGAGAGGAATTTTGTTTGTATTGACCGTGAAATACATAACGGAGGTAGCTTATCGGAAGTGAAAGTCAGAATTACGTAAATATTTAAACAGTAACAAACAATATTTTACCTATTTACACCGTTCAAAGAATAAAGAAAACGGTTGCCAGCCTAATTAGGCAAGAGAATGATTGACATTCTTGTTCATGAAAATAGGTATGAGAAACTTCAACAGGCAAACACAACCTATACTTCGCCACACGCGAATGCAATGAACACAACACCTTTTCCAACTGACTCTTTAAATACAAAAGTAACTTCAAGGTTTTTCAAAATTATTAACTTTAAAGCTGCTCTTCATTAATAGCAGTCCAAAATGTTTATTGCACATAAGCACACTAACATATACAGAACCTATCTTTAATCATCATTGCTGTGTTTTAAAGCAAGACAGTCTAATTTTTAAGTTACACCAGAAAACCTAATCTCAAAACATCTTTAACTGTTTGAACAAGATTCCACATAAATTTGATAATAACTTTTCACTGACTTCAATATTAATAGTCAGTCCATAACACATTGATCAAAAACCTAACTTACTTCACTGCTTGCCTTAATACTAGCAGTCCATGTTACACATTCCGCCCATTATTGGTTTGGCAGTCTTTGTATGTAAACACTTAGGCACAAAAACACAATTTAGATTACGAACATTAAAAGAAAACCTTTTAAAGTTGACACACTGCCCCATCCTCTAGGTTTGGCAGTTCGTGATCACTTATCAACTCCTTGCCCCACATTGGCAAGTCCTTTGGTTATTGCTCATATAGCATTTTAGGTAGTTCTCTGCTTCATAACTACTTGGCATTTTTGTTAGTTTGGTTTGTTGCCCAATAACACATTTTTGAGCAGCTTATTGCCATCATCTCCAGGTTTTTTCTTCATTTTTTCACATCTTTGGTACAAATTGCATTAATGGTATCAAAAAATAAAACATGCAACTTTGAAACAGCAATTAGACACTGGTAACATTAAATCATTAAATCTTTCTTTACACCGTGACAAAATCAGGTAATATACACATCATTAATCAAGAAAATTTTAAATGACATTTTTGGTATAATGACGATGTTCAGGTGTTATTTGAAAGTGCCAAATTTGTGGTTTTTCTCCCCACTTTCTAACTCAGTAATGTTTCTTTTAAAGTCAATATTCAGTTTAATTACACATTTAGGTTATCAAATATGTCAAGATCAGAGCAATCACCTCAATTTTGACACAGAACATTTTTCATCACCTTTCTTACCCATTTCTATACAACCATCTTTAGACATTAATCATATTAGATTACTCACTTTAAACATTACCTTTATTTATGCTTGCATCTTTCTGCATAGAACCACTTATTCTTTTACTTTCACTGTATGCTCCTATTTCCTTTTACTGTATCCACTTACTTATAAAATGCTTAATCAGTTTCTAGTGTGCCCAATTTAATTATTCATTTACTTGTCCACAAACAATACACAGTATCTTACATTATTTCCACACTTTTTCGTTTACTTTGATAGAGAAGAAGGAAAGAAGATAGTAAAAGTTCTGTATGATGAAGAGGAAGGTTGACAACACGAAAAGAAATGGAAGGAGTGCTGGCAACGACTCGGTACCTGATGCTCGTCGGGCACCTGACAATGCAAAGAGTGCATGGCCCATGAGGCTAAAAAAGCCTCATCTGAGGACACAACGTAGTGAAAACGCCAACACTTTCTAATCTTTAAGTACATTAGAACTGTAGTGTCGCAGAATAGTAAAGAGTTGTAAACGTGGAATATTGTCAAAGTTTCGCTGCCTATGCCGAGAGCCAGAGGCAGCAGGTTAGGCAAGAGCTAAGAGGATTGCACATGTATGGAATGTGTCGCCACGCAGGGGCAATGGCCTGGTTACACACAACAGGCGAGAGAGAATTGCTTAGCACGCGGGTTTGTGTTAGACGGAGACTTTCGTAGAGTGCAAGACAGAGGTATAGCGTCAGCTGTACTGCATTTCACAACTTTGCGTAAGTCTGCCGCAACAACACGTAACTCTGTCGCAAGAACACCTAAGGGGCGAGTACGACAGATGAATCAGCAGTATAAGTGGAGCGAATGCGGTCATTACAAACGAGCATGACGTCAGGACGTCGCTCATGCTTCCTTTAAATACGCCAGCTTTGAGAGCAACAAGGCACTCGCAGTTAGACTTGCAGTTAGATGTGTACTGGGTCGCTGCGTAGCGCTCAGCTCGGTGATCGACATGTTAATCTTTATTAAGGAGATGTTGCAGTAAGGGCGGCCCATCCAGCAGCAGACGTGAGGGGACAGTACCAGCTCTGGTCCTCTCTGCTGCCGCTGTCAATCACCAACCCAGGATTAGCAGACATCGCGGCAGACTCTCTCGCCGCCAATGCTCACCACATCAGTCGAGATCGTGCGGGGCCTAGGCCCTGTGCATCTGCCGTCACAACCGGGTGAGCCGACGACCCTGGGTGACTGCAGCCTGTTACGCCCGTCCACCGCGGACGAGCCACCAGGAGGAGCAGGGAAGAAGACGGGTTGGGATAGAGTACACTCCGCACTACGAGAACGCTTCTGGTGCCGACAGCACCGGGACTCCAACCCGGAGCCACCTGCTGTCCGCCGTCGAGCCGCCGCCCAGCCGGGCGCCGCCAGCCACGAGCGGCCGGAGTAAGGACATTCCACTGCTACGTCACAGCACGCGGCGCTGCGCTAGCAAGACTGCGCGGCCCGGATCTGGTGTCATCGCTACGAGTCAGCGAGGACTCGGGGAAGGTCGTTGATATCGCCAAGCCACACTGTACTCGGCAAGAATAAAGTTGTTACGAATGAATATTGTTTCTTTGGCGTTTCTGACGCTTCTACAGCCATTTCCTAGCATCCTGACAACTGGAGAGGTCACCACTCGGCCATCCAGTCCACCGTAGGCGACCGGGACCACCGGGGCGCCTAGAGAACTTAATTATTGTCTTCTGGAGTTCTTTGCGCTTTCATTAAGTTACCATAATCATAAAATTCATACACTTTTCAGGTTTTGGTAAGCACATGTCCCTATCCTTATAATTAGACTGGCATCAAAATCACTGACATGGAATTAAACAGTTTCTAAGCAAAGTTATACAGTATACTACAATAAATAAACAACCTTCCCCAGTTCTCAAGACCATCAAAACAGTAATTCACTTTCAGGTCACACTCAGATACAATAATAATAAAGTCATGCATTATATATATATAGCCCCACAACCAGAAACTTGCAGCACTAAGACATATGTTACATAGATTAAACAGAATCCCACTCAACAAGAGAAACTATGAGAAAGAAATGAGTACAATCATACATATAGCTAGGAACAATGGGTATGAGAGACATGTAGCACACAGGCTCGATCAAAAACTAAAGACACAAATACACAACAAACACAACATTTCCGGAATACAAGAGAACTCACAAGCTGCAATCTTATAAACACTCTCAACAAACACACAAAATGACAACACCACACAGAAAAGAACCAGATGGCACACCATGACTTGCACACATAAATTAACACACAGAGATGCAAACATCTTAAAGCGACAGAGCTTCCAAATACCATAAAAGACTGGGCAAACCCTCCAGTCATACCTCAGCCAACCAGCTACCAAGACGGATAAATTCCAACAATCAGGGATATATAAACTTGAATGTCAAAGTCGTGATGCATTATACATAGGCTTGACATGCAGGAATTTTAAAACTCGATACAAATAATATATCAGGTGTTTAAAGTACGAATCAAACCATTTCACATTTGCAGAACGTTTAAAACACCATAACCACCGTCCTACAAACATGGAACGAGTAATGAGAATAAGCAAACCATGACAAACATCTTATACAATTACAAGAGAACTTCCACATTCAGAAAGCCATCGCTGAAAACATACTTGTGATAAATGAACAAACACACATCAGCACAGGCTCCCTACTACACTTAATAAAAGAAATGAGAATATAAAAATCGTCCCTCTCACGCAACGAGGGAAAACAGAACTAAATCCCCCCTTCGCCTTCTACACACACACACACACACACACACAGCACAAAAGAATTATATCACACCAAAACACACACACACACACACTCACACTCACACACCCGCAAGCACGCCCGCACGCACACACACGCACAAAATGCATACACAAACAGGCCATAGATACTTCAATAATTACACTCGAAAGTTGGCAATAACATTCGATCCTTGGCCCTAACATTTCACAGTCGGCAACACAAACCAAAACATTGCATCAAAACAAGTGTTCAGTTCCCAGTGCTGTGAAATGTGGGATAAAAACCGTAAATTGGCATTTATGAGAAGAGGAACAACATGAAAAATGCAACAGGAGCGTAATACCTAGAGAATCGTCCACGCAACCTGTAAGTACAGTTCAAAATATTTCTACATAATAACAAAAACCAACCACCAGAACTATTTATAACCTACAGGTACAGTGACCAAAATATAAACTAAATAGCAAAAATATGTACATATTCCAGGCCACTGAAGATGCCTTGTAGAAAATAAAGGCGAAACGCGTATGGCACGAAAATTGTGTTTCATTCAGTTGTAGTCAGACGGTCCATAAAGTGAAAATTATTAATATACCGTAAAGCGCCTATCTTTTAATGAAATGATAATTAAATCTAGACTCTAAGCTGCCGACAGGCGTTGATATACATCGACGGGGACAGTTGAAAATATGTGCCCCGACCAGGACTCGAACCCGGGATCTCCTGCTTACATAGCAGATGCTCCATCCATCTGAACCACCGAGGGCACAGAGGACAGTGCGACTGCAGGGCTTTATCCCTTGCACGCTCCCCGTAAGACCCACATTCCCAACTTGATGTCCACACACTACATTCGTTGAGCCCCTGCCCATTACACTCATTAATCGCGGTAGACAATCTTACCATGTCCCGTAAGAGTTCGGGCAATGCGTATGCATCCGCACTGAAGAAGGTCAATGGCTGGTTAACATTAACTATATGAAGATGGTATCTGTTCTTTCGGACATGTTCTTATCGACAGGAGTGTCACAACAAGAACTAGCACAATGCCATCAGCAAATCCTCAGTTGGCAATCCGAAATAAGAGACAACTGCCGCTGAACCACTAACAGTACACACCGTAGAAATTTTATGTCACATCAGATTCAGGTCGTGTTGCTTAGCTAAAATTGAGAAATATGTATAACAAGGAAAATTTGTTACTAGTACCGTCTTCGAAATTACACGTTCCTTTTCGCAATGTCCGTAAGACTCCTCAAGATTTGTAACAACAGAGAAATACAGCAAAATATTATTTTAAACAGCAGAGGTAAAAGATTAGAGATAGACGTAAAGTAAAATCTACAAAATCTGAGTGTATCAGTGTGCTAAAATTGAATCGAATTCTCCACTCTTTTCGTTTACGTAACATAGATTGCCAACAGTCGATTTACATCTAATTGATTTCTTTAGACAAAAGACCCTTTGTCATCATAACCTAAATTTTTCCGTTCCAAGAGTTGGTTCTCCAATAAAATAAAACTGGTTAAACCTGTCTCTTTTCATACCAATCGTTTTACTTACTGACATGGGTCGGTTGAATCCGTTTCATAAACATTAAGGGCGCTTCTCGTGCAGTGTCTGGTTCTCTGTCGCTTTTCTCCCTGCCACAACCACACGGAGCCGTTGCAGGGCGGAAGAGAAAATGTCTGTTTATTTATTAACACGTACACAGCCAGATTTGTACCTATGCTCCCTTGTATGTGTCTGTGTGTGAATGGAGACGCGCGAGAAGATGCTTTGACGTTGTGGCTGCACGGCGAGTCTGAAGCACTTAGAGCTTGCATTGACAACCAACTCGGTTAATATCGAGTCGTAGGATCCAGAGAGTTTGTTGAACAGTGACAGGACAAGAAATAGACCAAAGCTCCCTCAGGAAGTACTTGGTACTCCGCTCCTGGGCCAATAGTAAGTTCCCCACTGGTCACGGGGTGCGTGGTCTGAGGCTACCCGCAAAATGGCACTCTGGCGCAGATGATTAGGCCGTTAAGTTCTGTTGGCTGGTTTTTACGGATCACTAATAGAGAGGAATCAAGGTGCTGATTTTACATAACTTGATCCTAGAGGACAGATAACCTTTTCTTTCAGCTGCAATGTTAACAGTAGACATACTCAGTTGAATATCCCCGATTTGCTGTATCACGTAGTTGTAAACATAGTATACCGGTAGACACTACATTGCCTTTTCCCCTAATCTTTAGTTATTAATTTTCGAATGGTAATTTTCGGATATTTCTGATGAGCTCTCTACGTGTTTCATTACAATGCCACTTAACCATTAAGTTCAACATATGTTTATAGGTTGCTTGGAATAATATAGGCTAACTGTGCTGCTTAAGAGGTAGATGAGAGTGTGTAGATTCAGATGAATACTTGGACTAGGCGGAAATTCCAAATAATTGTCATTTTTTGGGTTCTTATTGGGTTAGAGTGAATTTGAACTCCAATCCATCAGATGTCTCCCGATGTAATGCCAGGGCCAAACAACCACGTCAAAAGTGAAGATCACGAAACCGCGGATTTGAATGGTCACTGATATACATGATAAATTTTACATAATTTTCAAGTTTCAGAACTTTCTTGAGATAGTACATTTTTCGTCCATAGCCTCTCAAGTGCTCAGACTCCTAACATTTTGGATCTATGCAACCTACCAGATTAACCGGCTGAGTAAAATGACAAACTGTATGTATGGGAAAATCCTTCTGGCAGCTGGGTCAAGGATTTTTATTCCGATTTGTGTGTTCTCTGTGAAACTGCCCCCACAAGCAGTATGTACGTTCCTGGTACTCTCGATTGCTCTCTGACCTCAGGAGTAGGAACACACTGATGAGTAGTTACAATGTTTTCTGCATAAACTGATACGCAGGTGATTTGAATGCTTTCTACCTCTTCCTGTAATCCAAAAACTTGGGCTGTGTTAATTTACATATTTGTAATTACAATTCCAACTTATTTATGCAAGTGTTCATGAACAGAACTGTCCATGAGAAGTCTGACTGAAGAGTACGATAACTGTAAAATGAGATACTTTCTGGGCACCATGTAGGTGTCATGGCAGTATGTATAACAGTGCTTCATCTTCGCCAAGTAATATCCATAATTGATTTTTGAATCTATTGGTATTCTGACGCAACCTTAAACCACATTTCCTCAATACCTCTTCAACACACGTTGTTTTCTAACTCTCTCATACAGGCAGCGTCCAGTAAAATTGACAGACAAGCCAAGTGATTAGAAACCAGATGGTATACTCCCCAGTCAGATGCCGTTTGATTGTCAGCTTTCGATTTCTCAGATCGCTGTCGAGAAGTCAGTCTTTGTCATACGATTTACACGTTACGTGTAATAAAAATTGAAATTACTTTGCTTTAAGTTCTGGCTATTGTTTATGAACAAATATTATTTGCCGATAGGCACTTTAGTCGGTGAAACTGACGGATACGGCTATGTATGGGGTTTTAGACGAATCAATAAGTCTGGATATTAATCTCACATAACAGAACCCAGAGTGTGATTGTTGTTATTGAAATCTAGGTAACTGTTATTAGGCCTCCCTTCCAATATTTTCTTTAACAGGTGTCATTGGGTGATTCAAGTTTGTACTTTTTTAACCTTTTCAAAAATTATACCTGAGAATACTGTAATTAGTTATCCAAAGTATTATTGGCAGGGACATAGTAGGTTTCGTGAGTGACAGCAGCCTTGGACTAGTCCCATCAAGACTGGTATAAAGCAGTGCCCAACTTGTTTTTTGATACTTCCTTAAAAAGCATTTCACAGCTGCAGAGAAATATCACTCAAAGTACACGGTCAAAATAACCAACAAACGAAATATGTTGTTTCATCTACAAGATGTTTTAGTTATTTTTAATTAATTAAATCATCGATAAAAATGAGTAGAAAATTTTCAGTATATTTCGCTTTGGTAGAAAATCCAATTACAGATTTGTAACCTACTAATAGGTATAAAATGATCTGCTTTCCTATCCTCTTCCATTACCCCTTCCATTCCTCTGAATACTAAACAAACGTTCAAACTTACACTAACCAATATCATTCTTAATGCTTCCATTATTTTATTATTATTATTATTTCTTTTCTTTCTCAGACGTTATGTCTGGTTAAAAATGGAAAGTGACACGGCTCTTGATCAATCGTAACTTCCTTTTAACTGTACGGTATATGTTACATTGCATTAGGAACTTTCGGGTAATTGAACTAGTATCAATAATTACAGATTTCTGTGGTTTTATATATAAGTTTGGATGTAGCTGTATTGCGTTGATGTACTGGTGGATACTGTGTGGTATGACTCCTGTAGTTGATAGTATAATCGGTATAATGTCAACTTTATCCTGATGCCACATGTCCTTGACTTCCTCAGCCAGTTGGATGTATTTTTCAATTTTTTCTCCTGTTTTCTTTTGTATATTTGTTGTATTGGGTATGGATATTTCGATTAGTTGTGTTAATTTCTTCTTTTTATTGGTGAGTATGATGTCAGGTTTGTTATGTGGCGTTGTTTTATCTGTTATAATGGTTCTGTTCCAGTATAATTTGTATTCATCATTCTCCAGTACATTTTGTGGTGCATACTTGTATGTGGGAACGTGTTGTTTTATTAGTTTATGTTGTATGGCAAGTTGTTGATGTATTATTTTTGTTACATTGTCATGTCTTCTGGGGTATTCTGTATTTGATAGTATTGTACATCCGCTTGTGATGTGATCTACTGTTTCTATTTGTTGTTTACAAAGTCTGCATTTATCTGTTGTGGTATTGGGATCTTTAATAATATGCTTGCTGTAATACCTGGTGTTTATTGTTTGATCCTGTATTGCAATCATGAATCCTTCTGTCTCACTGTATATATTGCCTTTTCTTAGCCATGTGTTGGATGCATCTTGATCGATGTGTGGCTGTGTTAGATGATACGGGTGCTTGCCATGAAGTGTTTTCTTTTTCCAATTTACTTTCTTCGTATCTGTTGATGTTATGTGGTCTAAAGGGTTGTAGAGGTGGTTATGAAATTGTAGTGGTGTAGCCGATGTATTTATATGAGTGATTGCTTTGTGTATTTTGCTAGTTTCTGCTTGTTCTATAAAGAATTTTCTTAAATTGTCTACCTGTCCATAATGTAGGTTTTTTTATGCCGATAAATTCCCTTCCTCCTTCCTTTCTGCTTAATGTGAATCTTTCTGTTGCTGAATGTATGTGATGTATTCTATATTTGTGGCATTGTGATTGTGTAATTGTATTGAGTGCTTCTAGGTCTGTGTTACTCCATTTCACTACTCCAAATGAGTAGGTCAATATTGGTATAGCATAAGTATTTATAGCTTTTGTCTTGTTTCTTGCTGTCAATTCTGTTTTCAGTATTTTTGTTAGTCTTTGTCTATATTTTTCTTTTAGTTCTTCTTTAATATTTGTATTATCTATTCCTATTTTTTGTCTGTATCCTAGATATTTATAGGCATCTATTTTTTCCATCGCTTCTATGCAGTCGCTGTGGTTATCCAATATGTAATCTTCTTGTTTAGTGTGTTTTCCCTTGACTATGCTATTTTTCTTACATTTGTCTGTCCCAAAAGCCATATTTATATCATTGCTGAATACTTCTGTTATCATTAGTAATTGCTTGAGTTGTTGATTTGTTGCTGCCAGTAGTTTTAGATCATCCATGTATAGCAAATGTGTGATTTTGTGTGGGTATGTTCCAGTAATATTGTATCCATAATTTGTATTATTTAGCATGTTGGAGAGTGGGTTCAGAGCAAGGCAGAACCAGAAAAGACTTAATGAGTCTCCTTGGTATATTCCACACTTAATCTGTATTGGCTGTGATGTGATATTATTTGAATTTGTTTGGATATTAAGTGTGGTTTTCCAATTTTTCATTACTATGTTTAGGAACTGTATCAATCTAGGATCTACTTTGCATATTTCCTATATTTGTAGTAACCATGAGTGGGGTACAGTATCGAAAGCTTTTCGGTAATCAATGTATACGTAGTGTAGCGACCTTTGTTTAGTTTTAGTTTGATATGTCACCTCTGTATCTATTATCAGTTGCACTTTACATCCTCGTTCTTCTTTGCAACAGGCTTTTCGTTCTTCATTTATAATTTTGTTCTGTGTTGTATGTGTCATTAATTTCTGTGTAATGACTCAAGTTAATATTTTGTATATTGTTGGTAGGCATGTTATAGGGTGATATTTAGCTGCGTTTGCTGTGTCTGATTGATCTTTAGGTTTCAGATAAGTTATTCCATGTGTTAGTGTATCAGGGAATGTGTATGGGTCTGCAATGTAACTGTTAAATAATTTAGTTAGATGTGAATGTGTTGAGGTGAACTTCTTTAGCCAGAAATTTGCTATTTTATCTTTTCCAGGGGCTTTCCAATTGTGTGTAGAATTAATTGCTTGGGTGAGTTCATGATGCAAAATTATCACTTCAGGCATTTGTGGTATCATATTGTATGTGTCTGTTTCTGTTTGTATCCACCGTGGATGCCTGTTATGCTGTACTGGGTTTGACCATATGTTGCTCCAGAAGTGTTCCATGTCTGTTATGTTTGGTGGATTGTCTGTTTTAATGTGTGTGTTATCTATTGTCTGGTAAAATTTCTTTTGGTTTGTGTTGAATGTTTGGTTTTGTTTCCTTCTATTTTCACTTTTTTTGTATCTTCTAAGTCGTTTGGCCAATGCTTGTAATTATTATTATTATTATTATTATTATTTCTTTACTTTCTCAGACGTTAAGTCTGGTTGAGAATGGAAAGTGACACGGACCTTGATCAAGCGTCACTTCCTATTAACTGTACGGTATGTGTTATATTGCATTTAGGAACTTTCGGGTAATTGAACATGTATCAATAATTACGGATTTCTGTAGTTGTATATATGTGTTTGGATGTAGCTGTATTGCATTGATGTACTGGTGGATATTGTGTGGTATGACTCCTGTAATTGATACTATAATTGGTATGATGTCAACTTTATCCTGATGCCACATGTCTTTGACTTCCTCAGCCAGTTGGATGTATTTTTCAATTTTTTCTCCTGTTTTCTTTTGTATATTTGTTGTATTGGGTATGGATATTTCGATTAGTTGTGTTAATTTCTTCTTTTTATTGGTGAGTATGATGTCAGGTTTGTTATGTGGCGTTGTTTTATCTGTTATAATGGTTCTGTTCCAGTATAATTTGTATTCATCATTCTCCAGTACATTTTGTGGTGCATACTTGTATGTGGGAACGTGTTGTTTTATTAGTTTATGTTGTATGGCAAGTTGTTGATGTATTATTTTTGTTACATTGTCATGTCTTCTGGGGTATTCTGTATTTGATAGTATTGTACATCCGCTTGTGATGTGATCTACTGTTTCTATTTGTTGTTTACAAAGTCTGCATTTATCTGTTGTGGTATTGGGATCTTTAATAATATGCTTGCTGTAATACCTGGTGTTTATTGTTTGATCCTGTATTGCAATCATGAATCCTTCTGTCTCACTGTATATATTGCCTTTTCTTAGCCATGTGTTGGATGCGTCTTGATCGATGTGTGGCTGTGTTAGATGAGACGGGTGCTTGCCATGAAGTGTTTTCTTTTTCCAATTTACTTTCTTCGTATCTGTTGATGTTATGTGGTCTAAAGGGTTGTAGAGGTGGTTATGAAATTGTAGTGGTGTAGCCGATGTATTTATATGAGTGATTGCTTTGTGTATTTTGCTAGTTTCTGCTTGTTCTATAAAGAATTTTCTTAAATTGTCTACCTGTCCATAATGTAGGTTTTTTATATCGATAAATCCCCTTCCTCCTTCCTTTCTGCTTAATGTGAATCTTTCTGTTGCTGAATGTATGTGATGTATTCTATATTTATGGCACTGTGATCGTGTAAGTGTATTGAGTGCTTCTAGGTCTGTGTTACTCCATTTCACTACTCCAAATGAGTAGGTCAATATTGGTATGGCATAAGTATTTATAGCTTTGGTCTTGTTTCTTGCTGTCAATTCTGTTTTCAGTATTTTTGTTAGTCTTTGTCTATATTTTTCTTTTAGTTCTTCTTTAATATTTGTACCGAGCGAGGTGGCGCAGTGGTTAGCACACTGGACTCGCATTCAGGAGGACGACGGTTCAATCCCGTCTCCGGCCATCCTGATTTAGGTTTTCCGTGATTTCCCTAAATCGCTTCAGGCAAATGCCAGGATGGTTCCTGTGAAAGGGCACGGCCGATTTCCTTCCCCATCCTTTCCTCACCCGAGCTTGCGCTCCGTCTCTAATGACCTCGTTGTCGACGGGACGTTAAACACTAATCTCCTCCTCCTCCTCCTTTAATATTTGTATTATCTATTCCTATTTTTTGTCTGTATCCTATATATTTATAGGCATCCGTTTTTCCATCGCTTCTATGCAGTCACTGTGGTTATCCAATATGTAATCTTCTTGTTTAGTGTGTTTTCCCTTGACTATGCTATTTTTCTTACATTTGTCTGTTCCAAAAGCCATATTTATATCATTGCTGAATACTTCTGTTATCTTTAGTAATTGGTTGAGTTGTTGATTTGTTGCTGCCAGTAGTTTTAGATCATCCATGTATAGCAAATGTGTGATTTTGTGTGGGTATGTTCCAGTAATATTGTATCCATAATTTGTATTATTTAGCATGTTGGATAGTGGGTTCAGAGCAAGGCAGAACCAGAAAGGACTTAATGAGTCTCCTTGGTATATTCCACGCTTAATCTGTATTGGCTGTGATGTGATATTATTTGAATTTGTTTGGATATTAAGTGTGGTTTTCCAATTTTTCATTACTATGTTTAGGAACTGTATCAATTTAGGATCTACTTTGTATATTTCCAATATTTGTAGTAACCATGAGTGGGGTACACTATCAAAAGCTTTTTGGTAATCAATGTATGCGTAGTGTAGCGACCTTTGTTTAGTTTTAGCTTGATATGTCACCTCTGCATCTATTATCAGTTGCTCTTTACATCCTCGTGCTCCTTTGCAACAGCCTTTTTGTTCTTCATTTATAATTTTGTTATGTGTTGTATGTGTCATTAATTTCTGTTTAATGATTGAAGTTAATATTTTGTATATTGTTGGTAGGCATGTTATGGGGCGATATTTAGCTGGGTTCGCTGTGTCTGCTTGATCTTTAGGTTTCAGATAAGTTATTCCATGTGTTAGTGTATCAGGGAATGTGTATGGGTCTGCAATGTAACTGTTAAATAATTTAGTTAGATGTGAATGTGTTGAGGTGAACTTCTTTAACCAGAAATTTGCTATTTTATCATTTCCAGCGGCTTTCCAATTGTGAGTAGAATTAATTGCTTGGGTGAGTTCATGATGCAAAATTATCACTTCAGGCATTTGTGGTATCATATTGTATGTGTCTGTTTCTTTTTGTATCCACCGTGCATGCCTGTTATGCTGTACTGGGTTTGACCATATGTTGCTCCAGAAGTGTTCCATGTCTGTTATGTTTGGTGGATTGTCTGTTTTAATGTGTGTGTTATCTATTGTCTGGTAAAATTTCTTTTGGTTTGTGTTGAATGTTTGGTTTTGTTTCCTTCTATTTTCACTTTTTTTGTATCTTCTGAGTCGTTTGGCTAATGCTTGTAATTTCTGCTTCTTTTCGTCTAATTGCTCTGTCGCTTCTTGTTGTGAGATTTTACCTAACCTTTTTCGTTTTTTTTCCGAGATTTCATTTCTTATAAATTGTGTTAGCTGTCCGATGTCTTTTCTCAGTTTTTCTATTCTGATCTGTAGCCTGTGTTGCCATGCTGGTTTTGTGGGTTTCTTTTGTGTGTTGGTTGGTTCTGATCTCTGTCTAGTGTGTATATTTAGTGTAGTGAGTGCTCCTATATAAACCAGTAGTTGTAACTCTTCCATAGTTGTGTTTTCATTTATTTTGTTGTGTATGATTGTGTTGATAGTTTTTATTGTTGTTTCGACTTGTGGGTTATTTGGTGGTCTATGCAAGAATGGTCTTATGTCTGTATTTGTGTCTTTGTATTCTATATATGTCAGCTGAAATTTTTCTTCTATATCTAACGTGTGTGTCACTTCGTGTTCTATTTGTGCTTGTTCTGGTGGCTGTCTCAAGATTTCGTTTTCCTCTGATTGTTTAATTGGTGTGTGTTGTTCTTTGTTTGTTTGCTCTGGGATGTTTGAGTCCATTACTGTATTTTCTTCTTCTTCTGATTGCACATTATTTTGTTCCAGTATTTGTTGTACTTGTTGTTTGATGTTTTCTAATTCTGACTGGGGTATCCTGTTATTTTTGATTATTACACGGATCTGATCAGCTAGTCGTTGTTCTGTTAAAAATTTTAATTCTGGGTATCTGGTAATAAATGTTGTGTATACTTGTGATCTGTATCCAGTTGTGTTGGTTCCTAGGTTTGTTGCTTGGTAATAACAGAACATGAGGTGTCGATTAACTTCATCTGACCATCTCATCCTCTGTCTTTGTTTTCCTTCTAGGGTGGTTGCAGGAAGCATATCCTGCAAAACACCTCTATTTGGATTTAAATCATTTTCCAGTCGGCTAGCAGTGTCGTTACGATTGTGGGCGGGCATAGGGTTCAAGCGTCGTCCCCGACCATGACGGCGCTTGTCCGAGGCTTCTTTAGTTCTGTCCTGAACCAACTAATCACACTAAAGGGGGGTTAGCTCTATTAGTGGTTTGTTCTTTTCGTCGCCTTTTACGACTGGCAGAACATACCGGAGGCCTATTCTTTTCCCGGGCCTCCACGGGTATTATTATTATTATTATTATTATTATTAGTAGTAGTAGTAGTATTATTGGTGTTGCTATTATTATTATCATCATTATTATGACTATTATTATTATTATTGTAAATTGTTATTCTTTGTCAATACTGACAATTATTATTATTACTTGTATGAGTCATCTTGCTTATATTTAGGTTACAGCTAATGCTTGTTGGACAGAATCAGGGTTTGTTAGTTCCTGGAGCCCAGTGTTCAGCCACACCTCACATGGTGAACAAGTGCTGGACAGAGTACCAGTGGTTACCACACAGATACATCTGGACTTTTAAATGGTATTAATGAGTTTGATAGGTATTGTTGTTGAGTTTGTTATGCATTATTGAGTTTGTAATATAATAAGTAATTACTATAAATTTCAGTTCCTCCATTATTTTATCATCATTATTAGTGTTACTATTATTTTTATTAATAACACTGATTATTACTATTGAGTTTGTTAAGTAATAACTAATTCTATACATCGTAATTGGTTCATTATTTTATGATCATTATCAGTGTTACTACCATCATTGCCGATCATTATTATTATTATTAATAATGCAAGTTATGAATATTGTGATTATTATGCGATATTTTGCTGTATGTGTTGGTCCTCGTCAGATGGAAGAGATGGCCTTGAGATCATAATGTAGTCAAGCTGCATACACAATAAATGAATAAACAACAAATGCAGTCATCTTATGTATATATCAACCACATTAAATTTCATTTTCATTCTGGTGTTTTGTAGTGTTTTACGTATTTGCATGTCTTTAGTCATTCTGTCTGCATATCAATTCTCATAGGTCAGTACATTACAATGACGATTTGCATGCAAAGAGAACCAACAATCAGTGAGGACCCTTGAATACTGGACTGATGCACTGAATATTGCATAAACTTTGCCTTCAGCGTCATCTGAAATTGCATAAATGATATTTTTTTTTTTCAAAGTCGTTGTGGAATTCTAACGTACGATTTGACCGACGCCATAAGAAGGATGGCACAAGCCACTATTATAAATATACTGTAGCTGCTCCAGCTGAGGGTGGGCAGTCACTAGCAGAGTACTGATAACAGCAGATTGTGCTTTAGCTGGATAGCTTCAGATGACATTGCATTTTCGCTTCTGAGTAATAGCATGATGTCAACAATGGTGGCAGGGATACTGAAGTGCGGCAAATGCAATATTTTATTTATCCTGGAGGTTAATAATAATAAACAAACATTGTGTGAAGCTTTTGTTTGTTATTTACACGTTTACGACAACGTAAGAAGTTATATGAAGCTGCACACCTGCAACTGTATGGGAAATGGATACAATATGGTAATACCGGCACATCCATCCACGTGAATTTTAGATCTGAAAAACTAATTATGGGGACTCCAGTTTTACGCCACTAAGTAACAGAACTACATTTCAGTAGTTATGTAGAGATGAAAAGATTAGAACAATTTGGGAAAAGCTAGAGAATCCCATGAAGCCAATCTAAAGATTGATGAGCTACAGAAAATTAGTCCTACGATAGACTTACTCTTTACTGACAGTTTCGTACCTTTTATAAATCTGCCGGCCGCTGTGGGCGAGCAGTTCTAGGCGTTTCAGTCCGGAAACACGCGGCTGCTACGGTCGCAGGTTCGAATCCTGCCTCGGGCATGGATGTGTGTGATGTCCTTAGGTTAGTTTCGTTTAAGTAGTTCTAAGTCTAGAGAACTGATGACCTCAGATGTTAAGTCCCATAGTGCTTAGATCCATTTGAACCAGTTATAAATGAGATGAGGTACGTACGATTGGTCACTTCTTTTTTGTAGGAAATGAAACATGTGGTGTAAGATTTTTTAAAAGACATTTATCTTCAATCTCCATAATTGTCTTTCGCGTCACCGATGCTCAAGAAACGGTCGAGTAGAATCTTTTTGTCATCAGCCGCATCTGACTCAAAGAAATTTGGAGTTTGCAGGCGATTTCACAGAAAAAGAAATGAGCTGCGTAGCAGTGAATAGGCTCCCGGGAAAAGAAAGAATGTGCGTTTCATCATACCCCGCACGCATGGAAAAGAGCACAGACGGAGACGACTTTTGCAGAAGAGATTGGTGCGCGCAGGTAAGGAGGAGGAAAATAAGGTTCCGTTCTCTGTCTGGGCTGGGACTGGCGGCCGGACAGCGGCGGCTCACAAAGGCGATTACAGATGCGAGGGGCTCTCCGCGCCGTCCTTTGTTGCCACTGTGTGCGTTTCGGTTCAGAGCGCGGGCAGCGGCTGGGGCCGCCTCTGCAGAAGCACTCCGCAGGGGCCGCGAGTCCGGCGGCTCGTCTGCTATTGTACTCGCTCATACGGCGTGGCCACAACTGCAGACTGCTCCCGACACTAAACAGAGTGCGTGTGTGCGAGAGTCGCTAGCTCCAACGCCAACAACAACAGCAACGGTTGCAACTAGCTTATTTATCCAAAACCGAAGAGCAAATGGAATAAAAAAATTAACACTTACATTTAATGGTAGTACGTTTTCTAAATAACCATCCTCTTGTTTAGTTGTCTGAGTGGTTATCCAAGATGATATCCTAAACATCCCGAAATTGTTAATTAAAGCCAGCCACGGTAACCGAGAGGTCTAGGCGCTTCAGTCGGGAACCGCACGACTGCTACGGTCGCAGGTTCGAATCCTGCCTCGAGCATGGATGTGTGTGATGTCCTTAGGTTAGTTAGGTTTAAGTAGTGCAAAGTTCTAAGGGACTGATGACCTCAGATGTTAAGTCCCATAGTGCTCAGAGCCATTTGAACCATTTGTTAATTAAAGTACCTCGTACCAAGATTTTAACTGCAAAAATAACAAGTTCAAATGGCTCTAAGCACTATGGGACTTAACATCTGAGGTCATCAGTCCCCTAGACTCAGAACTACTCAAACCTAACTAACCTAAGGACTTCACACACATCCATACCTGAGGCAGGATTCGAACCTTCGACCGTAGCAGCTGCGTGTTTCTGGACTGAAATGCCTAGAACCTCTCGGTCACAGCGGCCGGCTTTTAATTGCACCGTCACCTTCAAAGAAGTCCCCTTTGGAGCGAATACACTGATTGCAAGGTTTTCCGCTTTTGAAACGAATCCTGGGAGTTTTCTTTGTTATGGTGTTTACTATCCCCTGCGATTATGCTTGAATATCCTTCACTGTGTCAAATCTTCGCCCGTTCAACTTCTTTTTCATCTTTGGGTTAGAGATGGAAGTGACATGGAGCCGTTGATTGCAGTCGTTGGAGAGCAACAGAAATCTAGTTTATAGTCAAACATCTTTGTACAGTCATGCATTATCGTAGTCTAGTATCCAGTTCTTTGTATGCCAGTTCTGTAAACGTTTCCTCCTCAAGTCCTTCCTGAAGCGTCCTAGAACTCTATACTGTCTTGTTAAGGCTTTCGTGGCCACTTGTTGACAAACTGCCTATTGGCATCTGTCTCGGGATCTTCGGCCGAGACGACGACCAAAATTTAAATACATCTATCCAGCGCGTACAGTAGCTCAAAACACCTCCAGAAACAACCCCACCTCACCTAGACGAAAGACCATAACAAAAGCCCATGACATGAAGTATGACGCACCAAAACCGACATCCAAACCACCGCAACGGCTCCACACCGCACAAAACACACAAGTATCACACATAAAAACACATCAACACACATAAAACACAACAAAAGAGAACAAGAACAATCATAGACTAAGGAAAATATTTTAATACCCAACTCCGAGTACTGTACTAACAGGAAAGGAGAACCTGTAACGTAGAAGTAAGTGAAAACACAAAAATACGAACACAACAACACATAACACTCCTGCATAAGCAAGCAGGGAAAAAAACAATGTAAACCATTACTCAATGACATATCACCTGTCTATTTTAATTTAAATTTCAATTATTTTAATTTATAACATTACCAATCACTTATTTATATGTTAATGAACAAAAAAAATATTACGTATAGCATGTATTCAAAAATATAAGTTATGTACAATAAATAAAATGAAGATGCAAACCTCTGGCTGATGAAGGGCACTGAGATAAACCTTAAAACAGCCCGCCTTCTCCCCTCAGGAGAATGAATGAAACGTGCTAAAAAAATTTTTTTTAAATAAAAAAAAAATCGGTTCCAGTTCACCAACGGCAATGGAGGGTAAAGCTTTGACAATGCCAGCCACTCGTGCTGGTGAAACGTCAGTAAAATCATTAGATGAACGTCGGCCGAAGAACCCGAGACAGAAGCCAACAGGCAGTTTGTCTATACTGTCTGATCGGCAGGGACAATCTCTTCATAAACAATACTGTCAATACAGTAAAACATTCAGTTTCTCATTTGTGTGGTCGTATTGTCCGTAGTTGCTTTACCGTTTCTCAAGATATTATCGTTCCGTCGTTACATCAACAAGAAATGCGTGTTTTTTTTTTTCGCCAGATGGATTTCTCTTGATTGAGGTAAAGCATCATCAGTGGTCTGTAATTAAAAATATTTACAATTTGAATTGTTTTTAAGATCAGAAAACAGTTCATTAAAATTTGTTGTTTTTTATTTACAGTAATTTCTTCTTGGTTTCTCGCCCACATCAGGAAATACAGTTTGCTACCACATCTTTGGCTTCTTTTTCATTAGACACTGATATTTACAGTCTACTTTTTCGCTGCTTTGCAAAACTATGCATTTCTTACGTTTCACACAGCACACTTTTTCGTACACCAAACTGTGGAAACAGGAGAAGATACGTTCCTCTTGTGCCAGGTGGGATCTTGCAGGTGACTGTCATGTGAGCCCCCACCCACCTCATTAAATACTCTCCAAAGATAGATCAGATCAGGAGACAGATCTGTGACATCGGAGTGTTCCCGCCGAGTAAGCTAGCTCAAGTTGATCAGTGAACAAACAGGCAGTGAAGACACGCCCACACACACCATTCCGCTACTCAGTGAGATCAACAATTGAGTGAGGATAAAATTCTTCACTCCAAGACACCCTCTACACTCGTTCAAAAGGATAGAGGAAGTCAGTGCGACTCCCATTAAGGAAGGTATTGAATTAACTTTATCAAGAAGTGCATACAAGTGAACATAAACATATAAATTACTAGGTAGACTGGCAATTAATTAAAAGTGACGAAGGAATAACCAGAGCCCAGTGTATTAATTGGTGCAGACTGACTAGACCATTAAGGAAAGAAATAAGGTGAACAGTAGAAATATGTATGAAGGAAATACTTCCTGGAAGCACCACTACAGCTTGATAGCCAAGCGGATGGTGTATGTGGTCATCAGTCCCCTAGAACTTAGAACTACTTAAACCTAACTAACCTAAGGACATCACACACATCCATGCCGGAGGCAGGATTCGAACCTGCGACCGTAGCAGTCGCACGGTTCCGGACTGCGCGCCTAGAACCGCGAGACCGCCGCGGCCGGCGATGGTGTATGGTTTCACTTCCAGTTCAACCACTGACTCTTAGAATTTCAGGAAGGGATCATTTGTTGTTGTTGTGGTCTTCAGTCCTGAGACTGGTTTGATGCAGCTCTCCATGCTACTCTATCCTGTGCAAGCTTCTTCATCTCCCAGTACCTACTGCAACCTACATCCTTCTGAATCTGCTTAGTGTATGCATCTCTTGGTCTCCCCCTACGATTTTTACCCTCCACGCTGCCCTCCAATACTAAATTAGTGATCCCTTGATGCCTCAGAACATGTCCTACCAACCGATCCCTTCTTCTGGTCAAGTTGTGCCACAAACTCCTCTTCTCCCCAATCCTATTCAGTACCTCCTCATTATTTATGTGATCTACCCATCTAATCTTCAGCATTCTTCTGTAGCACCACATTTCGAAAGCTTCTATTCTCTTCTTGTCCAAACTATTTATCGTCCATGTTTCACTTCCATACATGGCTACACTCCATACAAATACTTTCAGAAAAGACTTCCTGACACTTAAATCTATACTCGATGTTAACAAATTTCTCTTCTTCAGAAACGCTTTCCTTGCCATTGCCAGTCTACATTTTATATCCTCTCTACTTCGACCATCATCAGTTATTTTGCTCCCCAAATAGCAAAACTCCTTTACTACTTTAAGTGCCTCATTTCCTAATCTAATTCCCTCAGCATCACCCGACTTAATTAGACTACATTCCATTATCCTTGTTTTGCTTTTGTTGATGTTCATCTTATATCCTCCCTTCAAGACACCATCCATTCCATTCAACTGCTCTTCCAAGTCCTTTGCTGTCTCTGACAGAATTACAATGTCATCGGCGAACCTCAAAGTTTTTATTTCTTCTCCATGGATTTTAATACCTACTCCGAATTTTTCTTTTGTTTCCTTTACTGCTTGCTCAATATACAGATTGAATAACATCGGGGAGAGGCTACAACCCTGTCTTACTCCCTTCCCAACCGCTGCTTCCCTTTCATGTCCCTCGACTCTTATAACTGCTATCTGCTTTCTGTACAAATTGTAAATAGCCTTTCGCTCCCTGTATTTTACCCCTGCCACCTTTAGAATTTGAAAAAGAGTATTCCAGTCAACATTGTCAAAAGCTTTCTCTAAGTCTACAAATGCTAGAAATGTAGGTTTGCCTTTCCTTAATCTTTCTTCTAAGATAAGTCGTAAGGTCAGTATTGCCTCACGTGTTCCAACATTTCTACGGAATCCAAACTGATCTTCCCCGAGGTCTGCTTCTACTAGTTTTTCCATTCGTCTGTAAAGAATTCGTGTTAGTATTTTGCAGCTGTGGCTTATTAAACTGATTGTTCTGTAATTCTCACATCTGTCAACACCTGCTTTCTTTGGGATTGGAATTATTATATTCTTCTTGAAGTCTGTGAGTATTTCGCCTGTTTCATACATCTTGCTCGCCAGATGGTAGAGTTTTGTCAGGACTGGCTCTCCCAAGGCCGTCAGTAGTTCCAATGGAACGTTGTCTACTCCGGGGGCCTTGTTTCGACTCAGGTCTTTCAGTGCTCTGTCAAACTCTTCACGCAGTATCGTATCTCCCATTTCATCTTCATCTACATCCTCTTCCATTTCCATAATATTGTCCTCAAGTACATCGCCCTTGTATAGACCCTCTATATACTCCTTCCACCTTTCTGCTTTCCCTTCTTTGCTTAGAACTGGGTTTCCATCTGAGCTCATGATGTTCATACAAGTGGTTCTCTTATCTCCAAAGGTCTCTTTAATTTTCCTGTAGGCAGTATCTATCTTACCCCTAGTGAGATAAGCCTCTACATCCTTACATTTGTCCTCTAGCCATCCCTGCTTAGCCATTTTGCACTTCCTGTCGATCTCATTTTTGAGACGTTTGTATTCCTTTTTGCCTGCTTCATTTAATGCATTTTTATATTTTCTCCTTTCATCAATTAAATTCAATATTTCTTCTGTTACCCAAGGATTTCTACTAGCCCTTGTCTTTTTACCTACTTGATCCTCTGCTGCCTTCACTACTTCATCCCTCAAAGCTACCCATTCTTCTTCTACTGTATTTCTTTCCCCCATTTCTGTCAATTGTTCCCTTATGCTCTCCCTGAAACTTTGTACAACCTCTGGTTCTTTCAGTTTATCCAGGTCCCATCTCCTTAAATTCCCACCTTTTTGCAGTTTCTTCAGTTTTAATCTACAGGTCATAACCAATAGATTGTGGTCAGAGTCCACATCTGCCCCTGGAAATGTCTTACAATTTAAAACCTGGTTCCTAAATCTCTGTCTTACCATTATATAATCTATCTGATACCTTTTAGTATCTCCAGGGTTCTTCCATGTATACAACCTTCTATCATGATTCTTAAACCAAGTGTTAGCTATGATTAAGTTGTGCTCTGTGCAAAATTCTACCAGGCGGCTTCCTCTTTCATTTCTTAGCCCCAATCCATATTCACCTACTACGTTTCCTTCTCTCCCTTTTCCTACACTCGAATTCCAGTCACCCATGACTATTAAATTTTCATCTCCCTTCACTATCTGAATAATTTCTTTTATTTCATCATACATTTCTTCAATTTCTTCGTCATCTGCAGAGCTAGTTGGCATATAAACTTGTACTACTGTAGTAGGTGTGGGCTTCGTATCTATCTTGGCCACAATAATGCGTTCACTAAGCTGTTTGTAGTAGCTTACCCGCGTTCCTATTTTCCTATTCATTATTAAACCTACTCCTGCATTACCCCTATTTGACTTTGTGTTTATAACCCTGTAGTCACCTGACCAGAAGTCTTGTTCCTCCTGCCACCGAACTTCACTAATTCAGACTATATCTAACTTTAACCTATCCATTTCCCTTTTCAAATTTTCTAACCTACCTGCCCGATTAAGGGACCTGACATTCCACGCTCCGATCCGTAGAACGCCAGTTTTCTTTCTCCTGATAACGACATCCTCTTGAGTAGTCCCCGCCCGGAGATCCGAATGGGGGACTATTTTACCTCCGGAATATTTTACCCAAGAGGATGCCATCATCATTTAATCATACAGTAAAGCTGCATGCCCTCGGGAAAAATTACGGCCGTAGTTTCCCCTTGCTTTCAGCCGTTCGCAGTACCAGCACAGCAAGGCCGTTTTGGTTATTGTTACAAGGCCAGATCAGTCAATCATCCAGACTGTTGCCCTTGCAACTACTGAAAAGGCTGCTGCCCCTCTTCAGGAACCACACGTTTGTCTGGCCTCTCAACAGATACCCCTCCGTTGTGGTTGTACCTACGGTACGGCTATCTGTATCGCTGAGGCACGCAAGCCTCCCCACCAACGGCAAGGTCCATGGTTCATGGGGGGGGAGGGATCATTTATGGCGAAAATAATTGCACCCTTTTAACCTGTAAGACACCTTATCTGATAACTGCCGCTTAAACAGATCCTTCCAAGATGTGACAGTCAAGTACCAGTGTAAAGAAACAAGAAAATAAAAAAATTAAGAAGGAACGAAGTGGAATGCGTCAAAAAGGAGAGAACAATAATAAATACTTTAACTAAGCATTACTTTTTAACGGACGGTCTAAGGAAACATTGAGTATTTATGTTGCTTTAGGTATGATTTTCACAAAATTATGCGAGTGCAAGAAGCTCAAGAAGTTTTAGATGCGGCACTTAAAAGAAAGACGGCCATGAGATACATATTTCAAAGGAGAATTAATCAATTTTTCCTTGTTTATATTTGGGTATAACTTGTGAAATACGTGAAACAAAATTACAAAGAAATCTGGTGTCTCACGGAGGTTTCCTCAATACTGAAGAACTAAAGTTTGTTCTTCATCAGCATCTCACGAGAATTCTCTAAGGAGAAAATCAGACTTAAGTGACCAAAGCAGTTGACTTATAGAAATAGTTCAAAGTGACAGAAGCTGGGTGTTGCGACATTTGGAAATGACAGACCATAACATTTGGTCTTACAGTGTGTTTATCTCACTCCACTTACTGACACTTTAAATAAAAATAATAAAATCCCCCCCCCCCTTCTTGAACCATTGATCTTGCCGTTTGTGGGGAGGCTTGCGTGCCACAGCGATACAGATAGGCGTACCGCAGGTGCAACCACAACGGAGGGGTATCTGTTGAGACGCCAGACGAATGTGTGGTTCCTGAAGAGGGGCAGCAACATTTTCAGTAGTTGCAGGGGAATCAGTCTGGATGACTGACTGATCTGCCCTTATAATACTAAACAAAACGGCCTTGCTGTGCTGGTACTGCGAACGGCTGAAAGCAAGGGGAAACTGCATCCGTAATTTTTCCCGAGGGTATGCAACTTTATTGTATGGTTAAATGCTGATGGCGTCCACTTGGGTGAAATATTCCGGAGGTAAAATAGTCCGCCATTCGGATCCCCGGGCGGGGACGATTCAGGAGAACGTCGCTATCAGGAGAAAGAAAACTGGCGTTCTACGGATCGGAGCGTGGAATGTTAGGTCCCTTAATCGGGCATGTAGGTTAGAAAATTTAAAAAGGGAAATGGATAGGCTAAAGTTAGATATAGTGGGTATTAGTGAAGTCCGGTGGCAGAAGGAACAAGACTTTTGGTCAGGTGAATACAGGGTTATAAATACAAAATCAAATGTGAGTAATGCAAGAGTAGGTTTAATAATGAATAAAAAAATAGGACAACGGATAAGCTACTACGAACAGAATAGTGAACACATCATTGTAGCCAAGGTAGACACCAAGCTAGCGCCTACCACAGTAGTACAAGTTAATATGCCAACTAGCTCCACATATGATGAAAATATTGAAGAAATGTATTATAGGATAAAACAAAATTATTCAGATAGTGAAGGGAGACGAAATTTTAATAGTCACTGGGGACTGGAACTCGACAGTAGGAAAAGGAAGAGCAGGAAAAGTAGTATGTGAATATGGAATGGGGGTAACGAATGAAAGAGGAAGCCGCCTGGTAGAATTTTGCACAGAGCACAACTTAATCATAGCTAACACTTGGTTCAAGAATCGTAAAAGAAGGTTGTATACATGGAAGAAGCCTGGAGATACTGACAGGTTTCAGATAGATTATAAAATGGTAAGAGAGAGATTTATGAACCAGGTTTTAAACTGTAAGAAATTTCCAGGGGCAGATGTGGACTCTGACCACAATCTATTGGTTATCAACTGTAGATTAAAACTGAAGAAACTGCAAAAAAAAGTGTGAATTTGAGGAGATGGGACCTGGATAAACTGACTAAACCAGAGGTTGTACAGAGTTTCAGGGAGAGCAGAAGGGAACAATTGACAAGAATGGGTGAAAGAAATACAGTAGAAGAAGAATGGGTAGCTCTGAGGGATGAAGTAGTGAAGGCAGCAGAGGATCAATTAGGTAACAAGACGAGGGCTAGTGGAAATCCATGGGTAACAGAAGAAATATTGAATTTAATTGATGAAAGGAGAAAATATAAAAATGCAGTAAATGAAGCAGGCAAAAAGGAATACAAATGTGTCAAAAATGAGATCGACAGGAAGTGTAAAATGACTAAGTAGGGATGGCTAGAGGACAAATGTAAGCATGTAGAGGCATATATCACTAGGGGTAATATAGCTACAGCCTACAAGAAAATTAAAGAGAACTTTGGAGAAAAGAGATCCACTTGTATGAATATCAAGAGCTCAGATGGAAAACCAGTTCTAAGCAAAGAAGAGAAAGCAGAAAGGTGGATGAAGTATATAGTGGGTCTGTAAAAGGGCGATGCACTTAAGGGCAGTATTATGGAAGTGGAAGAGGACGTAGGTGAAGATGGAATGGGGGCTATGATACTGCGAGAAGAATCTGACAGAGCACTGAAAAATCTAAGTCGAAACAGGGCCCCGGGAGTAGACAACATACCTTAGACCTACTGATACCCTTGGCAGATCAAGCCCTGACAAAAGTCTACCACCTGGTGAGCAAGCTCTAAGAGACAGGCGAAACACCATCAGACTTCAATAAGAATATAATAATTCCTATCCCAAAGAAAGCAGCTTGTGACAGATGTGAAAATTATCCAACTATTAGTTTAATAAGTCACGGCTACTAAATACTAACACAAATTCTTCACAGACGAATGGAAAAACTGCTAGAAGCTGGCCTTGGGGAAGAAATGCTGGAACACGTTAGGCACTACTGACCCTACGACGTATCTTAGGGAGATAGATTAAGGAAAGGCAAACCTCCGTTTCTAGCACTTGTAGACTTAGAGAAAGCTTTTGACAATGTTGATAGGAATACTTTCTTTCAAATTCTGAAGGTGGCAGGGGTCAAATACAAGGAGCGAAAGGCTATTTACAATTTTTACAGACCAGATTGCAGTTATAAGAGTCGAGGGGCATGAAAGGGAAGCAGTGGTTGGGAAGAGAGTGAGACAGGGTTGTAGACTATCCCCGACGTTATTGAATATATACATTGAGCAAGCACTAAAGGAAATAAAAGAAAAATTTGGTGTAAGAATTGAAATCCATGGAGTAGAAATAAAGACCTTGAGATTTGCCGATGGCATTGTAATTCTGTCAGAGACAGCAAACGACCTTGAAGAGCAACTGAACGGAATCGACAGTGTCTTGAAAAGTGGCTATAAGATGAACATCAACAAAAGCAAAACGACGATAATGGAATACAGTCTAACTAAATCAGGTGATGCTGAGGGGATTAGATTAGGAAATGAGACACTTACAGTAGTAGATGAGTTTTGTTATTTGGGGAGCAAAATAACTGATGATGGTCGAAGTAGAGAGGATATAAAAAGTAGACTGCCAATGGCAAGAAAAGCGTTTCTGAAGAAGAGAAATTTGTTAACATCGAGTATAGATTTAAGTGTCAGGAAGTCTTTTCCGAAAGTATTTGTATGGAGTGTAGCCATGTATGGATATGAAACGTGGACGATAAATAGTGTAGACAAGAAGGGAATAGAAGCTTTTGAAATGTGGTGCTACAGAAGAATGTTGAAGATTAGATGGGTAGATCATGTAACTAATGAGGATGTACTCAGCAGAAGTTGGGATAAGAGAAATTTGTGGCACAACTTGTCTAGAAGAAGGTATCGGTTGGTGGGACATGTTCTGAGGCATCAAGGGATCAACAATTTAGTATTGGAGGGCAGCGTGGACCGGTTGGTAGGACATGTTCTGAGACATCGAGGGATCACCAATTTAGTATTGGAGGGCAGTGTGGAGGGTAAAAATCTTAGAGGGAGTATAAGAGATGAATACACTAAACGGATTCAGAAAGATGCAGGGTGCAATAGTGACACGGAAATGAAGAAGCTTGCACAGGGTAGAGTAGCATAGAGAGATTCATCAAACCAGTCTGTGGACGAAGATCACAACAACAACAAGAAAATTTTCTCTGATGACCTGATCAGATTAAAAATAATGTTAGGCTGATGATAGCTATAACAAAACTAAATAATATTCCCAACTACAGGCGATTAGGTTTGTTGTTCTTAATACCACACAAAATTTCAAACTCTGGGTAATTTAAGTGAATCGAAGTTTAGGTCAAGCTCCCAGCATAGCGGTAGGCAAAAACACTAAATAATTAAAATAGCTGGAAAACACAGGAAGTGATCACAGAAAAAAATAGTTGAAATCAGACTCCACACTGACTCAATAATTTGTAGTCTAAGCAACACACAATTCAATAATCTTAAGTGCCGATCGGTGACGAAAATAATCAAAGTGCTCGCTAGCAAACTGAGTTAATAATTTATGCAAATAACTCAATGTTATTAAGATTTCTCTCGTAAGGACACAAGTTCTGTTCAACAACTGCCAGAAATAATCACTGCAAAATATCTCCAAGATCCCACCGAACTGGTGCAAAATATGTCAAGATGACTCTACCGACGATACGCAAATTTCTGTCACCAAAAAGCATCGGACGGATCACCTCTCGGACTAATATAAGTCTTGCCTCTAAGAACCCGTTCCAAACAGAGCGGAGGAGTAAGATGGACACCTCCCTTTTAAGCCTTCGGTGCAGTCCTTCCTGGAAAATCCGAGCCTCTGTGTCACTTTAATGACTTCATGCTATCATCAGCCTCCCTTACCACTTTTTACATACGAATAAGTTAAAAATCTGAATGTGGCGTTCGATGTGTGGTTAGAATTTAAGCATTTAATTTATTTATATATATATATATATATATATATATATATATATATATATAATATTTAAATTAATAATTTAACTGATACCTTACACTTAATCCTATTTACAGTAATTCACCACCAAACTAATTTTAAACGACTGAAAATTTTAGAAGCATTAATCAAAATAGTTCATGATCACTGTGCCTTCACTAAGTACAACATAGACATATAAGGCACTCTGTCTTACAGGAATTTCCACTGCCACAATGAGAATTGATGTAGCTCTCACAGTTTCAAATTATGGGCAAAGGTACGTAAATTTATAAACTATTAGTAACGACGATTAAAAATATAAATCATACAAAATAAATGTTGTAGGTGGCGTGTTATCACGTCTGCTAACACATACTGCCTTGCTACTAGTATAGCTGTCTTCGATAAAATGATACGGTGATTTTAATCAAAAGTGTAATTAAAATGTCTCTCACTCATTAATTAATTCACTTATGAAACATTTGAATGGCCCAGTCGATGTGCATCGACGAGTACTACAAAATGATAGCTCGATCTCTTTTGTATAATAAAAATTGTAAAAGATAGTAGTTATTTACTGGATTTTGGATAAATGAATCTAATCGGCACTCTTAACTTTCCACACACAATACTTTCAGAGCTTATCTTTATACCAACATAGTCGTATTTACTTTCTCTTTAACATGGCATATGCTGTTTACCTGAATACGTAATGCGTACGCTGCACGTGCGCAAGCGTGAACAATACAAACGTAGCCCTTGTGCGTGCCTCCTGGCGTAACTGATGACTCATGTCCGGAACATTCAAATCTGACATGAGCATTTGTTGGCCCCTACCTTTGCTATTCTGTACACCTGCCCCCTGCCATCAGAGACGCACTTGCCTGCCTCTTGCTATGGAAAGCGCGCAATCCAGAAGCAGCCTTTGACCAAAACCAATCAGCATTAACTTTATCTTGGAACTCTTCCAATTGGTCAGTGTTTGCATAGAAAGACAATTTCAAAAAGTGAGTCCGCTTTGATGCAAAACACATTGTCATTCGTTTACTTATTTATTTCCACTACTAAATTCGGCGATAAATATCATCAGTATCAGTGGATGTTTTTTAATGCAAAACATGCAGAAAACAGCATAGTTATACAAACACAGTAACAGATTATTACACTTTTAGTGTTCGTTTTCTGAATTATAGTTTCCTATAGATACTTTCGTACAACCTTATTTATTGTATGTTATGGCATGTTTTTAAAAATAATTCTCGCTGTATGCAGCATATTTGCTGTGCTTTTCTTCTGTTTCCGTTTTTTCTCAGTTTACATCATGCCGTCTATAAATGTGTGAGTGGCTGTTACTAAACAAGTACTAAAAGGTGAATTCAGTATGTCAGCTATGTACACTCGGTGTTGCTAAGTTATTCGTGTACTCACGTTCATTGGACGGCTTGTAGCTGATTCTGTAGACAGAAAAACAAAAGTTTCGCACTTTGTTTATGATCAAGAACATTACGCCATCTTGCTAGTAGCGTGTGTCGAGAGAGGTGTCTCGCACGTTGCGAGAATGCTATGAAAACTGTAGCGGGAATTACGACGACTTTTGTCCCTTATTTATGTCTGTGTGTGATGGGGAAGTGGTTCTTTTGCGAGTATGTGCTTTCTGTTCTGTGTCCTTGGTCTGTTCTCTCAGAACAGGAAAGAGTGTGTTGTTGAAAAGTGTTGTGTTTTCGTTTATTACATTTTTCCCTTCCACTATAGCCTTTGTACACAATAATATTCTTCTTTTGTTAGTTGTCGGTATAGACTGTTGTTGTTTTTCAGACTGTTCATCGTTTTCGATAATAGTGGGGTTATGGTTTCTGTTCATTAGATGTTATGCGAAAGTTCAACGTGTGCTGCCACTCTTTAGAGCTCTCATGTGCTCTGTGTACCTCGTTGCGAAGTTCCTGCTTGTTTCTCCTATGTATTGGGCCTGACAGGAGTTGCATGTGAGTTGATATATGCGAGCGTTGCTGAATTTGTCTGAGGTTTTTCTGACTGGTCTTATCCTTCTCTGAACTGCGTTGTTTGTCCTAAAGTTATTGGGTTCCCTTGTTTTTTCAAGATGTTTCCAATTCTATGTGATATTTTGTTATTGTACGTTAGAGTGTACCATCTGTCTCTTTTTCCTGATGTGGTGTGGTCTACTGTGTTGCCAGTGTGTACTGACTCTGGGTTATCAGATCCTTTGATTGTGCTCTTGAGTGGCTGGCCACTATTGTTATGTTTCATTTTTACCTCGTTGTTGAGGATGTTTATGATGCCTGTTTTTCAGTCGCTTTCAACAGCAACTTTTTAATTATATTTAGCTACTGTGTGTAGTTTTCTGGTTTAAGAGGTTGTTCTTTTTATCAAGTGGAGCATGTATGTGAAACTGGCATGTTTATGTACTATCGGGTGGCTGGGTGAGCTGTGGATAATAGTACTTGTGGATGTGGGTTTTCTGTAGATGGAGAATTCATGTAGGTGATTTTTCTTGTGATTGTGAGATCCAAGAAATTTAGTTTCTTGTTTTTTTCTATTTCCATTGCGAAGTGGATTTGTGGGTGTACTGTGTTGATATTACTGTGTAGCTCTTCTCTCCTGTTGTGCGTTTCATCTACAAGACAAATTATGTAATCCACATATAGATTATTTTGTACCCTCCTTGTTTTACAATGTTATTGAATATTGTGTTCTCTATATGGTCCAAGAAAAGTTGGCTAAGGGTCCACTGATTGGGGAGCCCATGGGTAGCCGCTCTTGTTGCAAGTAGAAGTATTTGTTGAAAGTGAAGTAGTTTTGTTCTGTGATCAGGCTAAGAATGGATGAGATTTCATTTATTTCTATATCTGGGAATTTATTGCATTTTAGCTGTTGTTCTATAATGTTTATAGTTTCTTCTGTAGGTGTATTAGATGGATGTATTACATGGATGTAATGTCAAAAGATACCAGTTTTGCTGTTGGGGGGGGGGGGAGGATGCTGATATTCTTAATTTTCTCTATTCGGCCTCCTGTGTTTTTGAGGCTTCTGTTGTTTGTGTATGTTTTCCATAGGCATGTGTGCATGTTTTCCCTAGTAAGTACGATGGGGCTTTTCTGAAGTCCACCACTAGCCTGACTAGGATGAGAGGTTTGTGGACGTTTGGTAGGCTTGTTAACACTGGTGCTTTACGTTCTTCTGTGCCATTCTTTTTGTCTGGTTCTGTGTCCAGGTGTATGTGGTGTTTTTTAAGAGAGTCTTTATGTTTCTTTGGTATCCTTGTGTTGGGCCACTGGTTTGCTTGCTTATTTCATTCTCTGCCAGAAATTTTTGTTTTCTCAATCTACTCTGCCTCTGTTACTAAGACTAGAGCATGCCCTTTGTCCGCCTTGGTGATGAGAGCATTGTGTTGTTTTAGTTTTCTGTGTATACTGTTTATGGTTTTCTCATCTGGTCTTTTTTATTTGTCTTTATGGATGGTTTTTTCTTCCTGATGATTTGTTTCTTTTCCTCTGTCAGTAGTTCTCTTGCTAGGTTAGATTAGATTAGATTAGATTAGATTAGTACTTGTTCCATAGATCATGAATACGACACTTCGTAATGATGTGGAATGCGTCAGGTTAATAAAAGGTGTCTATACAATGTATTACATTACACAAAATATTACATTACACTTAAGATATTTAATTTTTTCTGGTGGTTCGGGAAATTATCCACTTCCTATATCCAAAAATTCATCTAATGAGTAGAAGGAGTTACCATTAAGAAATTCTTTTCATTTCCTTCTAAATGCTATATGGCTATATGTCAGACGTTTGATGCAATTAGGTAAGTGATCAAAGACTTTTGTGACAGCATAATTTACGCCCTTCTGAGCCGAAGTTAGATTTAACCTTGAGTAGTGAAGATCATCCTTTCTACTAATGTTCTAGTCATGTACACTGCTATTACTTTTGAATTCGTTCGAATTGTTAATAACAAATTTCATAAGTGAATATACATATTGTGAGGCTACAGTGGAGATCTCTAGCTCTTTAAATAAGTGCAGGATGATCTTGGATGAGCTCCAGCAATTATTCTGATTATACGCTTTTGTGCAATGAACACTCTTTTGCTCAGTGATGAGCTACTCCAGCCATACGAAAGCAGAGAATGAAAACAGGCGTGGTAAGCTAATTTACTGAGATGTATATCGCCAAAATTTTGTAATGACCCTTATAGTATAAGTAGCTGAACTCAAAATTTTCAGCAGATCTTCCATGTGTTTTATCCAGTTCAATCCCTCATCAATGCATACACCTATAAATTTTGAATATTCTACCTTAGCTACCGATTTCTGATCAAATTCTATATTTATTAATGGTGTCATTCCATTTACTGTGTGGAACTGTATATACTGTGTTTAGTCAAAGTTTAATGAGACCCCATTTCCAGAGAACCACTTAATGATTTTCTGAAAAACATCATTTCCAATTTCACCAGTTAATTCTTATCTGTTGGGTGTGATAGCTATACTTGTATCATCGGCGAAATGTACCAGCTTTGCATCTTCGTGAATATAGAATGTCAAGTTATTGATATATATTAAATACAACAGAGGACCCAAGACCAAACCCTGCAGCACCCCATTCTTGATTGTTCCCCAGTTTGAGAAATCACCAGTTTTTTGCGTATTATGTGAACTGGTTATTTCAACTTTCTGCACTCTTCCAGTTAAGTATGATTTAAACCATTTGAGCACTGGCCCATTCATACCACATTACGTGAGTTTATCTAGAAGCATTCCATATTTTACACAATCAAAAGCCTTTGAGAGATCACAAAAAATCCCAAAGGGTGACTTTCGGTTACTCATAGCATTTCATATTTCATTAGTGAAAGCATATATAGCATTTTCCGTTGAAAAACCTTTCTCGAAACCAAACTGACATTTTGTTAAAACTCTACAATACATAACTTTTTCAAGAATTTTGGATAAGGCAGTCAGAAGGGAGATTGGGTGGTAGTTGACATCAGACATATCCCCTTTTTTATAGAATACTTCAGTCCATCTGGGAAAATACCCTGTTTCAGAGAGCTATTACATATGTGGCTAAGAAACCCACTTATCTGTTGGGAACATGCTTTTATTATCCTGCTGGAAATGCCATCAATTCCATGTGAGCTTTTATTCTTGAGAGAGTTTATTATCTTCCTAATTTCAGAAGGGGAGGTGGGTGAAATTTCAGTTGTATCAAATTGTGTGGGTAAGGCCTCTTCCATTAACTGCCTTGCTTCTTCTAGTGAACATTTAGAACCTATTTTCTCTACAACATTTAAAAAATGATTATTCAAAATGTTTTCGACTTCTGGCTTGTTGTTTATCAAGTTTCCATGCTAATTCCGTCATCCTGTACTCTTGGTTGCCCTGTCTTCCTTGCAATAATATTACAAATTGTTTTGATTTTGTTATCAGAGGTATTAATCTCAGACATGATGCACATGCTTCTGGACTTTTTAATAACCTTTCTTAAAGTAGCACAGTAGATTTTATAATATTTGGCTGTTTCTGGATCATTACCCTTTCTTGTTGTTAGATACAGTTCCCTTTTGTGGTTACAAGATGTTTTTATTCCTTTAGTAAGCCAGGGTTTTTGGTTTCTTATAATTAGATTTAACTACTTTCTCGGGGAAACAGTTTTCAAATTATCTTACAAGTGTATCATGAAATAAGTTATATTTTAAATTAGCATCTGATTCCTTGTACACCTCATCCCAGTCTAACTGCTGAATATTTTCCCTGAAATTTCTAATTATTGAGTCATTAATTGAATGCACAACTTTGGAGTCTAGTTTTGAATTACTCAATGGAGCTATGTCATATACTGTAACTACCTGAGCACCATGATCAGAAAGGCCACTCTCAACAGGACAAGAATTTATGTTTTTAAACTTATCTTGGTCTATAAAAGTGATATCTATCAATATGCTGCTGTCCTTTACTACCCAAGTAGGAAAGTTAATGACAGATGTCAAATTGAAAGAACCAAGCAAGACTTCTAGGTCATTCTTCCTATTACACTCTTTCAGTTAACCATTATTGAAGTCCTCACAAATAATAATTTACTTTCCCCTATCTGACAGATAGCACAACAATGCATCCAAGTTTTCCAGGAATAAATGAAAGTTTCCTGAAGGGGACCTATATACTGTTACAATTATTAAAGAGACCTCCTTCAGTTTAAGTTGACAGGCACATGCTTCTATATGTTGCTCCAGCCAAAACGTTTTTGTTTCTAAGCTTTTTACACAGTGATAACTTTTGACATATATGGCAACTCCTCCTCTCACTTTATTCCATCTACTCATATGTTCAGCTAGTTTATAGCCACTGTTATTTACCTTTCCCATATCAGACACAATCTGATGCTCAGACAGGCATAGCACATCTATTACATTATCAAACTCAGTGTTATCTAAACAAATCAGGAGCTCATCTACCTTATTCATCAATCTCGGAATATTTTGGTAAAAAATGGTAACATTATTTTTTACTTTACTTTTGTGAGAATCTACTTTTTCCTTTAATCCACCAATATTTTGGGTAATATGGTAACATTATTATTTATTTTACTGTTGTGAGAATCTTGTGAGTTTTGGACCTCTTTAGCACCTGCCTGCCTAACCTTCTCATTGGACACAGTCATTGTTGTTGTTGTTGTGGTCTTCAGTCCTGAGACTGGTTTGATGCAGCTCTCCATGCTACTCTATCCTGTGCAAGCTTCTTCATCTCCCAGTACCTACTGCAGCCTACATCCTTCTGAATCTGCTTAGTGTATTCATCTCTTGGTCTCCCTCTACGATTTTTACCCTCCACGCTGCCCTCCAATACTAAATTAGTGATCCCTCGATGTCTCAGAACATGTCCTACCAACCGATCCCTTCTTCTAGTCAAGTTGTGCCACAAACTCCTCTTCTCCCCAATTCTGTTCAATAGCTCCTCATTAGTTATGTGATTTACCCATCTAATCTTCGGCATTCTTCTGTAGCACCACATTTCGAAAGGTTCTGTTCTCTTATTGTCTAAACTATTTATCGTCCATGTTTCACTTCCATACATGGCTACACTCCATACAAATACTTTCAGAAACGACTTTCTGACATTTAAATCTACACTCGATGTTAACAATTGTTTCTTCTTCAGAAACGCTTTCCTTGCCATTGCCAGTCTACATTTTATATCCTCTCTACTTCGACCATCATCAGTTATTTTGTTCACCAAATAGCAAAACTCCTTTACTACTTTAAGTGTCTCATTTCCTAATCTAGTTCCCTCAGCATCACCCGACTTAATTCGACTACATTCAATTATCCTCGTTTTGCTTTTGTTGATATTCATCTTATACCCTCCTTTCAAGACATTGTACATTCCGTTCAACTGCTCTTCCAAGCCCTTTGCATTACAATGTCATCGGCGAACCTCAAAGTTTTTTTGTCTTCTCCATGGATTTTAATACCTACTCCGAACTTATCTTTGTTTCCTTTATTGCTTGCTCAATATACAGATTGAATAACATCGGGGATAGGCTACAACCCTGTCTCACTCCCTTCCCAACCACTGCTTCCCTTTCATACCCCTTGACTCTTATAACTGCCTTCTGGTTTCTGTACAAATTGTAAATAGCCGTTCGCTCCTTGTATTTTACCACGTCCACCTTCAGAATTTGAAAGAGAGTATTCCTATCAACATTGTCAAAATCTTTCTCTAAGTCTACTAATGCTAGAAAAGTGTGTTTGCCTTTCTTTAATCTATTTTCTAAGATTAGTCGTAGGGTCAGTAGTGCCTCACGTGTTCCAATATCTCTACGGAAACCAAACTGACCTTCCCCAAGGTCGGCATCTACCAGTTTTACCATTCGTCTGTAAAGAATTCGCGTGCAGGCGTGGCTTATTAACTGATAGTTCGGTAGTTTTCACATCTGTAAACACCTGCTTTCTTTGGGTTTGGAATTATTATATTCTTTTCGAAGTCTGCGGGTATTTCGCTTGTCTCATACATGTTGCTCACCAGATGGTAGAGTTTTGTCAGGACTGGCTCTCCCATGGCTGTCAATAAATCTAATGGAATGTTGTCTACTCCCAGTGCTGTGTCAATGTCTTCACGCAGTCTCGAATTCAAAAGGTTCAAATGGCTCTGAGCACTATGGGACTTAACATCTGTGGTCATCAGTCGCCTAGAACTTAGAACTACTTAAACCTAACTAACCTAAGGACATCACACACATCCATGCCCCAGGCAGGAGTCGAGCTTGTGATCGTAGCGTCACGCAGTATCGTATCTCCCATTTCATCCTCATCTACCTCCTCTTCCATTTCCATAATATTGTCCTCAAGTACATCGCCCTTGTATAGACCATCTATATAATCCTTCCACCTTTCTGCTTTCCCTTCTTTGCTTACAAGTGAGTTTCCATCTGAGCTCTTGATATCCATACAAGTGGTTCTCCTTTCTCCAAAGGTCTCTTTAATTTTCCTGTAGGCAGTATCTATCTTAGACCCAGTGAGAGAAGCCTAAACATCCTTACATTGGTCCTCTAGCCATCCCTGCTTAGACATTTTGCACTTCCCCTCGATCTCATTTTTGAGATGTTTGTATTCCTTTTTACCTTCTTCAGTTACTGCATTTTTATATTTTCTCCTTTCATCAATTAAATTCAACATTTCTTCTGTGACTCAAGAATTTCTACTAGCCCTCATGTTTTTACCTACTTGATCCTCTGCTGCCTTCACTACTTCATCCCTCAGAGCTACCCATTCTTCTTCTACTGTATTTCTTTCCCCCAGTTCCTGTCAATTGTTGCCTTATGCTCGCCCTGAAACTCTGTACAACCTCTGGTTTAGTCAGTTTATCCAGGTCCCATCTCCTTAAATTCCCACATTTTTGCAGTTTCTTCAGTTTTACGCTACCGTTCATAACCAATAGATTGTCGTCAGAGTCCACATCTGTCCCTTGAAATGTCTTACAATTTAAAACCTGGTTCCTAAATCTCTGTTTTACTATCATATAAACTATTTGATACCTTCTAGTATCTCCAGGGTTCTTCCATGTGTACAACCTTGTTTCATGATTCTTGAACCAAGTGTTTGCTATGATTAAGTTATGCTCTGTGCAAAATTCTACCAGGCGGCTTCCTGTTTCATTTCTTACCCCCAATCCATATTCACCTACTGCGTTTCCTTCTCTTCCTTTTCCTACTATCGAATTCCAGTCACGCATGAGTATTAGATTTTCGTCTCCCTTCACTATCAAAATACTTTTATCTCATCATACATTTCATCAATTTCTTCGTCATCTGCAGAGATAGTTGGCATATAAACTTGTACCACTGTAGTAGGCGTGGGCTTCGTATCTGTCTTGGCCACAATAATGCGTTCACTATGCTGTTTGTAGTAGCTTACCCGCAGTCCTATTTTTTTATTCAGTATTAAACCTACTCCGCATTACCCCCATTTGATTTTGTATTTACGCGTATAACCCTGTATTCACCTGACCTGAAGTCCTGTTCCCCCTGCCACCGAACTTCAGTAATTCCTACTATAACTAACTTTAACCTATCCATTTCCTTTTTTAAATTTTCTAACTTACCTGCCCGGTTAAGGGATCTGACATTCCACCCCTCCGATCCGTAGAACGCCAGTTTTCTTTCTCTTAATAACGACGTCCTCTTGAATAGTCCCCGCCCATAGATCCGAATGGGGGACTGTTTTACTTCCTGAATATTTTACCCAAGAGGACGCCATCATCATTTAACCATAAGTAAAGCTGCATGCCCTCGGGAAAAATTACGACTGTAGTTTTCCCTTGCTTTCAGCCGTTCGCAGTACCATCACAGGAAGGCCGTTTTGGTTAGTTGTACAAGGCCAGATCAGACAATCATCCAGACTGTTGCCCCTGAAAATACTGTAAAGGCTGCTGCCCCTCTTCAGGAACCACACGTTGTCTGGCCCCTCAACACATACCCCTCCGTTGTGGTTGCACCTACGGTACGGCTATCTGTATCGCTGAGTCATGCAAGCCTCCCCAGCAACGGCAAGGTCCATGGTTCATGGGGCGGATGAAATACAAGATATGTACGAGAAAAGTTAGAGTCCACTCCAGGCGCGCGGCTGCTCCCGCTCAGAGATTAAGTTCCGCGGTACCATACAACGCGAGATTTTCTAAGTCGTTTCAGTTCCTGATTGCCTATAGACCGACTTCCGCTTTCGCGTCTGCATGCGAACTGTACCATTTGGTGTGTCCATCTGACTGGCTACAGCTTATTCTACATTGCTTTACATTTTAACATACACTCCTGGAAATGGAAAAAAGAACACATTGACACCGGTGTGTCAGACCCACCATACTTGCTCCGGACACTGCGAGAGGGCTGTACAAGCAATGATCACACGCACGGCACAGCGGACACACCAGGAACCGCGGTGTTGGCCGTCGAATGGCGCTAGCTGCACAGCATTTGTGCACCGCCGCCGTCAGTGTCAGCCAGTTTGCCGTGGCATACGGAGCTCCATCGCAGTCTTTAACACTGGTAGCATGCCGCGACAGCGTGGACGTGAACCGTATGTGCAGTTGACGGACTTCGAGCGAGGGCGTATAGTGGGCATGCGGGAGGCCGGGTGGACGTACCGCCGAATTGCTCAACACGTGGGGCGTGAGGTCTCCACAGTACATCGATGTTGTCGCCAGTGGTCGGCGGAAGGTGCACGTGCCCGTCGACCTGGGACCGGACCGCAGTGACGCACGGATGCACGCCAAGACCGTAGGATCCTACGCAGTGCCGTAGGGGACCGCACCGCCACTTCCCAGCAAATTAGGGACACTGTTGCTCCTGAGGTATCGGCGAGGACCATTCGCAACCGTCTCCATGAAGCTGGGCTACGGTCCCGCACACCGTTAGGCCGTCTTCCGCTCACGCCCCAACATCGTGCAGCCCGCCTCCAGTGGTGTCGCGACAGGCATGAATGGAGGGACGAATGGAGACGTGTCGTCTTCAGCGATGAGAGTCGCTTCTGCCTTGGTGCCAATGATGGTCGTATGCGTGTTTGGCGCCGTGCAGGTGAGCGCCACAATCAGGACTGCATACGACCGAGGCACACAGGGCCAACACCCGGCATCATGGTGTGGGGAGCGATCTCCTACACTGGCCGTACACCACTGGTGATCGTCGAGGGGACACTGAATAGTGCACGGTACATCCAAACCGTCATCGAACCCATCGTTCTACCATTCCTAGACCGGCAAGGGAACTTGCTGTTCCAACAGGACAATGCACGTCCGCATGTATCCCGTGCCACCCAACGTGCTCTAGAAGGTGTAAGTCAACTACCCTGGCCAGCAAGATCTCCGGATCTGTCCCCCATTGAGCATGTTTGGGACTGGATGAAGCGTCGTCTCACGCGGTCTGCACGTCCAGCACGAACGCTGGTCCAACTGAGGCGCCAGGTGGAAATGGCATGGCAAGCCGTTCCACAGGACTACATCCAGCATCTCTACGATCGTCTTCATGGGAGAATAGCAGCCTGCATTGCTGCGAAAGGTGGATATACACTGTACTAGTGCCGACATTGTGCATGCTCTGTTGCCTGTGTCTATGTGCCTGTGGTTCTGTCAGTGTGATCATGTGATGTATCTGACCCCAGGAATGTGTCAATAAAGTTTCCCCTTCCTGGGACAATGAATTCACGGTGTTCTTATTTCAATTTCCAGGAGTGTATTTAAATAATCAAAGTTTGACCACTTTCACGTTCTAAATAAAGTAACAATATCCATTACATAATAAGCCTTAAATTATTTTATATAAAACCAATGCAATTCCCTTCTTATCTTTGAATGTCACGGCCAGTAGCCTTGCACCTATGTGCTTTCTGATAAATAAAGAAAGAACATTAAAAACAAAAGTAACTATTATGCACTAAACTTTGCAACAAATATTCTATTACCTAACGATTCAATAAGGTGTCATGCTGTCATCGGTCAGTGTGTTTTGTGTGGAGGAAATGATGATCTGATGCTTAACTGAAAATACTGATAATTTAAATTTACTATATATTTTAAACAAATAAATTTGTAGAGTTGATATTTACAAGATTTGTCATATTAATGACGCGCTTCTATATGAAACGTCGATCGTTAAGATCGACCGAAGCATTCAGATTTTAGCATTCTGGTCTTTGTTACAAAACTTGTTAATTTCACTTTAACAGTAAACCCTAAACTATTATAGAGAGGTTCAGATTCTAGTTTTATTGGGATCACCATGAAAATTTATGAAGGATGGTAAATTTAAATAACTGTGGCTTCATTCCCTGCACTCTTACAGAATTAACTAATTTTCATAAATGTTTCCCTTTATGGCCGATCGTATGTTTGCCTTATTTAACACTGTTACGTCTCCGTGGCCCTTCTACTTGGTTTCCCTATGACGTAGATCGTTGTCTGTCTCACTCGCACACTACAGTGCCTAGGCCTCAATAGACAATAGACGCCCGTGAGTCTCCCCATGTCGTGGTGAATCTGCGCTCTTTGTGGCACGCGGTCCTGGGCGTCAGGGTTCGTTTCACAATTCCTGTAGGCTGACTCTTTCAGCCATATATTTAAATGAGAGCGCAGTGCTCGTTAACTCACACACCTCCATCTCATAACATGTTGGCGCGCCATGTATGTTATGAAGTAACACCCAAATTTATAACACACAATTCATAAAACTATAACATAAATATCCTAAGCGCCAGATCAATAGTGCAATTATTTGTAGTGATGTTAAAGAAATTTATTTCTAATATAATTTATGAATTGCGGTATATTAATTAAATGCCTAATAAACTATACGTTTATCAAAATCGAATGTCTACTGAAATGGCGCAGAAATATAAGTGCCACTGCGCTCACTTTCACAGAACCTTTTTGTCACAACGAAGTCTCCAACAGCGTTTCACAGATTCGGAGCCGAGTACCCCGCCGAAAACCTGTATAGCTCTGCATTCCATCGCCTTCGTTTTCCCGGAACAAATATGTTTAAATTCGAATCGGGTGTAGAAACCAGAAACCAAACACTTTCCGAAACCATCCAGGATCTGCATTGAACGCTTCCTTTAGTAGAATCAATATAAACAGATCTATACTACACAGTAAACAACAGATTTACAGCGTTTGAAAGATGCTCGTAAATTCTTCAGTGATTCTGACACGTTATTCAAGTTCCACTAGAGACATGCATCTCGTGACGGATTCCCAATTAACTTCATCGGGAAGTTAATATTTTCTTTTAATTTAAATAACTCTCATTAGACTCAAAACTAACAAGAAATATGAACAAATCTCATCCCTTGTTTAATTCCGTGCAGTGAAGCTGCGTACACAAAACGTTACTCCATACAACAATAAATTATTCCCCCAAATATCCTCAGATAAGTAGATAAACATACATCTGTCGTCCTAGGTAAGTATTATTAATATTCATTTTTACAAATTTCTCCAACCACCAAGCACCCAAAATAGCGTGACCATAACTTATAATTTGGAAATTACAACTAACATAAAACCATCCAAAAACTTAAGCCTAACACATACATACACATAAATAAATCCCTTCTATACCCCCAAAAACCTAATTTATATGCATACTATGCACTGATTCTTGACTTGGTACTGTTTACCAAATAACTGAGTTATTCGACCTCCTCGCACCCAAATATGCGTCTAATCTATCTCTTTATAATTGCACAGACTTTGTGCCCAAAAAAAATCCTTATGCGACTATAGAAAAAACAAGCTACAATAAATCCTGAAATAAAACATTGGAAATTACCCTTCTAAATAATCTTATAATCTAAACACAGGTAACTTATTTCTTAACCTACTTTCCTCTTCTCAATGTACAGTCTTCATCCTGTCACATTTCCTAATGCTAGAGCCGGCCGGTGTGGCCGTGCGGTTCTAGGCGCTACAGTTTGGAACCGCGAGACCGCTACGGTCGCAGGTTCGAATCCTACCTCGGGCATGGATGTGTGTGATGTCGTTAGGTTAGTTAGGTTTAATTAGTTCTAAGCTCTAGGCGACTGTTGACCTCAGAAGTTAAGTCGCATAGTGCTCAGAGCCATTTGAACCATTTTTTTAAACCTAATCCTGGAAGTTTTTCTGAAACAGGGTATTTGAGTCGGTAGGCATTAGGGTGCGGGCATTCTGACACTACAAATGGCCCATAGTATAGCTCAAATAACTTTTTTATTTCTCCATCCACTTCGATGGACTTTTCTTTCGTACGTACTAGGGCTTATTCTCCTATTTTGTATTTAATTGGTTTGCACCGCCCATCATTCCGTTTCTTCCTTTCCGCTGCCAACTTCTCCATTCGGGATTTTACCGCCTGCTCCCTCTCAGGGGCCAACTCAGCCAGCCCTGCGCGAACTCCAGAATGGCCTTTACTAGAAATTTCGGCTTGACTCCCGTTATCAACTCCAAGGGCGAATATCCAGTTGCGTTACTATTCACGCTGATTAGAACGTCCTCAAATGAACGTACGTATTCCACCCACTTTGAGTGTCTATCACTCGCATAAGTCCTACATGGTCGTCCAACTTCTCGCATATGCCGCTCGCAAGAGTTACTCGCCGGGTGGTACACAGATATTTTAATGTGTTTTATATCCTGGTCGTTCATAATTTTTTTCCAAACGTTCGATGTAAACTGAGATCCGTTGGCAGATAACAGCCTTTGCGGTTTGATTACCTTTTTTTTGTCCTTTTCTAACTTGACTATCAGCGTCTTGCTGTTAGCTTCCGTATCGGATAAAGTTTAATAAATGTTGAAAAGAGGTCCACAATAACAAATATGTTCTTCATACTAAATGGCTCTGAGCACTATGGGACTTAACATCTGAGGTCATCAGTCCCCTAGAACTTACAACTACTTAAACCTAACTAACCTAAAGACATCACAAACATCCATGCCCCAGGCAGGATTCGAACATGCGACCATAGCGGTCCCGCGGTTCCAGACTGAAGCACCTAGAACCGCATGGCCACACCGGCCAGCGTACTTCATACTGCCGCGTCCTGTGGGCAGTGGGCCAAAATTGTCAATCGCCAGTAATTCTCCTACCTTCGTCGGTATAATACTTTGCATTTCCCTTGTCGGGCTGTAGTGCATCGATCACAGGCAGCCAGCTGTGCTCGTACTGGTGTGGCGAGGTTATTAATGTGGATGTATTGCTTTATAAGTTCCGTACACTTCTGGCCCCGTAATGACCGTGACTTACATGGACGTAATCTATCAGTCGTTCCACATATGTGTTTGGGAAGCGCAGTCTCCATTTTCTCGTCTCTTCTGCGAAACAGAACACCCTTACGGATCTTGAAGTAGCGGGGTATTTTTTGTAGCCCTTGCTATCAAAGTTAATTTTGATTTTCTTCAGTTCAGGGTCATTATTTTGCGCTCTCCGCATATCCCTGCAGATCGCACGAATTTCCTTTTCCCCGGTACTCCTTTCATGTACAGCAGCTGACATAGTTCTTTCTCTCGCCCCTTCATTGTCTTCCTCTTCAATAGGCAGCCGCGACAGAGCATCGGCAATACGATTCTCGGTACCTTTAATATAGCGTATCTGGTAACTAAATTGCTGCAGGAACATTGCCCATTGCATCAAACTGTCGTTTAGTATTCTGCAGTCTTACAGAAAGCTAAGGGCCTCATGGTCGGATAGCACTGTTACCTCTCTACCTTCCAAATACATACGGAACTTTTTGAATCCATACACGATTGTAAGCAGCTCCTTTTCTGATACGCTGTATCCGCGTCCGTGTTTGTGGAGCATGCGGCTGGCGAAAGCCACACTCCGGGTTTCTATCTTCCCGTCGATTTGTTTTTCTTGGAAGATTTCGCAGCCTATCCCATAATCTGAACTGACCGACGACTAACAGAACGGAAGTGTCATGTCGGGACATTAGAGCAACTTGCTCGCACACAGTTTATCCTTTATGTTCTGAAATTCCTTTTCACATTCGTTGGTCCATTTCCATGATGCGTTTTTCTTTATAATTTACATAAATTTGGGTTATTCATTCATCCATCCCCCAAGCATTTTTGATAAAACCCACGTAATCCGAGGTATGATTTTAAGTGCTTTCTGTTGGCTGGCCTTTTACAATTCGTGATTGATTTTAGTTTCTCGGTACTCCGTAAAAGTCCCTCAGACGTAAGAATGTGTCCTGGAAACTATTTCCGCTCGTACAAATTCGCATTTGGCAATCTTTAACGTCCTCTCTCCTCGTCTTAAGACCACAAGCACTTCCTCCAGCAATTTACAGTGTTCGTACCAGGATTCCGTCGCTATTAAAATGTCGTCTACATAGATCACCAACTTGGTCATTAAGCGTTCTCCTAAGACATGGATTAGTGCTCTCACAAATACTGCCACTGAAACTAAGGCCGAACGGTACAACCTTAAACCGGTAGCTTCGTCCTTCGAAAAGAAAGCTGTGTAACGTCTGCTTTCTTCTGCCAATGGGATTTGCCAAAATCCTGATGTCAAGTCAACACTAGACATTAATTTTATGTTCCAGTAGTTTTGCAGCAGTTCCTCCATATTACCAGGCTGGTGGAATTCTCTCACAATTACCTTATTTATCTAACGCACATCTAACACGATTCTAACGGATTTGTCTTTTTTCATTATAATTACAGTGGGATTACAATAATCGCTCCTACACTGCTGTATAATATCCCGTTCTAGCATTTGCCTTACCCTGACCCTTACGACTTCCCGATCAGCAATAGGAATTACGTAGGACTTGCACTTAATCGGCTAGTACGGCTTCCCTTTAATGGAGTATTGGAAGTGTGTTACTTTACCGGGACAATGACAAAATATGTTCTCATAACGGCACAACAATTCACGTATCTCCTCTTTCTCTACTTCCGATATACCCTCGACTGCTTCCACCGTTTCCTTTATCTTGTCACTCATATTGTTCTCTTCATCCCAACCATGTGTAATTATGGTGTATGCAATCTGGTTGTCCCCTGTCAAAAGATTCTTAAATTTTACTTTCCTTTTTTCACCCTCAGTTTCAAAATCCAAACACCTCCCTACACAGTGAAGCTAAGTTTTATATTTACATAAGAAATCTGTTCCCAGAACCACATCCTTTACAACTCTATTCACTGCAAAGCATCCTATACTAAAATGATTCTCCTTGCACTTGAATTCCAAGTGCACTTCTTGCCTTATCGGCTTAATTAAACTGCCAACTTCCATTTTAATTTTTCCACTATTTACAGGTAGTAGTACTAATTTCTTATTCTTTATCCTATGTACAAAATCTTCTGATACTGCTGACGCACTACTTCCGGAATGGAGCTGCACGTCTACTTCCTCGTCATTTACTTTAAGTTCAATGATAGACTGTACATTAATCATTTCTTTTCGCTCTAAAGACTGTTCCCTCAATAAGTCATTCTCTATGTCTCGTCCCTTCTCTTCCATCTCTAGAGTACACATATCCTGTTCGATCCACCCCTCAATTTCGCACTCATCCCAAAATAATCCATTAAATGCTTATTTCGTCCCAATTTCATTTACTCTCCCTTCTAGACCTCTCGCTACCTTAAACTTCTCTCGAGTCCACAAATGAAGCAATAACGATCGTAATGTTCTAGCGTACCATCCCCAAACAGTTACATTCCTCCTTAAGATACTTTTCTGTCCAAATATCACTTTCTATATTAGAATCAAAATCATTGTATTCTCATTTAAAAATATCGACATTAGTAACTACAACATCATTATCATGAAATAAAGCATTACTACAGCACTTTCTACAGCCTCTGATACATCATGCAACTCTCTACATAAAACCTCATTTACCTCTGTCGACAAATCACCAGTATAAGAACCATTCATGGTTTCACCATCCTCTGCCGTTACATCGCATCATTAAATTCCGCTGCATTTTGATTTAAAACTGAGCATATTACCTTTTTCTCTCCTACACACTCCTGCACAACATTAATTTCAGATCGCACATCAAATTCAGTTCGACATTCATTCTCAAACAAACATTCAAGATCCACAGATCCATCCAGAGTTTCGGGTCCACCTCCATTAGTAGAAAAATAAGCAGATTCCTTCCTCTGAAGTATCAATATCAGCAGCATCAACTTTCGTAACTTCAGCACATAAAACATCATGACTAACTTCCTTCAAAATTAATTCAGCAATATCCGCTGATACACACACAAATTCATCAACAGCTGAAAAGGCTAGTGCTACGCCATCGTTACTAACGTCCGTAACAACTTTCGACGTCACAATATCACCTGAAAAATTATCACCTTCATAACTATAATCGTTACCGTTGGTTAGCATCTCTTTAGAATTTTCTATGCCATCTAACTCCACCGAATTCAGCTCCACCTCAGCCACATTGCTCATAGAATCTTTGATTGTATTAACATTCACATACTCTTTCGTCTCACGTTCATAAAACAAATCATTTAAGCCTAAATCGTCATCGTCGCCTTTATCGTTGTTGTTGTTGTGGTCTTCAGTCCTGAGACTGGTTTGATGCAGCTCTCCATTCTACTCTATACTGTGCAAGCTTCTTCATCTCCCAGTACCTACTGCAACCTACATCCTTCTGAATCTGCTTAGTGTATTGATCTCTTGGGCTCCCTCTACGATTTTTACCCTCCACGCTGCCCTCCAATGCTAAATTTGTGATCCCTTGATGCCTCAAAACATGTCCTACCAACCGATCCCTTCTTCTAGTCAAGTTGTGCCACACACTTCTCTTCTCCCCAATCCTATTCAATACCTCCTCACTAATTACGTGATCTACCCACCTTATCTTCAGCATTCTTCTGTAGCACCACATTTCGAAAGCTTCTATTCTTTTCTTGTCCAAACTATTTATCGTCCATGTTTCACTTCCATACATGGCTACACTCCATACAAATATTTCAGAAATGACTTCCTGACACTTAAATCTATACTCGATGTTAACAAATTTCTCTTCTTCAGAAACGATTTCCTTGCCATTGCCAGTCTACATTTTATATCCTCTCTACATCGACCATCATCAGTTATTTTGCTCCCCAAATAGTAAAACTCCTTTACTTTAAGTGTCTCATTTCCTAATCTAATCCCCTCAGCATCACCCGATTTAATTTGACTACATTCCATTATCCTCGTTTTGCTTTTGTTCACTTTCATCTTATATCCTCCTATCCAGACACTGTCCATTCCGTTCAACTGCTCTTCCAAGTCCTTTGCTGTCTCTGACAGAATTACAATGTCATCGGCGAAACTCAAAGTTTTTATTTCTTCTCCATGGATTTTAATACCGACTCCGAATTTTTCTTTTGTTTCCTTTACAGCTTGCTCAATATACAGATTGAATAACATCGGGGAGAGGCTACAACCCTGTCTTACTCCCTTCCCAACCACTGCTTCCCTTCCATGCCCCTCGACTCTTATAACTGCCATCTGGTTTCTGTACAAATTGTAAATAGCCTTTCGCTCCCTCTCTTTTACCCTGCCACCTTTAGAATTTGAAAGAGAGTATTCCAGTCGACATTGTCAAAAGCTTTCTCTAAGTCTACAAATGCTAGAAACGTAGGTTTGCCTTTCCTTAACCTTTCTTCTAAGATAAGTCGCAGGGTCAGTATTGCCTCACGTGTTGCAATATTTCTACGGAATCCAAACTGATCTTCCCCGAGGTCGGCTTCTAACAGTTTTCCCATTCGTCTGTAAAGAATTCGCGTAAGTATTTTACAGCTGTGACTTATTAAACTGATAGTTCGGTAATTTTCACATCTGTCAACACCTGCTTTCTGTGGGATTGGAATTATTATATTCTTCTTGAAGTCTGAGGGTATTTCGCCTGTCTCATACATCTTGCTCACCAGATGGTAGAGTTTTGTCATGACTGGCTCTCCCAAGGCCATCAGTAGTTCTAATGGAATGTTGTCTACTCCCGGGGCCTTGTTTCGACTCAGGTCTTTCAGTGCTCTGTCAAACTCTTCACGCAGTATCTTATCTCCCATTTCATCTTCATCTTCTTCCATTTCCATAATATTGTCCTCAAGTACATCGCCCTTGTATAAACCCTCTATATACTCCTTCCACCTTTCTGCCTTCCCTTCTTTGCTTAGAACTGGGTTGCCATCTGAGCTCTTGATATTCATACAAGTGGTTCTCTTCTCTCCAAAGGTCTCTTTAATTTTCCTGTAGGCAGTATCTATCTTACCCCTAGTGAGACAAGCCTCTACATCCTTACATTTGTCCTCTAGCCATCCCTGCTTAGCCATTTTGCACTTCCTGTCGATCTCATTTTTGAGACGTTTTGAAAGGGTACAGTACCGCCCGACATTGAAAATAGGTACAACATACTTCATTATTTTTGTCAAAACAACACATTTTTTTTGTAAAACTAACTCAATTTCAATTAATACAGCGATGCCGGATACCAGTGTGGGAAAGAATGGCAATTTATTTATTTAATTGATCACATGTGCACTCCCACAAAATAAATCCCTACATCCAGTTTGGTGAGATCTGTGAAATGAATGAATGTATGGTCGTCTGCTAACCGCAGATAGTGAATGTGAATATATGATCATCTTTTAGTCGATCCTTTGGCCACCTTTGGTGGGACCAAAGAGATGAAATTTACCAGAGCTTTGAGCGCCTGAAATGTGGCTGACCAATACGATAGCAAGACGCTTCCCCCACCTCGACAGAGATGGGGGATGACCTAGAGAACAGCCATATTTCAGCACCCTGCCGCTGGATCTTGTGCTGTTAAGACCTGTTTTAGTTGTGCTCCGAAATGACGAAAGAGTGGAGACATGGTATGCATGTGGAATATTTAAGAGTAGTTTGAAATAATAATTTCTCTATCTCAGGGACTTTTGTGGGGAGAATTAAATGTCAGGCAGGTAATATTAATGGGATTGTAGTAATATTCGGAAGTGACCAACGGTCACAATGAAACCACGTGTAGCAATAAGTTGAAATACTTCCGTGTGCTTAAGTTAAGCTGAATTACTAGCGTGTGTACAATAAGTTGAAATATTTAAGAAATAGCGTGTGTACCATAAGCTGAAATATTTAAGAAATGGCGTGTGCAGGACTTGAAATTAGAGACGAGTACTTCCACGTGGTGAGTACTGTGTGAGTCTCAATCTGTGTATGAGACAAAGGACAAAGAGAAGTACTCGTCCATGGTATCAGTTGAGGACTCGCGTGTGTGATGAATACATTCTTAATATTACCTTGCGTGATATAATTCCGTGTGACGCTAGATTTAAACTCTGAGAGAGAAGCAAGGTGAGTCGGCCGTCTATCCAGCAACGCCACTTGGCTTGCATTGCACAGGAAGACGTGCATATATCTCCAGAGTTCACAGTAGGAAAGTAGAATTACAAAGTGGGGCAGTGTCGTGTGAAACTGGGATAAATATTAATTGAAGTGGGAAAGCTGAATGTGATAATGTTGTAACCATTCTCAGTGTAGTATTTCATACTGTTGTGTGGTGTATGTCATGTAATTTGGGTATGTGTGGTTTGCATGGGAGAGTAGCAAAGTAGTTTCAAAAGATTAGCGGGTTATGCTTGTTCCTTCTGTACCGCTCGGTCTGGAGGATAGTTTCGTGATGATGATTGTGAGAGTCGAAGTGTGAGAGATAATAAAAGATCCACCATCCTATCCAGAAAGTGCACTGTAGCGTTAAATAATTACGAGACCATAATATAGAGATTCACTAATGTAAAGCCATGCCCACTGGGCGGAATTTCTCATGTGATATTGTTGTAGGTTATAGAATTTGTGTGTTTAGGTTAGAGAATTTATCGGAATAAATAAGATAGTGAAAAGAAAAAGATTGGTGGCCTTTTCCTTCGAATTATATGTTGTCATAATGTCCCGAATTTATAATGTGTGCGCCATTCATATTCAGTGTGGTGGCCACGTGTTGATAAAAGCCGTTAAATAAAAGACAAAAAGGAAATGTGGTATTGCCAGTGCGTAGTGTACAGTCAGAGTTCTGTAAATTACTGATAGTCAGATGCGTGTTTCCGTTGCGTATTATTCATACAGGAGGATAATTTGTAACTAAATAGTAAGATACGAGAGTTCATGTTACTCGATAAATTAAGAATGAATCCACTCGCTTGGCAGACCACTCATCTTGCAGGCCTGACTGCTTGATGCCACAGTATGAGCATGGCATGTGGGTGCCTCTCAGTTTGAATTCCTTTTTGCCTGCTTCATTTACTGCATTTTTATATTTTCTCCTTTCATCAATTAAATTCAATATTTCTTCTGTTATCCAAGGATTTCTATTAGCCCTCGTCTTTTTACCTACTTGATCCTCTGCTGCCTTCACTACTTCATCCCTCAGAGCTACCCATTCTTCTTCTACTGTATTTCTTTCCCCCATTCCTGTCAATTGTTCCCTTATGCTCTCCCTGAAACTCTCTACAACCTCTGGTTCTTTCAGTCTATCCAGGTCCCATATGCTTAAATTCCCACCTTTTTGCAGTTTCTTCAGTTTCAATCTGCAGTTCATAACCAATAGATTGTGGTCAGAATCCACATCTGCCCCTGGAAATGTCTTACAATTTAAAACCTGGTTCCTAAATCTCTGTCTTACCATTATATAATCTATCTGATACCTTTTAGTATCTCCAGGATTCTTCCAGGTATACAACCATCTTTTATGATTCTTGAACCAAGTGTTAGCTATGATTAAGTTATGCTCTGTGCAAAATTCTACAAGGCGGCTTCCTTTTTCATTTCTTCCCCCCCCCCCCCCCCCCCCCCAATTCATAGTCACCTACTGTGTTTCCTTCTCTTCCTTTTCCTACTGACGAATTCCAGTCACCCATGACTATTAAATTTTCGTCTCCCTTCACTACCTGAATAATTTCTTTTATCTCGTCATACATTTCATCTATTTCTTCATCATCTGCAGAGCTAGTTGGCATATAAAATTGTACTACTGTAGTAGGCATGGGCTTTGTGTCTATCTTGGCCACAATAATGCGTTCACTATGCTGTTTGTAGTAGCTAACCCGCACTCCTATTTTTTATTCATTATTAAACCTATTCCTGCATTACCCCTATACCCCTATTTGATTTTGTATTTATAACCCTGTAATCACCTGACCAAAAGTCTTGTTCCTCCTGCCACCGAACTTCACTAATTCCCACTAAATCTAACTTTAACCTATCCATTTCCCTTTTTAAATTTTCTAAACTACCTGCCCGATTAAGGGATCTGACATTCCACGCTCCGATCCGTAGAATGCCAGTTTTCTTTCTCCTGATAACGACGTCCTCTTGAGTAGTCCCCGCCCGGAGATCCGAATGGGGGACTATTTTACCTCCGGAATATTTTACCCAAGAGGACGCCATCATGATTTAATCATACAGTAAAGCTGCATGTCCGCGGGAAAAATTACGGCTGTAGTGGCCCCTTGCTTTCAGCCGTTCGCAGTACCAGCACAGCAAGGCCGTTTTGGTTAATGTTACAAGGCCAGATCAGTCAATCATCCAGAGTGTTGCCCCTGCAACTACTGAAAAGGCTGCTGCCCCTCTTCAGGAACCACATGTTTGTCTGGCCTCTCAACAGATACCCCTTCGTTGTGGTTGCACCTACGGTACGGCCATCTGTATCGCTGAGGCACGCAAGCCTCCCCAGCAACGGCAAGGTCCATGGTTCATGGGGGGGCCTTTATCGTTATCTTTCATTATATTAGAATTACGCCTTTTATGTACGCTCTGATTTGAAAATTAACCTCTTTGATTCTCATCTTTCAAAATTATGACGCCTTTCTGCCGATTTCTTAACACCTATCACATTTCCATTTACTCACGTCCTATTCATCGCCGGTTTACTTTGCCATCTCCAGGCCTGAGATGCGGCGAAACCTAGTTTCCCGATCTCCCATTACGCTCGTTCATTTCGCCAGGTGCCGACCCCTCAAATATAAGTTCTTGGTGTTGGTCCTGTCACGAAAGTATCCGTTACCATTACACCTTTGAAACTTATCATTAGATGTGTTCCGTTACCGTTCCCTTATCAAAGCTTTTGTTTGCGTTCCGTTGATAGCTTCCCAGATGTCTTTCATTGTAGTTATCGGACTATAGTTATGATTTCCACTCTGAAACTATTTGTTTGCTTACATGGCGGTTTAAATTTCAACGCCAGTTCTAATTTTTATACAAAGTCCAAAAATTCGTCTATTGAGTTGATTGGACTGTGCACTAGATTCTACTGCAAATTTTCCGGTAACCGCCTTTTCAACGTCGTAATTTCAGGAAGCACTCCCAATGGATGTTTCACATGCATTAATCTCGCAAGTTCACGTTTACAAAATTCTCGCATTGACCCGTTCCCGTATTTAAATGTTGGCCCGTTCAGAAATTCATATTGGAGTCGCGTTTGCTACGCTTCACTTCATAACTTGTTCAGGAAATTGCTTTCAGAAAGAATTCAGTTCACTTTTTATTTCATTGATTTGCTTTTTAATTTCACTATTTTCAATTTTGATGCCAGATTCTACTTGTTCCTTTATTTTATCAACTTCTTTCTCACCTTTACCTATTCAAACGGATAAATTGCTAATAACATCTGTAGTCTCAGCCATTAGATCATCTTGATCACTCATACAGATTCACACGTTGCCTCCCAAATCTGCCCGCAACTTCTCCACCTTATCACTGAAATTATCTCCGCGTGATCTACCTTAGAGTCAAGAACCACAGCTTCATCAGAAATTTTGCCTATTTCATCCCGAATGGTTTTTAATTTTGCGTCCTTCAGTTTCCGAGTCTACTACCCATTCTACCTACCTCGTCTTTCACAATCGAAGTAATTTCGGATTGAACCGAAACAGTTTTTAAATTTACGGGAACCATTTCGGTTTTAACAGAGTCACTTTTTAAATTTACGTCACCCATATCGGTTCTAAGAGAACCAATTTTGGATCCCAATCCTCTTATCATTTGCATTAATTGAGACATCATGTCACCCCCAAACTCATCTCCCTTGCCTGATTCCCGGCGGGGTCAGGGATTTTCTCTGCCTCATGATGACTGGGTGTTGTGTGCTGTCCTTAGGTTAGTTAGGTTTAAGTAGTTCTAGGTTCTAGGGGACTGATGACCATAGATGTTAAGTCCCATAGTGCTCAGAGCCATTTGAACCATTTGAACCTTGCCTGATTTCGCACTATCTGCCCTACTAAATTCACCGCCGATCACGCTCTCCCTCTCCCACTTCGGGCTAAACAGCTCACTAGTATTTTGGAACCCACACAAACAGGCCGACTGCTTACTATTAGCGACGTCTGTTATTGGCAATTGAACTACACAACCATACATAATACCGCTATCAGCGCAGGTACAACTCGAAATTTTCTAAGTTGTTTCACTTCCTAACTGCCTAAAGACCGATCGTCCGGTTTCACGTCTGCACCCTTTGGTGTCTCCAGCCGAACTGTACTGTTTGGTGTCTAAACCAGAAGTGCCCTCTGCCCGTCTCCGACCGCGTTACCCCGCGCTCTGAACATCTTCTCTCAACTGACTAGGGCAGTTCCCTTTCCTGAAGCCGTCCATCTGACTGGCTACAGCTTCTTCTACATTACTTTTCATTTTAACATATTTAAATAATCAAAGCTTGACCACTTTCAAAAAATGGTTCAAATGGCTCTGAGCACTATGGGACTTAACTTCCAAGGTCATCAGTCCCCTAGAACTTAGAACTACTTAAACCTAACTAACCTAAAGACATCACACACATCCATGCCCGAGGCAGGATTCGAACCTGCGACCATAGCGGTCGCGCGGTTCCAGACTGTAGCGCCTATAAACGCTTCACTTCATAACTTGTTCAGGAAATTGCTTTCAGAAAGAATTCAGTTCACTTTTTATTTCATTGATTTGCTTTTTAATTTCACTATTTTCAATTTTGATGCCAGATTCTACTTGTTCCTTTATTTTGTCAACTTCTTTCTCACCTTTACCTATTCAAACGGATAAATTGCTAATAACATCTGTAGTCTCAGCCATTAGATCATCTTGATCACTCATACAGATTCATACGTTGCCTCCCAAATCTGCCCGCAACTTCTCCACCTTATCACTGAAATTATCTCCGCGTGATCTACCTTAGAGTCAAGAACCACAGCTTCATCAGAAATTTTGCCTATTTCATCCCGAATGGTTTTTAATTTTGCGTCCTTCAGTTTCCGAGTCTACTACCCATTCTACCTACCTCGTCTTTCACAATCGAAGTAATTTCGGATTGAACCGAAACAGTTTTTAAATTTACGGGAACCATTTCGGTTTTAACAGAGTCACTTTTTAAATTTACGTCACCCATATCGGTTCTAAGAGAACCAATTTTGGATCCCAATCCTCTTATCATTTGCATTAATTGAGACATCATGTCACCCCCAAACTCATCTCCCTTGCCTGATTCCCGGCGGGGTCAGGGATTTTCTCTGCCTCATGATGACTGGGTGTTGTGTGCTGTCCTTAGGTTAGTTAGGTTTAAGTAGTTCTAGGTTCTAGGGGACTGATGACCATAGATGTTAAGTCCCATAGTGCTCAGAGCCATTTGAACCATTTGAACCTTGCCTGATTTCGCACTATTTGCCCTACTAAATTCACCGCCGATCACGCTCTCCCTCTCCCACTTCGGGCTAAACAGCTCACTAGTATTTTGGAACCCACGCAAACAGGCCGACTGCTTACTATTAGCGACGTCTGTTATTGGCAATTGAACTACACAACCATACATAATACCGCTATCAGCGCAGGTACAACTCGAAATTTTCTAAGTTGTTTCACTTCCTAACTGCCTAAAGACCGATCGTCCGGTTTCACGTCTGCACCCTTTGACCACTTTCACGTTCTAAATAAAGTAACAATAATATCCATTACATAATAAATGTTAAATTCTTTTATATAAAACCAATACAATTTCCTTATTAGCTTTGAATGAAACGGCCAGTAGCCTTGCACCAATGTGCCTTCTGATAAATAAATAAAGAACATAAAGAACAAAAGTAACTATTATGCACTAAACTTTACAACAAATATTCTATTACCCAATGATTTAATAAGGTGTCATGCTGTCATCGATCAATGTTTTTTGTGTGGAGGAAATGATGATCTGATGCTTAACTGAAAATACTGATACTTTAAATTTACTATATTTTTAAACAAATAAATTTGTAGAGTTGATATTTACAAAGTTTGTCATTTTAATGATGCGCTTCTATATGAAATCTCGATCGTTAAGATCGACAAAAGCGTTCAGATTTTAGCGTTCAGGTTTTTGGTACAAAACTTGTAAATTTCCCATTAGCAGTAAATCCTAAACTATTATAGATTGGATCAATTCAAGTTTTATTGGGATCACCATGGAAATTTATACGCAGTCCGTCTTCAGGCCACAATTGGCCCATCGGGACCATCCGACCGCCGTGTCATCCTTAGATAAGGCTGCGGATAGGAGGGGCGTGTGGTCAGCACACCGCTCTCCCGGTCGTTACGATGGTTTTCTTTGACCGGTGCCGCTACTATTCCGTCGAGTAGCTCCTCAATTGGCATTACGAGGCTGAGTGCACCCCGATGTAAATTTATGAAGGATGGTAAATTAAAACAACTGTGGCATCATTCCCTGCACTACTACAGAATTAAATAGTTTTCATTAATGTTTCCCTTTATGGCCGATCTTAGGTCCGCCATATTTAACACTGCTGCGTCTCCCTGGCCTGGCCGCGGTGGCCGAGCGGTTCTAGGCGCTTCAGTCCGGAACCGCGCTGCTGCTACAGTCGCAGGTTCGAATCCTGCCTCGGGCATGGGTGTGTGTGATGTACTTAGGTTAGTTAGGTTTAAGTAGTTCTAAGTTCTAGGGGACTTATGACCTTAGATGTTAAGTCCCATAGTGCTCAGAGCCATTTTCTCCCTGGCCCTTCTAATGGGAACCCTATGACGTAGGTTCTCGTCTGTCTCACTCGCACACTACAGCGCTTAGGCCTCAATAGATAATAGACGCCTGTGAGTCTACCCATCTCGTGGCGAATCTGTGCCCTTTGTGGCACGCGGTCCTGGACGACAGGGTTCGTTTCGCAATTCCTGTAGGCTGACTCATTCGGCCAAATATTTAAATGAGAGCGCAATGCTCGTAAACTCACACAGTCTTGAAGGAATATAGATCTTTGTAAATATTTTTTGACCTTCTTTTTGTTTGTGCGTATTGAGTCTATATGTGTTTCATTACTTGCTTTTGATTTGTGAGTGATGCTTAGAGAAAGCTTTTGACCATGTTGACTGGAATACTCTCTTTCACATTCTAAAGGTGGCAGGGGTACAATACAGGGAAAGAAAGGCTATTTACAATTTGTACAGAAACCAGATGGCAGTTATAATGAGTCGAGGGGCATGGAAGGGAAGCAGTGGTTGGGAAAGGAGTGAGACAGGGTTGTAGCCTCTCCCCAATGTTATTCAATCTGTATATTGAGCAAGCAGTAAAGGAAACAAAAGAAAATTTCGGAGTAGGTATTAAAATTCATGGTGAAGAAGTAAAAACTTTGAGGTTCGCCGATGACATTGTAATTCTGTAAGAGACAGCAAAGGACTTGGAAGAGCAGTTGAACGGAATGGACAGTGTCTTGAAAGGAGGATATAAGATGAACATCAACAAAAGCAAAACGAGGATAATGGAATGTAGTCGAATTAAGTCGGGTGATGCTGAGGGAATTAGATTAGGAAATGAGACACATATAGTAGTAAAGGAGTTTTGCTATTTAGGGAGTAAAATAACTGATGATGGTCGATGTAGAGAAGATATAAAATGTAGACTGGCAATGGCAAGGAAATCGTTTCTGAAGAAGAGAAATTTGTTAACATCAAGTATAGATTTAAGTGTCAGGAAGTCGTTTCTGAAGGTATTTGTATGGAGTGTAGCCATGTATGAAAGTGAAACATGGACGATAACTAGTATGGACAAGAAGAGAATAGAAGCTTTCGAAATGTGGTGCTACAGAAGAATGCTGAAGATAAGGTGGGTAGATCGCGTAACTAATGAGGAGGTATTGAATAGGATTGGGGAGAAGAGAAGTTTGTGGCACAACTTGACTAGAAGAAGGGATCGGTTGGTAGGACATGTTTTGAGGCATCAAGGGATCACAAATTTAGCATTGGAGGGCAGCGTGGAGGGTAAAAATTGTAGAGGGAGACCAAGAGATGAATACGCTAAGCAGATTCAGAAGGATGTAGGTTGCAGTAGGTACTGGGAGATGAAGAAGCTTGCACAGGATAGAGTAGCATGGAGAGCTGCATCAAACCTGTCTCAGGACTGAAGACCACAGCAGCACAGCAGCGTAGAAAGAAATTCTGCTTCACTCAAGTCTGCTGTCTATCCAGTCTGAAGCCATGGAGTGATAGCTGTAACTTGTAATGCAGAGACATTTGTGAGACATACAAAATAACTGGAGAAGTCTGACTGGCCCTCTCTGGAATGCCGTTCATGAATGGCAGCATAACAGGCCGAATCATCACACTTACGTACAAATTTGCAGTCATGGCACGTGGGGTAGCCAAGAGACTACGCCTGGGGTCATAGTAAATAACTTTCGAGACCATAACTCCACATATGGATCCAGTGTGTGTAGCGCGCTGTCACGTTGGATTGCAGGCCCTATGCTGGCCTCCTCATAAACAACACGCAGCGATCACTGACACCGAGGAAGAACCAGCTTTCATCAGAAAGATCAACAGACCTCCGCCCTGCTCTCCAACGAACTCTCCTTTGACACCACTGAATTCGCAAATAGTGGTGGTTTTGAGTCAGTGAAATGTACGTTACAGGTGGTCTCGTTCGGAGCATTTCTTGAAGGAAACGTTTTGTAACAGTTTGTTGTGTCACTGTGGTGCCAACTGCTGCTCATATTGCTGCTACAGATGCGATACGATGCGCCACAGCCACATGCCGAACACAATGGTCTTCCCTCTCGGTAGTGTCACGTGGCCGTCCGGAGCCCGACCTTCTTGCGACCCTACATTGTTGCCAACAATCGTATGCAGTGGCTATATTCCTGATAAGCTGCATGTTGCATGTTTGTTGGGAAGGGGGGACCAAATAGATAAGGCTTCGGTCCCATCGGATTAGGGAAGGATGGGGAAGGAAGTCGGTCGTGCCCTTTCAAAGGAACCATTGCGACATTTGCCTGAAGCGATTTAGGGAAATCACGGAAAACCTAAATCAGGATGACCGGACGTGGGTTTCAACCGTCGTACTCCCGAATGCGAGTCCAGTATACTAACCACTGCACTACCTCGCTCGTTCCCTGCATTTAGCAGAAGCAACATCCAGCTTCTCGTAGCCCTATCACACGACGTCGTTCAAACTCAGTGAGACGTTGATAATGGCGTCTTTGGATTGTTGACTAACATCATCTCACAATGTTTAATCTCAAAGGTAACTAACGCCCAAGACCGTCACAGAGTGCATTCAAAGCAAACCTGATTTGCATCCTCATTGTGGCGCTAGTAGCCGCGCTCCTATGCGACTGGAGCGAAATTTGAATAGACGTCATCCTTCTGATGTATAAACACGCATACAACTTTCGTTTATGTTACAAAACTCATCCTTGTGTGCGATATTTTTTCGTAAGTGTTGATGGATTAGGTGCGCCATTTCCAAGAATTCGATTAAACTACATCGTAATTGTTTTTGTTTTCATTAAATATCTATTTTATGAACCACAGATAAATTTGTTACAGTTTCTCTTTAAGACCTATGAAACAAGTAACACTTTTCTATCATACTCTAATAAAAGAACAAAACTCTAATACACACACTGTATTTATCTTCTTTCTCCAATTTCTCTTTTAGGATCGCGCGAAATCTGCACCCGTTAGCCATTTTTTTAGTCCAAAGTTATGTGCACTGAGTGAGTCTTTCCTTGCCCTGTCCTTCTCTGTGGTTTGGTGCTTCTTTCTTCTTCCTTGAAACCATGTGTTTGTGTAATTCAGTCACGATCCTGTAAATTTGGCGATTATAATTCTTCAGCGTCTTTTTCTGTTTGCTCGCACCAGATTGGACTAGAAATCTTATTCCTCAATAATTTGTGAATTTGATGAATTGGCCTGTTTGGGTCCATTATTTCTAAGTGTCCCGTGAGTGCTATTCTTTTCACTCGGATTGTATCACAGATTTTAATGGTCTGCCTGTCGGTTTCCGCATTATGCTTTGGGAAACGTATTGCACCTTTTCTTCTCTGTACTAAGATGCTTTAAATAATTTTGCTTTCTGCGTAACACAGAAATAAGTAATTTGGACCGCGGATTGCTAACAGATAAGACCACCCCATTCGTACTCCTACTGGCTGGTGTGATGAGTCCAGTGACATAATTTAATAAAATTCTGCAAAACTGGCAACACTAGGGATCAATAGTACTACTAATTAATAATGAGCTATTATTTTCATAAAGTTATAAAACAGTCAGGTGCATCGTTCTATAAGATGTAGATTTTACGTTGTTGTATTCGTCCAGTATCACACAAATGCAATTAAAGTTACTCAGAAATATTTTTTGTGAAATTGAAGATATCGTTAGAGTTAATATACGATATTAGAATACACGATGAAGGTCATTAACATCATGGTCAAATTATCAAGTGCAAACATTAAATAACGAAGAATAGATATTGCTGAAAAATCCTAGAATCGCATGAGACAGCAAACGAGCAATGAGTCGATCAGGGGCAGTGAGAGATGAATGCTCTAATGTGAGTGGAGTTTGAGATTAATTGTCATTTTGTATGTCAATCAGTGTGTCAGGCTGTTCTTTGTAAATGTAGAACCGTAATCTGTGCACTAATCTGCAGAGCAATAGAAACGAATCCCACCTTAAACATATCTTAGATCAGCAGTCTTCACGAAGATCTAGCGCTGTAGGTGTAACAAAAGATCACAAATCGGTGGCATGTCTGGTGTCTTCGGAGCGGAATGTTATATGTGTCACCGGTTCATGGTCGGACAGTAAGCGTGTATTGGGAACCCGCAATGTCTCAGCGAAGCGACCTAAGGCTCTCTTTACAGTACCCATTTCAAGAACTAAGCGATGAATTCTCTGTTAACAAAATCGCACAAATCAGTACTTTCTTTCCGCTGCTACTCATTAGAATAAAAGCATGTACATGAGGAGTAAATATTACCGATGGTAAAAAGGACAAAGTAAAAGAATACGACAGAAGAAACTACACAAGAAAGTCATTTCATTCACTCATTTACCAGTTAAATTTAATTTCCTAATTCGTTAATCTGAAACAGCCATTGTTCGGATTAGGAACGTAATTACGTAGATCAAAATAGACTAATAGTCGTTAAAATAGGGAGGGAGGCGAGATACAGCCAGGCGCCACGCTATTAAGGTTTCGCTAACCGTTTATTTCTCACAGTACATTACACGCAAATCCTCGCAAAATAGGTTTTCAGCGAACTGCGTTTCTGTAATTCCAGTTCAGACGCTATTAGTTACAAGTTTCATAATTATCTGTGCGGTTTAATCGCCACTGCAGAGAGCATGTATGTTACTTCGGCAAGCATTACTTGCTATAAAGCGTACACATTGGCGTGCACACTGTAAGCTGACGCCTACGTTTGGCGCTGACAGTGTGAAGTATAATCGCGTTATTATATTCGTAAAATATTTTATTTTGAATAAATCTGTTAATGAAAGTGAAAAATTCAATTTTAATATATTCGACAATAACATTTACAACAAATCGGGGTTCTCATTTCTTTAATACACACAGACCTAGTGCCTGAGAGGCACTAAATACCTTTCCAGGTTGAACTGTAACATTTCCGCAATATTAAATTCTTTATAAAATATAATAATTTTATGTCATTTATCCTATTGTTCGGAATTTTGAAATACAGTCGTAGCTTTCATTTTCCACGTGTACTCTATGATTCCAACCTAATGCCGTGGAGGATTTATTAGAGCTATGTAATAAACGGATCTGGCACCTATGACAGCCTTAATCAATGTGAATTTTACAGTTCCTTAAGTGAGTGACTCTGCCTCTGCTTATACTGTGTACTTTCAGGATCTTACCTTTGAAACTAATTTTTACTAATCAGGTAAGTGGTAGTTGTGCTACTGATATGCTTAGCAGAACATTATCAGCAAGGCTGTTCGTGATACGGGAGGGAACTCAAGGGAATTATAAGTAGACAACGAGTAAGCAGTGGGAACACAGCGTACATCAGAGCAATGAATAGCATCTTTTCGTAAGGTCCAACTTAAAACGAACACGCTTCATAACAAAAAGATTTTTTAAGACCTGAAGAGGACAGCAAAGTCTGTCGAAACTGGTTGTTTTAAATAGAAACAAATTTAAGCTATCTTGGCTTTCGAATGTCAATATAAAGACAGAATGCATAATATATTCGAAAAACAGTGATGTTATCCACAGACGTTAAAACAATAATCACAATTCTTGTTGTTGTTGTTGTGGTCATCAGTCCTGAGACGTTTAATACAGCTCTCCATGCTACTCTAGCCTGTGCAAGCTTCTTCATCTCCCAGTACTTGCTGAAACCTACATCCTTCTGAATCTGCTTAGTGTATTGATCTCTTGGTCTCCCTCTACGATTTTTACCCTCCACGCTGCCCTCCAATGCTAAATTTGTGATCCCTTGATGCCTCAGAACATGTCCTACCACCCGGTCCCTTCTTCTTGTCAAGTTGTGCCACAAACTCCTCTTCTTCCCAATTCTATTCAATACCTCCTCATTAGTTATGTGATCTACCCACCTAATCTTCAGAATTCTTCTGTAGCACCACATTTCGAAAGCTTCTATTCTCTTCTTGTCCAAACTATTTATCGTTCACGTTTCACTTCCATACATGGCTATACTCCATACAAATATTTTCACAAACGACTTCCTGACACTTAAATCTATACTCGATGTTAACAAATTTCTCGTCTTCAGAAACGCTTTCCTTGCCATTGCCAGTCTACATTTTATATCTTCTCTACTTCGGCCATCATCATTTATTTTGCTCCCCAAATAGCAAAACTCCTTTACTACTTTAAGTGTCTCATTTCCTAATCTAATTCCCTCAGCATCACCCGACTTAATTCGACTGCATTCCATTATCCTCGTTTTGCTTTTCCTGATGTTCTTCTTATATCCTCCTTTCAAGACACTGTCCATTCCGTTCAACTGCGAACCTCAAAGTTTTTATTTCTTCTCCATGGATTTTAATACCTACTACGAATTTTTATTTTGTTTCCTCTACTGCTTGCTCAGTATACAGATTGAATATCATCGGGGAGAGGCTACGACCCTTTCTCACTCCCTTCCCAACCACTGCTTCCCTTTCATGCCCATCGACTCTTATAACTGCCATCTGGTTTCTGTACAAATTGTGAATAGCCTTTCGCTCCCTGTATTTTACCCCTGCCACCTTTAGAATTTGAAAGAGAGTATTCCAGTCAACATTGTCAAAAGCTTTCGCTAAGTCTACAAATGCTAGAAACGTAGGTTTGCCTTTCCTTAATCTTTCTTCTAAGATAAGTCTTAAGGTCAGTATCACGTGTTCCAACATTTCTACGGAATCCAAATTGATCTTCCCCGAGGTCGGCTTCTACCAGTTTTTTCATTCGTCTGTAAAGAATTCGTGTTAGTATTTTGGAGCTGTGACTTATTAAACTGATAGTTCGGTAATTTTCACATCTGTCAACACCTGCTTTCTGTGGGATTATAATCACAATAACAATAGAAATAATTTTGTGGCATACGATATAAAGGGGCTGGACAGAAACATGGAAACATAGTGAAAAATGCTTGCTTGAACACAAATGCAGATGCTAACCAAACCTGCAGGTTGCGCTGTTGTACTTGAACAGCAACGGCAGCTGCGCAGTGTCCTCAATACGTTGCAAGTGCCAGTCGTGGGCGGAACAGTGTATAGCACTAAAACACAATGGCTAATACCTATCACTCCATTAATTTTTGCAATCCTGGTTGTAAATTTTTTAACATAAATGTAGTATCTTATCAATTTTTGGTATTGATCATTAATTGATGAGCTGTAATGCGTATTTGCGACAAGCTATTCAAAAACAATACCGTAAAATACTATAGTAGAAACGCTGGCAAAGTCAGGGATCTTGCATTGTGTAGAATCCAAAGAAATCTTTAAGAGTATAGGACTTATATCGTTGAGGCGCAACCACACGCAGACAGGCATAGGTTTGCAGGTAAATAGTGGTCGAGCACCGCAAAGTGTCAGTGCTAACATGCGTAATGAAGTGCATTTTCGGTGCGCAATGCAAAGTGTAGCAAGGTATTGTAAATGTTTAATGAGCGAGCATACAACTGGGACAGAGTACATCGTTAATGAAGATGAGTCGGAAAATAGGATAATGGAAAGAGAGAATGGTGTGGCCGAAGTTAATATAAATTGCTCGTTACTGAAGAAACAGCCTGTTACCAACTATTGTTACCACGGAATGCATTATTCCGCACCATCTGCAGCTCACCCTATAGTAAGCCTGTAGCATTTAGCAGTGCAGTTTTGTGAAAGACTTGCCAGTGTCGTAGATTAATTAATTTCTAACATTACAATAATTTCTAGTAAACTGTAACTAGCGTTCAGTATTAATGATTCACCCAAGTCATTAACCATAAGTAGGATCATTCCCATCGTTATTTCCTTGCGAAACGTTGCATACTATTTGACTTGAATGAATCTAGATGCACTTGCCGTAATAAATATAACTAATTTAGCAAATTAATAACCTTCAACAAGGCAGCGCGTCTGCAATAGTTGGTTAATATATTAAAAAACTAAAAACTCGCCTCGATTTGCGGAAAAAGCACCTAGTGTTAAGTGTTAACCCAGGTTCGGCGTAGATAACTACACCTTCTTGAGAACAACAATAAAACCCACAAGTGCCTAAGAAGACATTTGTCAATGATTAAAAGGACACCATAGCTACACGTTTATAAACGAAAAAGAAAAGGAAAACACAAACAGTACATATGTACAAAGTCAAAACCACTACTTAATTTAATGGTGTACGCTCCACCTCAAACCGGCCTATGTTCGATGGGCCATGACCCGCCATAAACTGCAGCTACAAACGGTCGCTCACCTACAAGCCTGACCCGCTATCTATGCACATGCGCAAGACAAGGGAAGTTATTTGAATGTGCATGCGCATACGAATACGAGAACGTTTATACATGGGTCGGGGCTAAATAGCGTATATATTCCCAACCGTGGATCAACGTATATAAAAAAATGAAATGGATAGAACAAGAGACAAGCTAAATAGGAGATTCGTATGCGCATGCGCATTCAAGTAACTTCCCTTGTCTCGCGCATGTGCATAGATAGCCGGTCAGGCTTGTAAGTGAGTGACCGTTTGTAGCTGCAGTTTATGGCGGTCCACCATGCGCTTAGCTGAAATGATACGTCAAAGTTATGTTAGACGATCACTGACTGTCTTCTGAATAACTGCGTGAGCTGTTCGGTAAACGTCGTTGAGTTTCTTGTCACAATGTCAGTTTCGTTGGCATCGCCAATAAATAAACAGATTATTTTCTTTTAACTTAAGCTACACTTCGGGTTAGGTTACGGATCAGTGTTGCTCCAAGAAGTGCGTTCAAAGATATAGCCACCTATACATGATCTGAGTCTTAGACAATGCAACGAATCTGCTCAAGAGGCAGCACTACGCTTGTCCGCCCTCTTCTGGAATATTGTTGCACGTTCGGACTCCTAACCAGATAGGATAGACGGAGTGTCACGCATATGATACTCGAGTTGGTGTGGAAATCATAAAAACAAAAGCACTTCTCGTTGCGGCGATATCTTTTCACGCAATTTCAGTCATCAGCTCTCCCCCAACTGCATAAATATTTAAAATGGTTCAAATGGCTCTGAGCACTATGGGACTTAACATCTGTGGTCATCAGTCCCCTAGAACTTAGAACTACTTAAACCTAACTAACCTAAGGACATCACACACATCCATGCCCGAGGCAGGATTCGAACCTGCGACCGTAGCGGTCGCTCGGTTCCGGACTGAGCGCATAAATATTTAGTTGACTCCCATCTACAAAGGGAGAAATGAGCACCTAATAAAATAAGAGAAATCATAGCTTGCGTGGGAAGATTTGAAGCTATTCGGAAGAAGAACGCTAGAGAAAAAGTGGTTAGATGAACCCATGCCAAACACTTTCGTTTGAATTACAGAGTAATCATGTAGAGGTAGACGTAGATGTCACAAATATAGTCTTTAAAAAGTTCTTTGTTATACTGAATCCCTTCGTTTCGCTCATTCACGTAAAAACTGTTACTTTACGACCTACTGAAACCTTGGACTACGTTGAAGATTAGTCTGGCACTACAACCTTCGCTCCCATAAGTTTCACATTCGTTGACTTTGCCAAACTATCGCCTTTCAGCTTACACTTAAACTCAGGCTGTGCCGTAGGTCTGACGTTAGACCCTTCATTTTAAACTTACAGGATGTCCCAGGAGGAGCAGCCAATATTCAGCGATATGACAGGAACGATCATTCGAAGCAATAAAGTCTAGTAAACAGGGGCACTAAAATTCGTACCGTACCTCAAGACCTACGAGCACCTCTTCACCTTCGACACTGTGAAACAAATCTTTTCTACTGCAAGCTCTTTTGTTTCCATATTTTGAAAGGAAGTTATATGGTAGAAAACAAGAAAAAATTTTCTAGTAAACTAGGTCTCTAAAATGAATACGTTAAGAGCTACACTATGTGATCAAAAGTATCCGGACACCCCCAAAAACATACGTTTTTCATATTAGGTGCATTTTGCTGTTACCTACAACGCAGGTACTCCATATCAGCGACCTCGGTAGTCGTCAGACATCCTAAGAGAGCAGAATGGGGCGCTCCGCGGAACTCACGGTCTTCGATCGTAGTCAGGTGATTTGGTGTCACTGTATCATACTTCTGTACGCGACATTTGCATCCCTATCTCCACTGTCACCGATGTGATAGTTAAGTGGAAACGTGAAGTGACACGTACAGCACAAAAGAGTACAGGCAGACCTCGCCTGTTGACTGACAGAGACCGCCGACAGTTGAAGAGGGTCATAATGTGTAATAGGCAGACATCTATCCAGGCCATCACACAGGAATTCCAAACTGCATCAGGATCCACTGCAAGTACTACAAGTACTATTGACAATTAGGCGGGAGTTGAGAAAACTTGGATTTCATGGTCATAAACCACACATCACGACGGTAAATGCCAAATGACGCTTCGCTTGATGTAAGCAGCGTAAGATAAGACGATTGAACAGCGGAAAAACGTGTGGAGTGACGAATCAGGGTACACAATGTGGCGATCCGATGGTAGGGTGTGGGTGTGGCGTATGCCGGGTGAACGTCATCTGCCAGAGTGTGTAGTGCCAACAGTAAAATTCGGAGGCGGTGGTGTTATGGTGTCGCCGCGCTTTTCATGAAGGGGGCTTGGACGCCTTGTTGATTTGCGTGGCACTATCGCAGCACAGGCCTACATTGATGCTTTAAGCACATTCTTGCTTCCCGCTGTTGAAGATCAATTCGGGGATGGCGACTGCAACTTTCAACACGTTCATAATGCACGGGATGCGGCGAAGTGGTTACACGACAATAACATCCCTGTAATGGACTGGCCTGTACAGCGTCCTCCGCTGAATCCTATAGATCACCTTTGGGATGGTTTGGAATGCCGATTTCGTGCCAGGTCTCAACGACCGACATCGACACCTCTCCTGAGTGCAGCACTCCGTGAAGAATAGCCTGCCATTCCCCAAGAAACCTTCCAACACCTGATTGAACGTATACCTGCGATAGTGGAAGCTTCATCAAAGCTAAGGGTGGTCCAACACCTTATTGAATTAAAGCGTTACCGATGGAGGGCGCCACGAACTTGTAAGCCATTTTCAGCCAAGTGTCAGGATACATTTTCTCGCATAGTGTATGAGCACTGTTCAGTAGGAGAGATGCGTTTCACAGTGCTCATAGCTCTTAAAGTGTGCGCTTTAAAGCCCATGTTCACTACAATTTTTTTTTCGTCCATACTACCCCTCTTGAAACATGTAAATCAAAGAGCTTGCAGGAGACAAGATAGGTTTCACATTAACGAAGACGAAGAAGTGCTCATAACTTATGAGGTACGAATTGTGGAGAACATGTTGTCATATCCTTGAACACTGATTATTCCTCCTGGGACACCCCGTACAATAGAAAATTTCACAGCCATGGGGGTGAAAATTTGAGGAAAGCACGAATGTTCTACGAAGACTCTCGAATGGTTTCCATTTCGGTGTTTGAAATACGTCGCCTCTGTTCATGTTTTCTTGCCTCCAGGCACACACACGTTGAGTGCACCTGGTGTTCCTCCCCATCCCTTGCTGTCATTTCCCTAAAGCGTACCATTATTCGCCGTACGTTTGAACTAATGACGATTAGTAGACCTCCACATCTTTGCGTTCGCTGCCTCTTTGACACAAGACGCAGCAGGTTTCACAACAAGTGAAACGAGTCACACAGGATCAATTTCTGTTTCAGTGGAAGACAGCACCTCGAACTTATTGATTGGTTGGGCGGGTGCAACATCCTGAGTTCTGCCTGACCTCTGTCTCTGGCGGACACGGTGTCTAGACCTACCACTGCCACACTACTCACTGTCAAGTGGACAAGTAATGATGGGTCCTGTATTTCCTACAGGAGAGACAGTATCCACAGGGCGGGAATATACTTGAGACACCTTTCGTATCTCTGGTACTCAACGCTTGGTAATCGTCCCAACACATCGAACATACAGTGGAGTTTATTAAACAGGGGGGTAACAACATCTTTTTGGAAATCTATTATCACAGAAAACATGGAAATAGACATGGGAGCAAATCTGAGAAGTCTTGACAGAGGTTACCAGCTGTATAATGCTTGGATACTATCATCTCCATGATTTGCACGGGTTGGAGACAACAGAGTGAGCCGACGCCGCGGCGAGCGACATTGCTGATGACAGCTGATATCCGTGGTCCACAAGCAATTCGGTTAGAGGCGTCTGTCTGTCAACTTGATTTTGACGTATGGCGGAAAACTCACAGCGCGCTATATGCGGAACAGAGGACGCCTTAATCAGTAATCGATGGCTCACCTGACGGTGACTGTAAAGTGCGCAGTCCAAATGTCGTGTAGTTGACGAAGACCGACTGCAAGCCCAGAATTTCTTCGAACACTGAGTATTTGAGTTTTGATCCGTTGTAGACTCAGAGTCTTTCCAGCCAGGTAACAGGCGAGTAGGTAGTTGGGTAAAAGGAGTACCAACTGGGAACGTTTGTTGGGAACTTCGAGTTTGACATTTGCCTTTCGACCGAGGCAAACTCGGAACCATTCAATGGTATCCTTTATTACAGCACTCCTTCTTCAGGCCACAAGTGGCCCATCGGTGCCATCCGACCGCCGTGTCATCCTCAGCCGAGGATGCGGATAGGAGGGGCGTGTGGACAGCACACCGTTCGCCCGGTCGTTATGATGGTTTTCTTTGACTGGAGCCGCTACTATTCGGGCGAGTAACTCCTCAATTGACATCACGAGGCTGAGTGCAACCCGAAAAATAGCAACAACACATAGCGGCTCGGATGGTCACCCCTCCAAGTGCCGGCCACACCCGACAGCGTTTAACTTCGGTGATCTGACGGTAGCCGGTGTATCCACTGTGGCAAAGCCGCTGCTCATCCTTTGTTACAGGGTTAACTATAAATAACACATTATTAAAAATTCAATTTTGCATTTATAGTTGTCAGAGTAAATATTACTTTCTCAGAATTCCCGTTGGTCAAATCTGGGGGAGGGAACTATTTTTAATAGTAAAAATAGACAAAATTTGAAAGCCTCTGCATTTGTTTGTGTTGTACCTTAACTGGTGTGTTACATGTCGCTACGTGATCTTTATACCATCTGTAAAATCTATGTTTACTTAACTACGCTGGGAGAATAGACATTTCTTGATCGTGAGAGCCAAGGGACAATTTTCTCGCGTATAAAACAGCACAGATGAGTTGACATTGTGCCTGAGAGGGCTGGCTGTTTCGCAACACATGACTTCTCAGAGGCCGCGAAGTTCTAAGAACGCACAAGATGTCTGTAGCTGCTCTTGTTTGTCGCCAGGGCAGAGCACGCCCTCCAAGTCAGGTAGTTCCGTTGAGTCCTGAAAGTGTTCACTAGCGTGACGAATGTTCTCTCCTCTGCAGGGCACTGAAGTATACGAATCTGCCATTTTGTGTTTGCACAGCGCGACAATTTTTCGTATTCTAGGACCTGCAACAGTCGCCCAACCCCAATTTTGTTTTACCCAATGGGCGGTGAGATAGCAGTTGGTCCTTTAGACAGTTAAGGAATAAACAGAGGGCGCCATTCAAGGAATTTAACAGTTTCCCTCCTGTGAATTGTGCTGGAAAAAGAAATCCTGGTTTGTCAAGGTGATAATCATGATAGACTCTATCATCCAAGATGTTGCGTTTTGGAGTGAGAATTGGTGGTTATAGGCAAGGCGGAGAGCGGCGTGTGGGTCCGCGAGGCCCGACTTTCCATCATTGAGACGCTGGTCTGCAGCCTTGGGTGAGTTTGACGTTCGAGTAAGGGTCGCAAATCGGCAGCGCAGCCCTTTTACCTCTGAGCAACTCGCATCTTGCATGCCCTTAGTATCGGAACTTATGTTGCATTTGCCCTAATTCAGAGTTGGAATTTAGTATTCACGAACTTCCTTTAATTGCATCGCATTCACGTTCGCAAGCAGTCTTCCTTGTTACTAGTTTCAACTGCTCATAATTAACGGTGGTATAATCTTGTTTGAAAAATTGTCTTCTTTTTAGGAGTGTTCTTTTTAAGAATTAGTTTAAGGGGCTCCGGAACGCCCTATACTTGCAATGTTAAAATAACGCTTATAAATTACATCTTTCCTCACAAAGTATTTGAGGTAGGTAGTTGAACTTTTTACAGATTATTTATTGGAATATGGGCTACAACTTAACACAGGGATTTTACAAAATTTTAGTTTAGTTATTAAAGATGATTTTTTTTTCAATTGTAATGAAAATTTACAACATTTTTTGCAATTTTTTATTTATATATTCAAAAATATACAGTTTTTTGGAAAAAGGCTGTGTTAAATTATGCAGAAGGTACTGTGTAACATTTACTGAAAGTTTGAAGCAAATATGTTTGGAAGATCCTTAGAAAACATGTAATTAGTATGAGAAAATAAAAGTTTTGGGAATCGAGCGACAAAGATTGGATTAACTTTTTAGTGCATTCCTGGTCCATAGGATGGATTATCTTCATCCTCTGTAAACTCCTCCTCCAGCTTCCTGTTGTTCCTCCTCCTGTTTACTCTTGCTTGTATTTCTAGACTCTTTACAACCCTGTCTGCAGCCCGAAGGCGTTCCTTGTCTAAAGCAAGCATCGCTCGTACCATGTTAGAACCTATCTTCATTCCCATATTTCTAAATACCTTGCACCTTACAACGTTGCTATCATTGAAAGTCGCAACAGCACCATACACACCAAAGTGAAGTGTTTCTATTCCAACAAATACAGTCTTGGGGATTCTCGACCATATAACACTATTTACACTTTCATTGGGGTTTTGAGTTTTTCCGTGAATACACATTTTCAACAGTTCAGGTGCTGCTAAGTCTCTGAAAATAAGTTTTATCACCTCCATTATTGCATGAGGCAGACTATGCTTATGAGTGTACACTTCACCAGTTAGCAATCCTTTGTTATATTTACACCAACTGTCTTCTTCTTTGGGACACAAGCTATGTTGGGGATTTTCATCGGTTGAAGAAGTATGAAAAAAAAGAGCCCAAACAGCCTTCTTCATTTCGTCGACACTTTGTGTATTTTGCCTAATATCCATTCCATAATAGTTCTGTATTTTGTCAATTACACTGTCAGTTAACCTTCCCTTCCCATCCAACCCTTTACCATCACTGAGTTTTTGTTTTTTGTACGAAGCTTTCAGTCACCGAAGTCTTGTTCCCATTCGCTTCTGTACGTGTCCAATACACTCAAATTTCTGCACTACAACATCATCACCATAGGGCTTCAGTCCTTGAACATGTTTGAAACTTTTAGAATCACCGTCACCAAGGTAATTAACATATCGCACTTTATCACACGCCTCAGAACGTGGAATATACTGGCAACACCAGCCACTTCCATTCCTCCACTACTGCCACTATAGTTAGCTTTGCAATTATTTTCATGTGTACCTTTATATTTTTGTGGACATCTACAATACTTTGATATTACTGCTACATCTAAAACTTTCCCTGTATACATACTGGTGGCAGATACTACACCATGAAGAGATGTGTGTCCCCGTTTATGCCAGGTACCATCGAACGCTGCAGTCAAATCTCTGTTACCATTATTTTCCATTTGACAGCAGTTTAACAGCGCCACAGTGGGTCACGCCCATGTAGAACACATTTCAAAAAAAATTTTAAAATAGTTGTAGTCTTCGGAATTGAATAAATTATATATCTATTAAAAGGTAATAATCTGCAGATTCAGAAAACGCAAAAAAGTAAAAATTGAACTTTTCATGATTTTGAGCCTTTCCGGCGCCCCTTAATGGTGTTGTACACCCCAGCTTAACACTCTATTACCATTTTTGTGAGTAGTTGAGATTCCCCGACTTTTAGTTTCAAGCTATTTTTTTCCTATTAAACCATTCTTTCTACAAAATCTGTTTTTATGAGTGTAACTGACCGATTATTTTGCATTATTTGCATCAACAAAATAAACTCGACTGATTAGAAGTGACCCTCTTAACTTATTTCGCTCCACTGCATGACTCTGAACAGGCGACTCTTAGTCATCTGATGAATATGTTCAATTGGCATGGTTTAATCTGTGTGATTCTTTGTAATATCCCCCCCCTCTTTCCAATCCAAGATCAATTAGAGGACTTTGGAGTGGAAGGATTTGTCTGCTATATTTCCGTATGAATGAATAGTTTTTTGAAGTCAAGGTTTATGACTTTCTCTACATCTGCAGACCACCAGTTCCACGGCCGATAGACGGCCAAAGTTTCTGTGTGATGTGGCTACGAACTGTCCTTTCGGTGCTGCGTGAATAGCTTTGAGCTCCATATCGTTGTCTGATGAAAAGAGTGCGATCCTATAACGCAGTGGTTCTCAATCATTCTGAAACCATTCACCCTGAGTGCAATCAGAAATTAGCTGGGTCCTTCCACCATCATTAAACTTTAGAAAGCAAAAGAGTTTTCTTTGAACAGTATTTTTTTTTTAAATGACCAAAGATAAATGATATTTCTTTTCATAGGTGTTCCATTACGATCTAATAAAACAATTAGGCAGTTGTTGATGCTTATTTAACGATCACGAGTGCTACCTACAACTCCTTTTCAGAAAAGAAAGCAAGACACGCCTCTTCTGCAACGCCGCTCTCCCTTGTCACACGACCATCAGCCAAACCCTGCGCTCTTGTTTAAAAATCTAGGAAATTAAAGTATGCGCACTTACGTAGGCCTACTGTTTCCAGATCACTTGATTGCTGGACTCTTTACTTCTGAACTGGCAGATACTGGAAGACTTGAGCCTGCCAAATGTTTGTCTGACCACTTCCACTAATAATAACAATAATAATAATAATAATAATACAGTATAGGTCGTCTAGCTGTGCTGTAGCCCTTACATATTTATTGCTGTATTGTGTTGTCAATTACTTCGTTTTTTATTGCAAAGTGAATAATGAAGCAATTCCTATTGTGGAAAAGGGATGGGAAACCTGCCGGTTAAACCTCATAGTGGTATTTTAGTTCTGAATAACCGGTATTTTTCGGTATTTGTTTGGTCTCAGTTATAAAAGGTTTCTTTATTTTTTTACTAGTAAACGGATAATAACAATGGCGTATCAATGTGCAACGGAAGCCGTGCTGATTTTTAGTATTTGTTTTTAAATAAAACTTTTTTAAAAACGTGCGATGTTAATTCGTAAGTTTTCCTTCGCTTTGAAACACTGGTTGTTACAGAAAATTGGAAGGCAATAAGTGCTATTTCAATAACAACGCCGACAGTTAGAAACTAGTAACGAACGTATGATAGCAACAGAACTACAGATATAAGAATATACCTGTTGCTGTGTGGCGTGGCTTATTACTCGGTACCCGTTTACGTGCAGTGTCTAAGTATTGACCACACTTATCAGTGTCGTCCATGGACTTCGGCTGTGTTGCAGATAGTCATCATCCCTAGTTTGAAGTGTAGTACCTATGAAGTACGATGCTTAATTTGCATCAGATGACTAAAAGCGGAGGACATCACATAAGAAGAAACCACTGGGGTGCTATAGTTTTGGGATAACTTTATCCTTAATACAGTAGTTGCTTCAGGGGGGGGGGGGGGGGGGACTGGTATCTTCCAAAAGTAACGATGCCATGGCCGTCTCCTTCACCTTCGCCATCTTCCCTGCAGGAACTGAGATCGATTTCTACCACAGCGTTAACCCCATACTGATCGAGATCTCCTACTCCTTCACAATAATTTCAATTTTTTAATCTTTGTTGGAAGCCTGGTTTTCTTACTGGAAATAAGAGAAATAAAAAAATCCGAAAATCGATTATTTCAGAAATCTGTTACCTTGAGCTTTTACAATGAGGTTAAACTAAAGACGAAAGCAAAACGGTATAACCGAAAATTGGTTGTTTCAGCGATAACCGGCATACCTATTGCGGAGCTACCTGTAGCTTGGAGAAGACATTCCCATGACATAATTAAGCATATGTGATGTATATGTTTGAATTTTGCTATCACGGATACATGTGCAGAGTGTCTGCGTTGTGGGTGCACTGTGTGAGGTAGACGTTCATACATTCGCTTCACAAGGCGTAACCTTGTGACGAAACAAGCGCTGTGTCATTTGAGAGACACAGATGCGAGCGAGTGTGCCGGGACACCCCAGTTCACTGCTACTAGCGCCACGTCACCAGAACGAGTCTGTGCGTAGCATACAAGTATTGCACCATATTTTAAGAATGAAATAAAAAATTAAAATGGCTTTTCCAAATTTTGTCAATATATGCTTCAGTATATTAATGTTTACATTGTCAAATCTCAAAGTGACCAGATAAATATCTTCCCCTAAATACATCGTTTTACAAAAAATTGAGGGTGCTGAATATTAGATTTAGAAAGATGAAAATCTGTAAGAACCTTCAGTTCGATATAAACACAGCAAGTATGTGACGGCGGGGATTATTCAGGATGACGTCATTATCAGAAAAAAGGAAAAAGGCGTTCTACAGATAGGAGCGTGGAATGTCAGATCCCTTAATCGGGCAGGTAGGTTAGAAAATTTAAAAAGGGAAATTGATAGGTTAAAGTTAGATATAGTGGGAATTAGCGACGTTTGGTGGCAGGAGCAACAAGACTTTGGGTCAGGTGAATACAGGGTTATAAATACAAAATCAAATAGAGGTAATGCAGGAGTAGGTTTAATAATGAATAAAAAAAATAGGAGTGCGGGTAAGCTACTACAAACAGCATAGTGAAAGCATTATTGTGGCCAAGATAGACACGAAGCCCACGCCTACTACAGTAGTACAAATTTATATGCCAACTAGCTCTGCAGATGATGAAGAAATTGATGAAATTATGATGAGATAAAGGAAATTATTCAGGTACTGAAGGGAGACGAAAATTTAATAGTCACGGGTGACTGGAATTCGAGAGTAGGAAAAGGGAGAGAAGAAAACATAGTAGGTGAATATGGATTGGGGCTAAGAAATGAAAGAGGAAGCCGCCTGCTAGAGTTTTGCACAGAGCATAACTTAATCATAGTTAACACTAGGTTCAAGAATCATAAAAGAAGGTTGTATACATGGAAGAATCCTGGAGATACTAGAAGATATCAGATAGATTATATAATGGTAAGACAGAGATTTAGGAACCAGGTTTTAAATTGTAGAACATGTCCAGCGGCAGATGTGGACTCTGACCACAATCTATTGGTTATGAACTGTAGATTAAAACTGAAGAAACTGCAAAAAGGTGGGAATTTAAGGAGATGGGACCTGGATAAACTGACTAAACCAGAGGTTGTGCAGAGTTTCAGAGAGAGCATAAATGAACGATTGACAGGAATGGGGAAAAGACGTACAGTAGAAGAAGAATGGGTAGCTCTGAGGGATGAAGTAGTGAAGGCAGCAGAGGATCAAGTAGGTAAAAAGACGAGGGCTAGTAGAAATCCTTGAGTAACAGAAGAAATATTGAATTTAATTGATGAAAGGAGAAAATACAAAAATGCAGTAAATGAAGAAGGCAAAAAGGAATACAAACGTCTCAAAAAAGAGATCGACAGGAAGTGCAAATTGGCTAAGCAGGGATGGCTAGAGGACAAATGTAAGGATGTAGAGGCTTATCTCACTCGGGGTAAGATAGATACTGCCTACAGGAAAATTAAAGAGACTTTTGGAGAAAGAAGAACCACTTGCATGAATATCAAGAGCTTTGATGGAAACCCAGTTCTAAGCAAAGAAGGGAAACCTGGAAGGTGGAAGGAGTATATAGAGGGTCTATACAAGGGCGATGTTCTTGAGGACAATATTATGGAAATGTAAGAGGATGTAGATGAAGATGAAATGGGAGATACGATTCTGCGTGATGAGTTTGACAGAGCACTGAACGACCCGAGTCGAAAAAGGCCCCCGGAGTAGACAACATTCCATTAGAACTACTGATGGCCATGGGAGAGCCAGTTCTGACAAAACTCTATCATCTGGTGAACAAGATGTATGAGACAGGCGAAATACCCTCAGACTTCAAGAAGAATATAGTAATTCCAATTCCAAAGAAAGCATGTGGTGACAGATGTTAAAATTACCGAACTATCAGTTTAATAAGTCACAGCTGCAAAATACTTTACAGACGAATGGAAAAACTGGTAGAAGCCGACCTCGGGGGAGATCAGTTTGGATTCCATAGAAATATTGGAACACGCGAGGCAATACTGACCTTACGACTTATCTTAGAAGAAAGATTAAGGAAAGGAAAACCTACGTTCTAGCATTTGTAGACTTAGCGAAAGCTTTTGACAATGTTGACTGGAATACTCTCTTTCAAGTCCGCAGCTTGTGGTCGTGCGGTAGCGTTCTCGCTTCCCGCGCCCGGGTTCCCGGGTTCGATTCCCGGCGGGGTCAGGGATTTTCTCTGCCTCGTGATGACTGGATGTTGTGTGATGTCCTTAGGTTAGTTAGGTTTAAGTAGTTCTAAGTTCTAGGGGACTGATGACCATAGATGTTAAGTCCCATAGAGCTCAGAGCCACTGTCTTTCAAATTCTAAAGGTGGCAGGGGTAAAATACAGGAAGCGAAAGGCTATTTACAATTTGTACAGATACCAGATGGCAGTTATAAGAGTCGAGGGGTATGAAAGGGAAGTAGTGGTTGGGAAGGTAGTGAGACAGTGTTGTAGCCTCTCTCCGATGTTATTCAAGCTGTATATTGAGCAAGCAGTAAAGGAAACATAAGAAATATCCGGAGTAGGTATTAAAATCCATGGAGAAGAAATAAAAACTTTGAGGTTCGCCGATGACATTGTAATTCTATCAGAGACAGGAAAGGACTTGGAAGAGCAGTTGAACGGAATGGACAGTGTCTTGAAAGGAGGATATAAGATGAACATCAACAAAAGCAAAACGAGGATAATGGAGTGTAGTCGAATTAAGTCGGTTGATGCTGAGGGAATTAGATTAGGAAATGAGACACTTAAAGTAGTAAAGGAATCTTGCTATTTGGGGAGCAAAATAACTACTGATGATCGAAGTAGAGAAGATATAAAATGTAGACTGGCATTGGCAAGGAAAGCGTTTCTGAAGAAGAGAAATTTGTTAACATCGGGTACAGATTTAAGTATCAGGAAGTAGTTTCTGAAAGTATTTGTATGGAGTGTAGCCATGTATGGAAGTGAAACATGGACGATAAATAGTTTGGACAAGAAGAGAATAGAAGCTCTCGAAATATGGTGCTTCAGAAGAATGCTGAAGATTAGATGGGTAAATCACATAACTAATGATGAAGTATTGAATAGAATTGGGGAGAAGAGGAGTTTGTGGCACAACTTGACAAAAAGAAGGTACCGGGTGGTAGGACATGTTCTGAGGCATCAAGGGATCACAAATTTAGCATTGGAGGGCAGCGTGGAGGGTAAAAATCATAGAGGGAATCCAAGAGATTAATACACTAAGCATATTCAGAAGGATGTAGGTTTCAGTAATTACTGGGAGATGAAGAAGCTTGCACAGGATAGGGTAGCATGGAGACCTGCATTAAACGTCTCAGGACTGATGACCACAACAACAACAACAACATATGACTCCAGTGAGCTACCTCTAATAGTTTTCGGGTAATTTACTGAGAATTAAATTTGCAGCGAAAACGTCCTTATTTGTAGTAGATGAAGCATCATTTACATTAATGATAGTTCTGACTACAGCACGTGATTAAACACATGAAATAATGAAGACATAACAAGTAAATGTAAATAACAATCAGCACTAGGTCTCTTAAAAACGTAATTCAGATGTTATGTTCTACTGTCAGTTCTGTTCTAAGAATTCTAGACGGCAAAGTTTAAATGCAGTCGAGTTAAATATTTTTCTGTGACTATAGGCAACTTAATTATATTCATACAAAAGTGTTATAAAATATTACGTGTCAGAGAAAGCTGCCATTTAGAGGCTACTACCGGGGCATAGAGCGGATGACGGCAGGTGCTCCCTTCGCAGTCCGCTGCGCCCGTCTACAAATAAGGCGTGAGATGCAATTAGCACCTGCTAAGGCTCCTCACCGTCCGCAGAGGAGCTTAGAGTTGGCGCACCGTGCTGAACGCGACGCTGAAGCGAAGGGTGTGGCGGTCGCCGATCGGCAGAACTTGCTCTGTCTACGGCCCCATCCGGCCCCCCAACCGAGATGGACCGGCTGTGTGACGCGGAAGTCGAGTTGGCTGATTCCCTGGGACTAGAAGACGAGCGCAGAATGGCTGATTACCGCCCGGCGGAGCTTGCTCAATCGGCAGCCCCATCCGACCCTCTGATTACGACGGACCGGCCAGCGAAGAACGAGGGGAAGGAAGGAAGGGAGATGAGACGGCGCTATGCGGCCAATGGCTCGGCAGAGGCCCGCAAGTAGCGGGGGAAGTCGTCGCCAGGTTATACCGGCGGATACGGCCTGTCCGGTACCTACGACGTCTCGTTCCGAGAAGACGACGAATGATGAAGACGCAGAAGCACGAGACAACGCTGATGGGTCGGGTAGCTGTTATTCGACTTCGACCTCGATCGAGGAAGCCAGCTGCGGGGGGAGTCACCGGCTGGGGGGGGGGGGGGGTTATGGGGTAATACATTACCGGCAGCTACACCCTGTCCGCAACCTACAGCAACCCGTTCCCAGAAAGGGAACAAGAAGAAGCAGAAGCGCACCATTACTATCGCAGGGGGCATGCCCTCCTACGCAGTAACACGCGCACTCGACGTGGGCGGACCAAAGAACGCCACGCCAAGATAAAGACACCCGGAAGGATAACATCGCCCACTGGAGACCAGTCTCCTGGCCTGCAGTCGAGTCACGAAAGCAGATAAAAGACGTCTTCGCCGACACAGTTAACCGGACGGCCCAGTTCATGCTGGGGAACGACGGAGAGGAAGCTGAAGACGCCGAGGATTTGGAGGTGGAGGAAAGTCGCACTAGGAAGCACCCGGTGGAAACGAGTCCGCAAAGCTACCGGAAACGTGCGACTACCGTTGCTCCCACCACGGCACCGACGCTACAAACACGAACAAAGGCGTCGTCAAAAGGGTTCTAAGCCCCTAAGACGATCACTGACGCGGATGTTTTTCAAATACCCAAACGCAAGAAGATTGGAAGAGCTGTACAGATGGCCACTGCTGCAGGCATGGTCGTCAAAAACCGGTTTGCTGAGCTCGAAGGAAGGGAGGAGGAGACAGCAGACCAGCAACAGAGAAGCAAGGGACCCCCGCCGCCACCCATCATGGTGAAATGGCTGGGCTCCTTTAAAGAAGTAGAACAGGCGATCCTCGTAGACGTCAAGAACAACTTTACTACGAAGACAGAAAGTCACGATATCTACATAATCGTGACGCGAAGACTACAAACGCGTTACTGGCCTCGTTGACAGCCGTGGTCTAAACTCATTCACGTACTAGTCGGAACCTACAAAGACGCTCAAAGTAGTCTTCCACCTCCTGCCTTACAGTAAGGACCCGCAGTACCGCAAGGAGCTTCTTGAGGCCAAGGGGTACACCATAAAGACAGCTGCCCAGATGAAGTCGCCGAAAGACAACGCAGACACACCACTCTTCCAGGTCGTACTGGATGACACACCGGAGCATAGGAGGATCTTCCAACATCTTCCAAGAAAGAGTGGGAAGTGTCAGCGGTGTCACAGTTGCAAAAATGAGGAGGCGGAGAGGCCCACTTCAATGATTCATCTGCCAGGGAATCGACCATTTGGTCAAATATTGCAAAATGTTCCCACGTTGTGTAAAGTGTGCTGGGGAGCATCTGAGTCCGTTCCCGATCGAGAAGACACCCACGTGCAGCAACTGCAATGAAGAACACGTAACCAGCTTCCGCGGCTGTAAAGCCTTCAAAAAAAAGCAGCTGCAAAAGGGCGGCAGGCACCAGCGAGGAGAGTTCAGCCGGGAAAAAACTACGCTATTGCAGCATCAGCGGCGATCGCGGCAGTGGCCGCATGGGAAACGCCTGCAAGACCGGCACAGCAACACGCCGAGCAGACGCGGCAGGCGGAGCGGCCTAGCCGCACATCGGAAGGCGTTCGCCGATCCCAACGAGAGGAGCACGAGACACCGGGCAGGGCCGGCCGGTTACATGGCGCGGAGGAGGGAGGCCGCCACAGCGCGACCCCCTCCCCCCCCCCCTACGCCCACCCGCCGTCGCCGACCAGGCTGCAGAACTACGAGAGATGCTGCGGGAGTTCAAACAGCTGCTACTCCAACTACCGCAGATGATCGTGTCTGCACTGATTGCGGCCAACCAGGCCAACACCACAAGAGAAGCCAACAACACCCATGATGCCTAATCACATCATAGGGCTCATCGTCTGCGTTTGGAACGCAAACAGCATAAGGCAGCAGGAGGGCGAATTTAGGAAGTTTTTACGTGACGAGGCTGTGGATGTGTGCCTCGTGTTTGAGACATGGCTAAAGCCCGGCGTAAACGCAAGGTCACCTAACTAAAGGTGCTATCGTGACGAGAGACCAACAGCATGCGGCGGAACTGCGGTTTACGTAAGAAGAACGCTGCGACACTGTAAGTAGGCTGTTTAGGTTAATATGTTGGTAACGCCACGTAGCGATCTGTATGAAAATCACTGACTGTGCTGTGCGCAGTCTATGGCTGATTTGAATTGTTGGAATTTGCTATTGTAGTGTTGGGCAGTTGGCTGTTAACAGCACGTAGTGTTGCGCAGTTGGAGGTGAGCCGCCAGCAGTGGTGGATGTGGGGAGAGAGAGGGAAGAGTTCTAAGAGCGGATGATGTGGACGTGTGTCCATCAGAGACAGTAAATTTGTAAGACTGGATGTCATGAACTGATACATATATTATGACTTTTAAACACTATTAAGGTAAATACATTGTTTGTTCTCTATCAAAATCTATCATTTGCTAACTATGCCTATGAGTAGTTAGTGCCTTCTATAGTTAGAATCTTTTATTCAGCTGGCAGTATTGGCGCACGCTGTATTGCAGTAGTTCGAGTAACGAAGATTTTTGTGAGGTAAGTGATTCATGAAAGGTATAGGCTATTGTTAGTCAGGGCCATTCTTTTGTAGGGATTACTTAAAGTGAGATTGCGTTGCGCTAAAAATATTGTGTGTAAGTTTAAGCACAGTTATTTATAACTTTTCTAAGGGGACGTTTCAACACCACCAAATCCAGCTACCAGAGCTGACGCAACTAGAAGCAACAGGCGTCGCAGTCAGCACTTCAGTGGGTCAAGTGACCTTCATCGCCTCGTGCCGGAAGCCTAGAGATCTCCTACGACAAAAGGACTTCGAGACGCTGTTGCCAATGCGCGGTGGCATCTTTATCGGCGGCGACTTCAACGCGAAGTACCCGGAGTGGAACTCCAGGGTCACCACAACCAGCGGCAGGATGCTTCTTAAGGTGACCACAGATAATGACGCGATAGTGCTAGGGCCATAAGACCCTACACACTATCCCAAGAGAGGCCGCCCGGATGTCCTGGACATCGCGATCATCAAAGGGGTGACCCATGATGCAGTCGCAACGACACATGTGGCCCTGTCCTCAGATCACCTGCCAGTGATCTTCGATCTGAGCACGGACGGGGCCACACCATCTGCAGGACGCAAGACCTACTTCAAAACCGACTGGGAACACTTCTGGGTGCACCTGTCAGAGACGCTCACCACGGTGCCGGATCCTGATGTTGATGGTGTGGACGCCACACTCGCAGCGCTCACGCATCTCGCGATCAGCGCGGCTGATGCATGAACGCAGCACAGACGGCAGAAGCCGCAGGTTTTCTCACTCCAGATACCGCTGGACATCATGCAGATGATCTGGAGAAGAACCAGCTGGTCCTAGAGTGGCACGTCATCCGCCAGGCGGCGACGAAAAATCGGATCAACCGAATGCGCCGCGCCATACAGTACGCGGTCGCGGAACACAAGAACAGGGACTGAGCATCGCAGACGGCAGTGCTTGGCAAGCAACCAAGCAGTTCCTTCGCAGGAGGCAACGAGTCCCGCCGCTACACGTCGGACAGCATGCAACCTGACGTCAAAGCTGGAGTACTGGCCGATACCTTCGCAGCCAACTTCACACTAGTTGAAGAAGTAGTAACGACCATATCCGAATGGTGGAAGATAGGCTCTGTGTATACCTCGCGGCAGAACACCCTGAGGACTTGATCGAACCCACAACGGAAGAAGAGGTTCAACGGCAGCTACTGCACATCGACCAGTGCAAAGCGGGTGGGTGCGATAACATCATCGGTGCAATCCTATAGGAGGTCCCCCAAGAGGCTGTGAAACTACACACGAAGATGTTCAATGCCATCCTTAGGACCGGCCACCACCCCTCCATCTGGAAACATGCGGATGTGATGGCGATCCCTAAGGCTGGCAAAGACAACAGGCTGGCGCAAAATTACCGGCCCATCAGCCTGCTACCTACAGTCTCAAAGGTATTTGAGCGAATCTATGTCAGGAGACTGCGCCGTCACGTCGGAGAAGAAGGCCTGCTTCCCGTCGAGCAGTTCAGCTTCAGGAGGGGGCACAGGACAACGCACCAACTGCTGTGACTAGTGGAGTAGGCGATGGGGGCGCTGGAGAAGAGGGAGTACCTCGGGGTGGTACTTCTAGACGTCTCCCGCAACTTCGGCAGCGTGTGGCACGATGGACTATTCTACAAGGGAGTTCCAGTGTCACACGCCTGCCTTATCGACTCCAACCTGTTGGGACGTACCTTCCATGTGAAGATAGAAGACGGGTCCTCAACAGCACGGGAAATAGCCGCCGGAGTCCCACAGGGCTCAGTATTGGGGCCCCTCTTGTATACATAATTCACGGCAGACATGCTGCGAACGCAACGGGTGCAGACAGGGCTGTATGCCGATGATACAGCCCTGTACAACAAGAGCATCAACCCACATCTGATGAGAGGAAGACTACAAATTGCCTGCAACGAACTAGGAGCTTGGGCCACCAAGTGGCGGCTCAAGTTCAATGCAGCGAAGAGCCAGGCGGTGACCTTCAGGAAGAAACGTATACCTGAAGCTCCGCCACCAATCCTCATCATGGGAGGCCCCATCCCATGGTCGAACACCGGGCGCTACCTGGGCATCACACTGAATCAGCGCCTTACATGAAAGACGCACATGACTGAAATACAGGGTAAGGTGGTAGGCAGAATGCGCCTCCTCTACCCCTTCCTCACTCAATCCCACTACCACACCGTGTCCACACTGCGGAAAGACGCTGTATCTGGCAGTTATCAGGCTCATGCTGGAATACGTCACCGTGGTGTGGGGGAATGCCTCCAAAACTCGTATCAGCAGTCGCCAGAAGATCCAGAACAGGTGCCTGAGACTGGCACTACATCTTCCGCGTGACTTCAGCATGGCCGAACTACATCAGGTAACGGGTGTGCCGATGCCGAAGGACCGCTTCAAGCAGTCGGCGAGACTCTTCTATGCTGACACGAGAAGATCTACGAATCCTCTCATCAGGAATCCGGGAAACCAGACTCACTGGCGAGAGAACACGAGATGGCCGGACTTGTTACGAGAGTAGCAACACTGCTCAGGCAGCAACAGGAAGAAATAAACCAAGACGCGATGAACTGAAAATCAACCACAGGAAGAAGGAGGAAAACCAGCTAGACCTGCTAACTCTTCAACCTAACGAAGCTGCAGCTTCAAGATGACACAAAGCAAACAGTTCGCACTCAGCTACTGTAAGGTCCGCGTAAGTCAAATGCCGGAGTATGCGCTACCTCAGTTGATGTCACAGACAGGTTGTTAATAGACGCATATTTTCAGTAATAATACAAAGTGAACTCACCGAGAACTGTACATCGTCCTGGATCGCTTCGATTTTGCTGAAGTAACTGTTAGTGTACCACCCGTAATGTTAAAAAATTCAGGTGGCAAGTGGTGACAGTTATTATTCACTTTCGTGGCAAGCAATTAACTTAGATTATTAGCAGTCAGGGCGAAAGACCATTTGTTGGGACTTACCGTAGAGGTCGCCTCCGAACTGCTCATAGTGCTGTGATAGAGACAGCATTACTCTTATAATCATCAGGAATGCTGCTATGTTGTGCATGTGAAAGTTATCAAACACATCTGTCAATTAGAACCCAAAATTTTCATTTATAATCGTAGAACCTGATCCTGCTGAGTAAATATAGAGTAGAATTTTTTTTTTTCAGTGGGTAACACAAGAATGTGGACTTGCAGACTGGAAACTATGGTCAGTATGTTCTCCATTGCTTTCTGGCTGACCGCGAAAATAGTTTTCAGGCTCTTGTAGAAGAACACGGCGCCGCCGCCCCACAACCTCCACAGCATTAAGGCTTGTTTCATTATTATTATTATTGAGAACGTATGTAATCAACATTAAGGATTACGAAATGGTGGTAGTTGTCATGATCTGTCAACAATAATTTATCTTCGTATCCGAAACACAATTGAACTTCATGTTTTTGTCTGCCAGGGACTAATTATCCCCAGATTTGGAAATGATGGTATGAAGTTAATAAGTTTCCGGTGTACTGTGCTGCAGCGTATGGAGTACGCGGACATGCGAAGAGCACTTGACCATCATCTGCTTTGTTCTACTGGCCGCCCCCAGTACCTTCACCTGTGTTCCCCGTCTCAGAGTGAACACATCCGACACACCGCTTACAGAATGAAAAACGACATCAATAGGGATTGCTAAAACGCCACGGTCGCCATACTGTAGGAAAGGGGAGCGTAACTGATTCCAGTTAACGAAGTTATGAAATTCATAATGGATATTTTTCCAGGAGATCTGACTGCCCTTTTTAGACATTCCCTTACTTCGAGTCAGTTCCAGTGGGACGATGAATTTTATGAGCAACTTGATCGTGTACAACGGGTAACCCCTGCGATCGCTAATTTCTATGTGGAGAAACTTGAACAATCGGCTTTCGGCCACTGTGGCCGAACGGTTCTAGGCGCGTCAGTCCTGAACCGCGTTGCTGCTACAGTCGCAGGTTCGAATCTTGCCTCGGGCATGTGATGTCCTTAGGTTAGTTAGGTTTAAGTAGTTCTAAGTCTAGAATGTCTCAGATGTTAAGTCCCATAGTGCTTAGAGCCAATTGCACCAATCGGCTCTGGACAAAGCAAATAAGAAACCGTCTCGCTGGTATCCCGTTTTTAGATGACACATTTATGGTTTGGTCCCCTGGTAGAAAGGCTTTGGACGAATTCTTTGATCAGCTAAATAAAATTAATCCAAAATTCCAGTTCGCCATGGAAATGGAAAATATAACAGAATATCTTTCTTGAATGTTCTAGTAATGAGACGTTCCGATGGAAGTTTGGAACATAAAGTTTTTTGGAAAGTAACACATACCGACCATATTTGCATAAAAACTCCAATCACCATCAATCACCATCCACAACAAAAGAGAGGTATCATTAAAAATCTGTCAACAGAGCCAAACAGACATGCACATCGGGACACATGGACACTGAAATAACACATCTGAAGCAGGCCTTCGAGAACAGTGGCTACTCAGGGAAAGAGGTAAAGAGAATTTTATGACCAAGGAACAGAAGACCAAAGGTCAAGGATGAGCCACAAGGACGGAAAAATACAGTTTCTCTCCCTTTTATTAAAAAGTAACGTATCAGATAGATAAGATTTTACAGAAACATTACATCAGACCGGTCTTTAGACCAACAAAGAAAATAAGTCAAGTACTCCAATCTGTGAATGATAAATGCCCTCCTCTGTCGACATGTGGTGTATACAAAATTCCGTGTATGTGTGGTAAAGTTTATATTGGAACTACCAAGAGGAGCGTAAACATATGGCTAAAAGAGCACAAAAGCCATTGCCGAAAAGGAAGAATAGAGAAATCACCTGTAGCAGAGCATGCGGTCCTGGACGAAATGTCAGGAACAGGAGAGCTTCTTGGACCACGACCTCACATCCCGAAAGGCTTACCAGCACCTATGCCATCCGGTTGTGGAAGCTTTCATTCTACGATCAGGAATGTTTGTGACAAACAATTAGGTGCCATTACCTTCTGCCACGTTACTATCTTTTTCAATGCAGTTCATAATTTTTTTTTTTACTTTGAAGAAGCATTTTAACGTTTGAAGATGTCTTGATAGGGCACCGACTCACTCTGTCTATTTCTCTTCAATTGAGGAAATATCTTTTTAAATGAATCGGACATAAACAGTTGCACTGCGAGTGGTTTACTGAGTTTTTGTGGACTCTGGTGTCTGTTAGGCATAGAAGACCGGCTACATCCTTGATCTCCCCCCCCCCCCCCCCCATCATCATGACTCCTTGCAACCCCTCCATCAGGATGGTCAACGGTTCTGCCCGGGGCCAGCCGTAGCCGGCTCTCCTCTGAACCACGCCCAAAGAACTATTTCGACACCTCAAGTCTTTCGTTGGCATTTACCTCATTACCGATTACTTTTCACTTCTGTAGCAGCATTGGCAACATTTTTGAACCAATAGAGACTATCCACGGCAACTAACATTAAACACACTGTATTCTTAGCTATCTGTTTCTTTCCATTACAACACCAAAGCATGGAATGGAATCTTCTGGGGTTTTGATTGTCTTTGTATGGCGGATATCCATATTTAATGCAATCCTTCACCGTAGGTGGTGTGTACTTATGTTACCAATCTGGTCCAGCGTATGGTTCACAATCACCAAAGTAATGGTATCAATAGTGGTCAACATATCATCTCGACGGATGTCCAAACATGAGATACATCTATACACTGAGGTGACTAATATAGTGGGATAGCCCCAAATATCGTGTCAGACCTCCTTTTTCCCGTGTAATGCAGCAAATCGACGTGGCAGGGACTCAGCAATAAGTTGGAATTTGCAAGCTTGCTACTCTATTTAGGATCTGGACTTTAATTAAAATGGCATGGTACTGTTGGGCAGAACACATGGAGATATTGTGATCTAAATGACCATAGATTTATTCATCCTTAACATCACAGGACAACAAAAATGACTAAAGAAACATCACACAAACATTTTTATTTGACAAACACTTTCACTAACATTGGATCTATGGTGGACAGAGTGATCATCTGGGGATCGACACACGACACTAACCGGAACACTAATCACTTTATCTGACTTCACACACGTGAATCAAGGTTATGGCACAAAAACTACGCCACCGTCAAGCATCTACACTCCACTATTCCAAAAAAAAAAAAAAAAAAAAAAAGAAGAAAAACATGGTTCGAAAGAAAAAGGTGCTGAAAAATATATATTTGAGCCCTACACCATAGCACCGAATACTTTAGCTTCCTGTTGGTCAGGGTGGCAGCACGCCATAATGCGTTCGGCGACTGAAGTCATTGACAGCCCCAATCTGTAATTAATGGAGTGCGCCTGAAAAATGCAAGTACGTGGTCTCGCGATCAGTTAATTCCGGAACGCAGGTACTTCCCTATGAGCCTCTGAAACCCCGGTGGATTCCAGTGTGCCGGTGTACCCATTTGCTAGTCTGCCAAACCAATTCATCTACATCTACATTTATACTCCGCAAGCCACCCAACGGTGTGTGGCGGAGGGCACTTTATGTGCTACTGTCATTGCCTCCCTTTTCTGTTCCAGTCGCATATGGTTCGCGGGAAGAACGACTGCCGGAAAGCCTCCGTGCGCGCTCGAATCTCTCTAATTTTACGTTCGTGATCTCCTCTGGAGGTATAAGTAGGGGGAAGCAATATATTCGATGCCTCATCCATAAACGCACCCTCTCGAAACCTGGCGAGCAAGCTACACCGCGATGCAGAGCGCCTCTCTTGCAGAGTCTGCCACTTGAGTTTGCTAAACATCTCCGTAACGCTATCACGCTTACCAAATAACCACCTAGCGGTGCCACGATGCACTAAATGCCAGGACATTAATCATACGAATAAGTATTGTACGCAACCTGATGTCATATGCGGCCATTGTGGCCTGTCTGGACATATTAAGAAAGGCTGTCCTAATAAGGACAAAGCAGCAGTATGTGTACCATGCAGAAGACGAGGCCGCAAGTGTGGTGGACCTAAAGATTATCCAACCCACCGAATGTTCTTAGATAGACTTATCCAAAGAACAGATTACGGCGATATTTAAAGTGGTACAAGTCAATGCCATGCGCAGCCAGATGGTTGCACATGAGCTAAGGAAAGTAGCGGAACAAGAAGGAATAGATGTTCTATTGATACAAGAACCGAACTCCTGTGCGGGTCGAGTCCCTGGTTTTCCCGCAACAGCACAGGTGGTTTCCTCGGGTGGGAACCCCATGAGTGCAATTATAGTATTGAACAAAACTATTAAAACTACGATATTAAATCAATTCTGTACTGAGCATATTATAGTTGTACAACTTAATTTGCTTTCTTACAGTATGTACGTTGTAAACGTCTACTGCCAATTCAGACATGACATCAAGATTTATCTTGATCAGCTGAATTGGATACTAAGAGTTTTAGCCGGGCAGGCTATAATTGTAGCTCTTGATGCTAATGCTAAGTCCCCACTCTGGCACAGTGATGTACAGGACGGTAGGGGTGTGGAGCTTGTTGATTTGATAATGGAAATGCACATGCATGTGCTAAACTTGCCTGGGTACCCCCCAACCTATTCAGGGAGGGCGGGAGCAACGTCAAATATTGACGTCACACTTGCAAGCGAGAGGGCAGCACCCCACGTCCATAACTGGCAAGTAAGAGAACACCTAACTGTCAGTGATCATAACTGTATAACATTTGAAATAGCGTCGACCATCACAGATGTGCCAGGCGAGTGGTTGGAACGGTTCAATTATGCTCGGACAGACTGGGACCGACTCGTGCAGGTGTTCAGTCCTCCTGAGCTCGGGGAGGACATAGGTAATATTGATGAAGCTGTGGAGGAGCTTGTGAGCTCCGTGCAAACAGCTATCACACTGTCTGTACCTCGAATAGCGAGATATATCTGCAGGGAGTCCACCCCATGGACCCCAGAATTGACTGTGCTTAAACGGTCGGTCAGAAGGGCGCGAAGCAACTACCAAAGAAGCTTTGCCCACGACGAACGACAATACCACCTGGGTAATTATCGTCGTCTGAAGCAGAGGTACAAGGATCAGTTAGACATTACAAGGCGCCAATCCTGGGAAAGATTTGTGAACGATCAGTTGGGAACAGACCCTTGGGGAGTTCCTTACAAAATCGTTCGAGAAAAAATTAGATCGCCCATGATGTTGTCTACACTACGTGCTGGGGATGGTGGCACGACCAAGAATTGGGAAGAAACAGCAAGACTGCTGTTGGACACACTACTGCCAGATGACATCGAAGAACAGGATTCGCACGAGCAGCGAGAAATACGTCAGGCGCTCTCGAATCCGTATCTTAACGATACAAATGTGTGCCCTTTCTCTGCGGAGGAGGTAGAAGTAACCATCTACACCTTTGCAAGGAAGAAGGCACCTGGTACTGATGGAATCCCTGTGGAGATCTTACAGGGACTCGCACAGTTGGTCGCCCCGGCATTAAGTCGTATTTATAACATCTGTTTACAGATTGGCTATTATCCACAGAGGTGGAAAACTGCGGAAGTTGTGACTATCAGGAAAGGCCCTGATAAAGATCCAACGATGCCGAAATCCTATCGGCCTATCTGTCTGCTGGATGTAATGCGCAAAGCATTTGAGAAGTTGCTGGTTGACCGACTCCAGAGTCATCGAACTCTGTATGGCATGAGTGACAGGCAGTACGGATTCCGAAAGGGTCGCTCCACTCAGGATGCGATCAATGAGGTTTGCCGGATTGTCCACTCAGCTACATCGAAGTATGTTCTGGGCATAATGATAGACATCTCAGGGGCCTTCGATAACCTGTGGTGGCCGGCACTCTTCTCTCGCCTAAGAGAGATTGGGTGCCCGCAGCTGCTATATGGCTGTCTGGAGGCCTACTGTGATGGAAGAATCGCTAAAATAACGGCTCCTGGAGCCGTCGTAGCTAAGAGAGTATCCCGTGGTTGTCCCCAGGGATCGGTGTGTGGTCCCATTTTCTGGGACATCAACATGGAAACATTGTTGAACGTCCTGCAGGAAGAGACTGCAGTTCTTGGTGTCGTTGCTTATGCGGATGATCTCGTAATTCTAGTAGAAGGTGACACTCGCATTGTGATCGAAGATCGATCACGACTGGCCATTGGTCTGTTAACAGATTGGTGTGAGAAGACTAGAATGTCCATTGCACCACAAAAATCGCAATACATGCTCTTAAAATGCAAGTTAAATAGAGACCCAACAGTCAGAATTAATGGACAGGCAGTGTCGCGACAGAGATATGCCCGTTACCTTGGGGTATATCTAGATGAGAATTGTAGTTTCATTCCGCATATCGAGCAAATAACGAGAAAGTCCTTAGCTCTGTTCAATAAGATAATATCAATTGGACAAAGAAGATTTCATTTACCGGCAAAAGCAATAAACATTTATCACAATGGTATATTGGCACCAATAGTAGGGCACGCATCCAGTGTGTGGGCCCACAGGCTAGCTCTGGTGCGGCCTGCCGCCGCTGTCAGGCGAATACAGAGGAACGTTCTGTTGAGATGCGTTGGAGCATTCAACACAAGTCCAACAGATGCACTTTTGGTAATTATGGGTCTATGTCCACTAGACCTAATAATAAGACAGCACGCAGCCTTCTACTGGCTGCGCAAACAGAACATTGAAATGGTGCGAAATATAATGGGCATTCCTCTGGTAAGCGTCAAAGCCATCCGTGGAAAAGTGCTTGACATTTGGCACGACGAATGGGATGGGTCCAGTACAGGCCGCAGAGTCCACGGGTTTCTACCCACAATAAGGGGAAGACTAAAGAACAAGATAATGAAGCCCTCACAGGGCCTAGTTCACTTCCTTACAGGACACGGTCCCTATCCCACGTACCTGCATAAAATAGGGAAAAGGCCAACACTGGAGTGTGACTGTGGTGCCCACGAAGGATCGCCAGAACACACAGTGTTTGAGTGCCCAATATACGAACAGGCTGTCTCAGTGGAGAGGCAGCTACTGCGAACAAGAAATATAAACGAAATATTGACAAAAAGCGAATTGTTCAGCAATTTCGCAAAATTGGTAAACAAAATCTCAAGTGAGGCCCAGCGAGCCTACCTTGGGAGAGAGTAAAAGCGCTTAAGATCTAATGCGCAATTGTAAATATGAAAATACTACGTCGTTTAAGTCTTGTCTTACAGTAGCTAGTAGTTGTAGATAGATCAGTATGGTGGTGGGGGGAATAAAAGAGTAGAATAATGGAGTGGTTTCTCTAGTAGTAGCGGCCCGCCTCCACGTGGCTAGGGACGGGCAACTCTCTGGCAGGCTTCCAGAGAGGCTAAGAGGCCGATGATTCACATAGAGCAAAGCTGCCTAATAAATAGATTGCATGCATTATTAAACCACTTCTGAAGTGCTAACACAGACAGTCTCAATACGCCCACTCAAAAGTGTTAGAAAGTGGGTTATGCATGTTTCATAAACTTGGGGAAAAAAAAACTTGGGAACTTACCAAATAACCCTGTGACGAAACGCGCCGCTCTTCTTTGGATCTTCTCTATCTCCTCCGTCAACCCGATCTGGTACGGATCCCACACTGATGAGCAATACTCAAGTATAGGTCGAACGAGTGTTTTGTAAGCCACTTCCTTTGTTGATGGACTACATTTTCTAAGGACTCTCCCAATGAATCTCAACCCGGCACCCGCCTTACCAACAATTACTTTTATGTGATAATTCCACTTCAAATCGTTCCGCACGCATACTCCCAGATATTTTACAGAAGTAACTGCTACCAGTGTTTGTTCCGCTATCATATAATCATACAATAAAGGATTCTTCTTTCTATGTATTCGCAATACATTACATTTATCTACGTTAAGGGTCAGTTGCCACTCCCTGCACCAAGTGCCTATCCGCAGCAGATCTTCCTGCGTTTTGCTACAGTTTTCTAATGCTGCAACTTCTCTGTATACTACAGCATCATCCGCGAAAAGCCGCATGGAACTTCCGACACTATCTACTACGTCATTTATATATATTGTGAAAAGCAATGGTCCCATAACACTCCCCTGTGGCACGCCAGAGGTTACCTTAACGTCTGTAGACGTCTCTCCATTGATAACAACATGCTGTGTTCTGTTTGCTAAAAACTCTTCAATCCAGCCACACAGCTGGTCTGATATTACGTAGGCTCTTACTTTGTTTATCAGGTGACAGTGTAGAACTGTATCGAACGCCTTCCGGAAGTCAAGGAAAATAGCATCTACCTGGGAGACTGTATCTAATATTTTCTGGCTCTCATGAACAAATAAAGCGAGTTGGGTCTCACACGATCGCTGTTTCCGGAATCCATGTTGATTCCTACAGAGTAGGTTCTGGGTTTCCAAAAACGACATGATACGCGAGCAAAAAACATGTTCTAATATTCTACAACAGATAGACGCCAGAGATATAGGTCTATAGTTTTGCGCATCTGCTCGACGACCCTTGTTGACGACTGGGACTACCTGTGCTCTTTTCCAATCATTTGGAACCCTCCGTTCCTCTAGAGACTTCCGGTACACGGCTGTTAGAAGGCGGGCAAGTTCTTTCGCGTACTCTGTGTAGAATCGAATTGGTATCCCGTCAGGTCCAGTGGACTTTCCTCTGTTGAGTGATTTCAGTTGCTTTTCTATTCCTTGGACACTTATTTCGATGTCAGCCATTTTTTCGTGTGTGCGAGGATTTAGAGAAGGAGCTGCAGTGCGGTCATCCTCTGTGAAACAGCTTTGGAAAAAGGTGTTTAGTATTTCAGCTTTACGCGTGTCATCCTCTGTTTCAATGCCATCATCATCCCGGAGTGTCTGGATATGCTATTTCGAGCCACTTACTGATTTAACGTAAGACCAGAACTTCCTAGGATTTTCTGTCAAGTCTGTACATAGAATTTTACTTTCGAATTCACTGAACGCTTCACGCATAGCCCTCCTTACGCTAACTTTGACATCGTTTAGGTTCTGTTTGTCTGAGAGGTTTTGGCTGCGTTTAAACTTGGAGTGAAGCTCTCTTTGCTTTCGCAGTAGTTTCCTAACTTTTTTGTTGAACCACGGTGGGTTTTTCCCGTCCCTGACAGTTTTACTCGGCACGTACCTGTCTAAAACGCATTTACGATTGCCTTGAACTTTTTCCGTAAACACTCAACATTGTCAGTGTCAGAACAGAAATTTTCGTTTTGATCTGTTATGTAGTCTGAAATCTGCCTTCTATTACTCTTGCTAAACAGATAAATCTTCCTCTCTTTTTTTATATTTCTATTAACTTCCATATTCAGGGATGCTGCAACGGCCATATGATCGCTGACTCCCTGTTCTGCACTTACAGAGTAGAAAAGTTCGGGTCTGTTTGTTATCAGTAGGTCCAAGATGTTATCTCCACGACTTCGTTCTCTGTGTAATTGCTCGAGGTAATTTTCGGATAGTGCACTCAGTATAATGTCACTCGATGCTCTGCCCCTACCACCCGTCCTAAACATCTGAGTGTCCCAGTCTATATCTGGTAAATTGATATCTCCGCCTAAGACTATAACATGCTGAGAAAATTTGTGTGAAATGTATTCCAAATTTTCTCTCAGTTGTTCTGCCACTAATGCTGCTGAGTGGGGAGGTCGGTAAAAGGAACCAACTATTAACCTAGCTCGGTTGTTGAGTGTAACCCCCACCCATAATAATTCACAGGAACTATCCACTTCTACTTCACTACAGGATAAACTACTACTGACAGCGACAAACACGCCACCACCGGTTGCATGCAATCTATCGTTTCTAAACACCGTCTGTGCCTTTGTAAAAATTTCGGCAGAATTTATCTCTGGCTTCAGCCAGCTTTCTGTACCTATAACGATTTCAGCTTCGGTGCTCCTATCAGCGCTTGAAGTTCCGGTACTTTACCAATGCAGCTTCGACAGTTTTCAATTACAATACCGATTGCTGCTTGGTCCCCGCATGTCCTGACTTTGCCCCGCACCCTTTGAGCCTGTTGCCCTTTCTGTACTTTCCCGAGGCCATCTAACCTAAAAAAACCGCCCAGTCCACGCCACACAACCCCTGCTACCCGTGTAGCCGCTTGCTGCGTGTAGTGGACTCCTGACCTATCCAGCGGAACCCGAAACCCCACCACCCTATGGCGCAAGTCGAGGAATCTGCAGCCCACACGGTCGCAGAACCGTCTCAGCCTCTGATTCACACCTTCCACTCGGCTCTGTACCAAAGGTCCGCAGTCAGTCATGTCGACGATGCTGCAGATGGTGAGCTCTGCTTTCATCCCGCTAGCGAGACTGGCAGTCTTCACCAAATCAGATAGCCGCCGGAAGCCAGAGAGGATTTCCTCCGATCCATAGCGACACACATCATTGGTGCCGACATGAGCGACCACCTGCAGATGGGTGCAATCTGTACCACGACTATGCGTGACAGAATATGTCAAATGTTTAGACCGCCTTTTCAAGACAAATAAGTACACCCACACAACACTTGTTGTGTGTGAGATGCTAGAAGCAGTACCTCTGGTGGTTCAGAAGGTGACTGGCACAGCAAAGGACAAGTCTCACCGTTTAGGTAGAGACCTGCAGTTCTTTACTAGCAAAGCGCCAGTACAAGAGTGATGTCTTCTCTTTCTTTCCGCTTCATCGTCAGCTCGGTAGCAAAGCGCATTTACATCTTAGGCTTCCCCCACTTTACCAAAAGCCAATCACGATCTGGAACATGGCATTCGAAGCTGGGAGAGCGTTCTTTGCTCTGCATACAACGATTTGACCAATCACAGACTTTAAAGTTAATTGATAAAAAAACAAAGATTCAGCTTCGCTGCCTCTTTCCCACACGTTTACGCTGAGTCTTTTGCTAATAACATGACCAGGATGGAACCACAGCCCTCCATTAAAAGCTTGTTATCTCCCATGTTGTATCCATTTCAAAGGTTCCAAAGAATGGCCATAAACTCGCTAAAAGCCTCGTGCCTACACAAATATGTTTTGTAACAGAGTCTGGACGTCTGGGCGCCAGTGACCTGTCCCATGGAAATTCGCAGAACGCTCACAGTTATCTCATCAGCTTCCTGCCTAACAAGGGCCCATCCTCTGCTGTATTGCCTGTCTACAATGCGCTGGTTATTGCAGTGGCGACTATTAGGTGCTAGTCAGTCTACCTGGACAGGGATGCCGACCGACTGGCGCCAACCAACGTGTCTGCACCATGAGACCGTGGAACTCGGCCATCCGGAAATGTTTCCACCCAGGTTCCGTAGAAGAAACGCGCTTCCCTCGGCCCACAGCCACCGTGTGCTTTTACTGCAGCCGTTTAAATCACCACCCTATCCCTTTGAACACAGGTAAAGCTTACCGTTGTTCCTTCCCTAGAGCATGCAAGTAAAAGCATTAACTACTGCCCACCATTTCATCATGACGTATGAAGTCAAATCGTAATAAAGATCGTCTTCCCTAAGAACATGATGCGGCGTAACACTGAATCAGAAGTGAGGTTGCCCTGCAATCTCTCAAAGTCACCTGCGGGAATGCTAAGTGATACTGAACTGTTGCCGGTGCAGGATTTGTTGCACGAGCTGACCTCTCCATTACGTCCCATAAATGTTCGATGGGATTTATTTATGGCGATCTGGGTGGCCAAATCATCCGCTTGAATTTTCCATAAAGTTCTTCAAACCAACTGGTAACAATTGTGGCCCGGTGACATGGTGCATAGTTGTCTGACCTCATGAAGACTTCAGATGGTATCCATGTAGTCAAACATAACTATTTCCAGTCAATGATCGGTTCAGTTGGACCAGAGGAGCCACCACCAGCTTGCACAGTGCCTTGTTGACAACTGGGGTCCATGGCTATGTGGGATGTGCACCACATTCGAACCCTACAATCAACTCTTACCAATTTCAGCCGAGACTCACCTGACGAGATCACCGTTTTCCAGTCGTCTAGTGTCCAACCTATTTGCTCACGAGCCCGGGAGAGGCGTTACAGGCGACATAGTGCTGTTATCAAGGGCACTAGCGACGTTCGCCTGCTGCCATAGCCAATTAACCCTAAATTTTGCCACTCTGCCCTAACGGATGCTTTCGTCCTGTTGCTGCGGTTGCCTGAAGCAATGCTGCATGACTGTTAGCACTGACAACTCTACGCAGATGCCGCTGTTCTCAGTCGTTAAGGGGGGCAGGACGTCAAACGGGCCAACTTGGAGCAGGAGAGTCACCACAGGAGAGTTTAATTTCTACTGTCTACACTTTTAGAAATAAATTCATAAATCTTTTGTCACCGTGGTCAGGAAGGATTGAGGACTCACACCCATAGTAGTGGAGGTTCAAAAACGTAGAGAAATACCTTTTTTACATGTGAAATTTCATCATTTTTTCACTTATTACTGGCTGCATTTGTTGCTATAGGTACACTTTTCTTCTTAAGTAAGAGAGATTCTTCGATGAATTTTTCATAGCATACAAATAGCAGTTACAGGTGTATGAAACTCTAGAATTTTCCAAATCTATTATAAAACTGTGGAAAAATTGAGCTAATTAACTATAAATCTTGAGTTTTTTCCAAGCACGAAGTTTAAAATGTAGCAGTTCATTCATTTTTTCATAAATTAAATACGCTCCTGGAAATTGAAATAAGAACACCGTGAATTCATTGTCCCAGGAAGGGGAAACTTTATTGACACATTCCTGGGGTCAGATACATCACATGATCACACTGACAGAACCACAGGCACATAGACACAGGCAACAGAGCATGCACAATGTCGGCACTAGTACAGTGTATATCCACCTTTCGCAGCAATGCAGGCTGCTATTCTCCCATGGAGACGATCGTAGAGATGCTGGATGTAGTCCTGTGGAACGGCTTGCCATGCCATTTCCACCTGGCGCCTCAGTTGGACCAGCGTTCGTACTGGACGTGCAGACCGCGTGAGACGACGCTTCATCCAGTCCCAAACATGCTCAATGGGGGACAGATCCGGAGATCTTGCTGGCCAGGGTAGTTGACTTACACCTTCTAGAGCACGTTGGGTGGCACGGGATACATGCGGACGTGCATTGTCCTGTTGGAACAGCAAGTTCCCTTGCCGGTCTAGGAATGGTAGAACGATGGGTTCGATGACGGTTTGGATGTACCGTGCACTATTCAGTGTCCCCTCGACGATCACCAGTGGTGTACGGCCAGTGTAGGAGATCGCTTCCCACACCATGATGCCGGGTGTTGGCCCTGTGTGCCTCGGTCGTATGCAGTCCTGATTGTGGCGCTCACCTGCACGGCGCCAAACACGCATACGACCATCATTGGCACCAAGGCAGAAGCGACTCTCATCGCTGAAGACGACACGTCTCCATTCGTCCCTCCATTCACGCCTGTCGCGACACCACTGGAGGCGGGCTGCACGATGTTGGGGCGTAAGCGGAAGACGGCCTAACGGTGAGCGGGACCGTAGCCCAGCTTCATGGAGACGGTTGCGAATGGTCCTCGCCGATACCCCAGGAGCAACAGTGTCCCTAATTTGCTGGGAAGTGGCGGTGCGGTCCCCTACGGCACTGCGTAGGATCCTACGGTCTTGGCGTGCATCCGTGCGTCGCTGCGGTCCGGTCCCAGGTCGACGGGCACGTGCACCTTCCGCCGACCACTGGCGACAACATCGATGTACTGTGGAGACCTCACGCCCCACGTGTTGAGCAATTCGGCGGTACGTCCACCCGGCCTCCCGCATGCCCACTATACGCCCTCGCTCAAAGTCCGTCAACTGCACATACGGTTCACGTCCACGCTGTCGCGGCATGCTACCAGTGTTAAAGACTGTGATGGAGCTCCGTATGCCACGGCAAACTGGCTGACACTGACGGCGGCGGTGCACAAATGCTGCGCAGCTAGCGCCATTCGACGGCCAACACCGCGGTTCCTGGTGTGTCCGCTGTGCCGTGCGTGTGATCATTGCTTGTACAGCCCTCTCGCAGTGTCCGGAGCAAGTATGGTGGGTCTGACACACCGGTGTCAATGTGTTCTTTTTTCCATTTCCAGGAGTGTAACTTCTAGAGTTTCATACACTTGTAACTATGGTTTGTATGCTGCGCAAAAGTCATCGAAGAATCTCTCTTACTTAGGAAGAGAAGTGTATCTATAGCAACAAATTCAGCCAGTAGTAAGTGAAAAAATGATGAAATTTCAAATGTAAAAAAATGTGTTTACCTTTTTGAGCTTCCACTGCTATGAGTATGAATCCTGAAACCTTCCTGGTCATGCTGTTAAAGTTTTATGAATATATTTCTAAAAGTATAGACAGTGGAAATTAAAATGTCCTGTGGTGCCTCTCCTTCTCCAAGTCGGCCCGTTTGACTTCCTACTCCCCTTAAGTGAAGACCGTCGGCCACTGCTTTGTCAGTGGTGAGAGGAAATGCCTGAAATGCGTCTATTTCCAACTACAATTGCGCTTTCAAAGTCTGTTACTTCCCAGCGTGAGTCGATAATTACGTCGGAAACCTTCTCGCACGATGCGCGGGAGTACAAATAACAGTTCCGCCAATTAATTTTCATTTTAGACCTTGTCTACGCGATACTTCAGCCATTTGTATATGTGCATATCGCTGTCCCATGTCTTATCACTTCAGTGTTTTAGACTTGATGCCTCAAGGTACGTTTTGTGGCAGCATACCTCAAGTAGATAAATGTACCTGTCGTATAATGTTGTCCGCTGAGACTAATTTGAAAACGAAAACGACGGTACTTTGTATCTTCTCTTTTATGACGTTATTGATCAAACATTTTAGAGATAACTCGTAGATAGGTACGCCACTGTAAGTTAAGAATTACGGTACGTTTAAGCGCTTTCGCTAACCAATTACTGGTTAACCGCGGTGTCCACTGCTCAGGTAGACAGCTCGTGTGTACGCCTACGGGCGTCTGTCACGCTGTGCTGTGTAGCGACAGAGCGCTAATGGCCCGGCGGGACACAGTCATTTCGGTGGCCGCCGCACCTCAATGGAGGCGTCCGGACGCGGAAGCTGGCCCAGCGTGCGCGCTTGATTGATGATTAATTGATCGCTGTCGCCGTGATTAAGCGTCCCATGTAACCCCGCGCGACAGCCAATTTAGCGGCGGCCGGACCGTGCCGGTCCGCCTGGCGCCGGTCCAACTCTGGAGGCGTCATCGCCACGTGGACACGCTCCGGTAACCGGAGAGACTCCGTGCGTACTGTAGGCGCCAATTAACGCGAGTTTCCTGCCTCAGAGAGGGCTCACAGCTGTTATCGGCCATCTGCAGCGGAGTGCTTATTCAGTCTGCCAAACTTTGCCATACCGACGCCACTTATAGTAAGTACAGCGCTGGCCATAGCGACTCTAAGGGCAGCTTATAACGGAATTTTACGTACGGTGTGTATACGGTGCAGTCGGGAGAATACATTATTACGATAGTATGTGATTTTGGGGTATACGGGGTGGGAAGGGTAGGACACAGCGCAGCCACCTCTGATATCAATAATGCCCTTAACCCGGCTGGGCATCGAATCGAACTCACAAGGGACACCGCCTTCTAGTCATCACCGATTTCGTCCAGATTCATGGTATACTCAGTGCTTGGCCAGAAATGAACGTGACAGAAGTGGGAGATCCACATGACCAAGCGTAAAAAAAAATTAATAAATAAATAAAAAAATAAATAAAAATAAAAAAGAGAGATTCTGGCTTGTGTCGAGCGAGGTGTCGATCCATCTATGTTAAAGTAGTTTCTAGGCAACGGATGACGCAGCGGAAAGAGTACAGAACGGTAGTCCGAGGGTCCTGGGTTCGATTGCGTAAACGGAATCTTTTTATTATTTTTAATTTTTACGTTACTTATACTGCAAATAAACTGCAATAATGCTCAGCACATTGCATTTATTAACATTTTCGTAAAGGGTATCAAAAGGAAAGGCAAAGGAAAAGTTGGCTTCCAGATAAATTTCCAGGAAGGAATGGTACGGCGTACACTGTAGGATTAGATACTTTTATTATTTTACGGTTGTTAATTTTCACGCGCTTGGGTGATATTCATCGTAAAAACAGGGGAAGCAGTAACTTTCTCGGCATTCTATACAAATGCCCCTTTTTTACATTCGCAAGGTTGTTTTAAAAATTATGTTTTAAAAAAAACATGGTTTACATTCATTCAAGATTCGTACACTTTGGCATGAAACAACGCGTAACGCGTCGTTTTGAAAAATATTTGCGAGGATAGCTGGTGATGTACAGTGGTCTGTATGGTGATTCAGTCTCCTCGGGATGCGATTTCTTTTTCTCTCTCGATAAGACAGGAGCAATTTTGACGTTTGTTGATCAAATTATTTACGTGATGATAAAAATAGACAAAGCAGGGTTATTCTGGTGGAGTCCATGTAGGCGGAACCATTTTAATACTGCGCGACGGAAATCCACCTTCGGCTTGAAAAACCTCGTTGTATAATTGTGGCTTTGTTTGTCCTCGCCAAGAGTCAGTTAACAGAAGACATTCGTTCTGCTGTATGTAGGGCTTTGACACTGATACCCCCTGCTAAATTCGCAGGACGGAACAGGTAGTTTGAATTGTGCAAAGGAGCCAAAACTGAACGGCTATCAGTTACACTCGAACACATATAACATTATTTAGTTGTCCAAACATTATAGCGCAAATTTGCGAGCTTAACTATCGACTGAATATGTCACACAATCTTATGGCTTAAGGCCACAACCTCTGTAATTTTTGAAACGGCTGAAGGCCTATGATTTAAAACACAACTACAATCAATTTTCAAAGATAGAAAGCGCAAGATTTTATCCTTAAATAATGTTTCAAATGAGGCTGAAGGCCCAAACAATGCAAGACCTGACGAGTAAGGAACTTTCAATTTTAAAACGGCTGAAGGCCCATTATTTAAAACCCAACTAAAAGCATACGAATTCAAACCATCGGCAATGAGCCATTAAAGTACACAATCAAACACCAATAAGAAAAGGCAGTACAGCCAGCGGCGCTCAGAAGTTTCCGGGGATCAGTCTACACTTGAAATATTAACGTTCACTTTGGGGAGACAGGTAGTCGGCCCAACTATATCCGATCCGCCAGCAACCCAACCGACAGACCGTCAACAGACCAATGCTCAAGGTGAGTTCCGCTCCACACTTGTACCAAGGTTCTGCTCCGCACTTGCACCAAAATTCCACCGATGCTGACAGCAGAGACTGTGGAACCAAACAAAATGGATGCCAGACAACCCATAAGGGGTGGACGACCCGAAAAGCCACGTCGTTTAATCAAGCGACCGACTAACTCAGGGGCAGTACGCCAACAATACTTAAATAAACTTGTCAGTGAAAATCACATAACTACACAGAGCTGCACGAACATCTGGACGAGGACTAGACGATGCTCACGGCAGTGACTGTGCAATAACGAGGACGAACCACGAGTCGGCGCACACAGTCAACCCATAGGCAATCGCCGGCCAAATACACGTCGTCTAACAAGACGAATGACGGTAAACCAAAGTCGTCCCCACGCAAAACATGTGTGTCAGCAATCGTCAGGCAAGTGATGGCTATCCGCACATTCATGACGCTGCAAGCCCCACTGGTGCTACGTCGCGACTACACCAACCGACCAACTGCTACATATCATCACGGAAAGAGCACTAAAATAACTGGTTAGTCGACATCACAAGCTACAAACCAAATCACAAACACTTGGAGGAAGAACGCGACCAATGGTAAAAATAGTGACTATGTAGTAACGAGGAAGAATGACGAGTTGAGACACACACATCGCCAACCCATAAACGATCGGCGAGCAATCACGTCGTTCAGTAAGACGACCAACAGGCGATCAACCAAGACCGTCACTATTGAAACCACGTGTACCGGCAACGGTCGGACGAGTCATGGGTATCCGAACCTCACTGCCACTCCAACCCAACCGACTCCTGCTGCGTCCCAACCGTCCGACTGCTAGATCCGAACTCTACTGCTGGCGCGTTGCAAATCACTGCCAGATACGAACTACCTCTCAACACACGACAACTGGGAAGTAATAGCAGTCCAGCAGAGATAATACGGCGGGGCATATATCGATAAGCGCTGCTGCTGCCCCTCACGGGCAGGAAAGGCAGCAACTCAGTAACACCAGTAATTGAATTAACAAAAAGAGGTGGCAGTTCAGTAAAAACAGAATGCAAAAAGGAGAGAGTTGGCACGAGCACGAGCAGGCACATCAGTTAAAAAATATGTGGGGTAGGTTGGGGCTTTCTGGATCATGTGGATAGAAATAAGAAAACATTCTACTGCTCAGCCTATGTGCTCAGGTTGGATGCTATTATGTTACAGGACCGCTGCTAGACAAGTAGTGCTCAAGCAGCAAAAAGCGTATTTGATCCAGACAGCAATCATCCAAGAAGGAAACAGAAGAGGTAAGACAGTATTGCTGATATAAATCCGCCATCCAATATTAAGTCTGTTTAAAATAAGGTACGTTGTTCAAATACATCAATGCTAGTAATAAATCTTTCCCTTACCAGTTCTATAGGATCCACGAGGTCGATCAATGTTATAAATTTGAGAAACTTCTCACATTAAAAAAATAGTAAGATGATGAGGTTATATGGATCAGCCTTCCTGGTTCTTTCTGAATCAAAATGTAATTGTATTATTTCTTCTTTATTAAAATCTTCTATTAGCCCAATTATACAAAATAATCCCTTAGCATCCATTACAAAATTTGTTTTTGGTAAAATTTTAGACGCCACCTGGAGACAAGGAGCAAGTGTAGGAAATTCTGTGAAGCGATTTGCGTGCATGGGAATTTTCCCCTTCGACCCCAACAAAATGCAACCATGTAAATTCGTTCCTTCGTCAACATTCCTGTCTGGTGAGTTCCGTTCTGTTGCCACAGAATAAGAAGAAAATACAGGCGCTGAAACTGCTCCTAATCCAGCGATACATTCGGAAAATCAGAGCACAGCAACAACATCTTCATCATTTTTTTCTGTTTTGCCGACCACAATGAAAACCAAGAGGTATCACAAGTACGAGGAGAGAGAAAAATTCAGCTTGCCAACTGACTTCACCACTTCATCTCAGTCTCCGAAGAGCAAAGGAAAATTGCATTTTGAAAACTCCCAAAGAAAGAAGGTCAAGGATTGCAGATACGTGCTGGATATTCAAGAGAAGCGTTCGAAACCAGAAGAGAATTCGTCTTATTTCTCATCCGAAGCTGAGTCGGAGGAAGAAAACGTGTCTTGTACTTTCTGCAACATCAAATACTACGACTCTGTGACTGCGAAGAAAGGGGAATGCATCAGATGTGATAAGTGCAAGGTGTGTGTGGTGTCCATCACTATAAAAGCTCCGCTCCGAGCCGCAGCGCGCTCAACTACTCGCGGCCGAGAAACGCATCGTTGGCCGCACTTCTCCGCTGCTAACATCGCAGGCCGCCAACGCGCGCGCCTGCTCTTCAAACAACAGCGATTGGCCACCCATAACACTCAGGGATTGGCCGCCCAGAATATACAGCGACCCCAGCCGCCGGCTCCATTAATTATGGAGCCTTATTTAACACCGCTACTGAAGCCTACAAGCCAGTTCTCATCGTGCTATGTTATACTCCACAACTTGGGAGTGCTGCGCTACGGTGCTCCTGCTATTCGATGTTGATATGGCTGCGCTCTGGACTTAGAATCCGAATTCTATTCTAGAACTTGTACTGCAACATTTACTAGGCTTAGTATGTCAACAGACTTGTGATTTGCGCAGGAATTCTGCATTTCACATGCACTTCCTGAGCATTGGTATAAACATCATCAGTTTATAAATGTTTCTATGACGTGCTCGTCTACAACTTGGCGGTTGATAATAGAATTATTTGTATCAGTGTTGTGTCGATAGGCCGGCCGTTGTGGCCGAACGGTTCTAGGCGCTTCAGTCCGGAACCGCGCTGCTGCTACGGTCGCAGGTTCGAATGCTGCCTCGGGCATGGATGAGTGTGATGTCCTTAGGTTAGTTAGATTTAAGTAGTTCTAAGTCTACGGATTGATGACCTCAGATGTTAAGTCCCATAGTGCTTAGAGCCATTTTTGTGTCGATAGACCGTACTAAGGTGAGATGTTCATTGTGTTATTCCTGGTTATAACACAATAAAAAGGAGACGAACCAGCCACCACCTACATTGGAAGTTCTACTCACACACCTTATTCATCAGCAGGACGTGAACCCTAAGCTGCTACTGAACACCGTTCAACTACTTCTTCAAATCTTACTACAGATTCAAGCGGCACAGTAAGTGCCGGCTTCTTCTACCCTTGATAAGGCTTTAGAGGATTGGGAAGCCTACGAATCAAGATTAATGGAGCGTTTCCACGCTTCATGGTAACTGACGCCAGCCTCACGAAATCTTTGTTTTTGTTTTGGTCAAAACCTGAGATTTATAGGCTACTGTGCAAACTGTCCCCCTTATCTAAGCCTTGAGAGGTCATCTCTGCAAGCATTCATCCATTGCTGACTAAACATTACCAGCGGAATATCCATTTGATTTCCTCCCGGGTAGCATTTTACCAATGCAAGAGACAGCCAAACCAGACTCATAGAGAATTAGCCACGGAGTTGCAAGATTTAGGGCGAAAATGTCATTTTGTTATCCCTAAATGTAAGGAGTCCTATGCAGAAGAAATGATCAGGTACATGATCATCCGGGGTGCTCCAGACAAGGGATTCCCAGCGCGAGGCACTTCAACTCGATGACCCGTCATTAGACCATTAGCAGCCGCTAATGTAAACATACCCGAGCCAGCAGCCAATAGCCACACTGGTAGCAATTCAGTAATAGCGACAATGCAGACGGGACGCTGTACTATTAACCAACAACGTTCTCCAACCCGCTCGAGTCGATCAAACCGGTCTTGGATACCGAAATGATTGCCGTCACGTATAGATTGTTATAAAAAACATCAACGTGAAGACTGTCCTGACAGATGGGCCTATTGCCAAAACTGTTCTACCAGCAGCCATTTAGCTTCTGTACGTAGTAAGTCCCGCCAGGCAAGACAGCCTGGATGTTAATCTGGTAGCCACTATATACAATCAAGACAATTCAAATTAGCTTTTTGTAGAAGTTTTTGTAGAAGTGCAAACTGCAGAGAAACCAGTTCAATTACAAGTACACATCGACGCACCTGTGAGCACTCTGGATAACGGCACAAATTTGAAACTTGGAGCTCCTTCCTTGCAGGAAAGAAATAAACGTGTAATGGTGTGAAATAAACATACCACGCCAGTACGTGGTCAAGTCTGACTGCCAACGACATATCATAAAGTCATCCGCCACATTACCTTCTTGGTCGTTAACCGTGATTCCGCTGAGAACTTCTTTGGAGATAACCCTTTACAGAAATTTGCATTTTCAACAGATGGTTCTGTGAATTTGGTATCCGAAGATGTTCCGTACTCGGACCTAGACACACTTTGCCAGGATTATGACATGTTCAGCCCGGAACTCGACAACGCAAGGGATTTCGAGGCGCACATCACACTGAAACATAATGCACGGCCTCGGTAATTTAGAGTCCAGGCTAGCTCTTAGAGACCACGTAAAGGAAGAATTGAATCGTCAACTGCAATTGGAGTTCTAGAACCTTCTGCTTCTAGTCATAGTGCGAAACCCATCACGGAAGATCCGCCTGTGCGGCGATTTTAAAGTAACTGTCAACGCCCAATTAGAGATTGAGACACATCCTGTTCCGAAGCCAGAAGAAATACTGTCAAAATTAAAAGGTGGAAACTTCTTCTCTAAAATAGACCTAGCGAATGCATACCTCCAACTTCCCCTTGATGCAGCATCTCAACAGTTTCTTATAATTAACGCGCCTCACGGACTTAACTTTTGAAACGCCTGATGTTTGATATAACAAGTGCCACCGCCATTTTTCAACGGTTTTTGGAACACATAGTACTCAAAGTGGATGGATGCATTAACTATTTGGACGACATCATTGTAACAGGGAGAACCACGGAGGAACACCTTCTCAATCTGAAATCTTTATTCAGTGTCTTAAGGGAGGCTAGCCTAAAATGCAGAAAAGAAAAAAAAAATTTTTTTTTTGTCCCAACTTGAGATTGCGAACCTCGGCCACATCATTTACAGCTAGGGCATTCATCCTCTGGATAAACATGTCGAAGTCATAATCAAACTCCAGACCAACAACGCTTAAGCAACTTCGTTCCTTTCTGAGGAAGATATCGTATTACCGGATGTTCTTACCCGTCGCAGCAACAGAAACCGCCCCCCCCCCCCCCCCCTGTCCAAGTTATGAGAAAAGAGATACCTTCCCAGTGACACCACCTTGCGAGCGAGCCTTCCACAGGTTGAAATCCCAGTTGTTGACGGCCCCGTCCCTCGCACGTTTTGATCCAACAAAGCAGATAGTTATTGCAACAAACACATCTGATAGGCGTCGGAACGGTCCTGATACACAAGGAGGCGGATGGCTCTGGGCTACCTGTGGCCTATGCATCGAAAACATTGACTGACACCCAACGCAGATACAACCAAACAGAAAAAGAAGCGCTGGCCATCATCTTCACATTAAAGAAAATCCACGTTTTTGTTTATGACAGAAAGTTTCAATTCGTCACAGACCATAAACCGTTGATCTCCTTACTCAGTCCAGCAGCAAAGATTCCAGACAGGACAGCTCACCGCCTCCAGCGCTGGGCTTTATTTTTGGCACGCTACAAGTATGAGATTCACTTCCGCAATAGGACTGAGCATGCCAACGCTGATGCCCTTTCCCGCATTTCATGGGAACCCCATTCAGAATTCGACAAAAAAGAAATTCTGTGTTTTCACATCGAGGAAGAAGCATAAGGCGCCGTAAATTCTTTTCCCATTACCAGTTCCCGGGTCGCACACGCAACCCTTAACGACGAGGTTCTCCAACAAGTCCTGAGTCACATACTTCGTGGACGGTCTGAACGACAACCTCCCAAGGCTTCCGCGGCATTGCGTCAGTTCTTTAATGCCCGCCTTCAGCTCGTGTTTCCTATGAGTGACACCCTTATTCTTTACGTCAGCATGTCCTGCAACTATTGCACCAAGATCACCAGGAAGAGTGGGGCGGAGGGGGAGGAGTATCCCAAATTAAACTCCTGACTTGCAGGTTCACTTACTGGCCAGGAATGAACCAGGAGATTGAACGACTAACTCAAACATCAGCATGTCCAGCAACAATTTCACCAACGTCACCGGGGAGGGGGGGGGGGGGGGAGAAGGCATGGCGGGGGGTTGGGGGGATTGGGGCTTGGAGGGGGGGAGGTTGTATTCTGAACTAAACTCCTAAACTCATCAGGTAGCCCCACTACACTCATTTGCTTCTTGGCCACCATGTGCTCGCCCTTCTGAGCGGGTACATATTGATTTTGCCAGGCCAATGTTTAACGCCATGTTCTTGATAGTTGTTGATGCCTACTCCCGATTTCCCTACACTGTCCGCTGCAATGCCACGTCAAACACCAACACAGCCTTAGAAGAAATTTTTGCGATTGTAGGTCTACCGGAAGTGCTCGTAACTGACAAACGTCCACAATCCATTGTGAGGAGTTTCGTGGTTTCCGTGCCCAGCACAGCATTCCCCACATTCCAACGCCCCCTTTCCAGCCACAATCTAATGGAGAAGTCGAGAGATTGGTCCGCACTTTTAAAACTCAGATGAAGAACTACCTTCAGGATCATTCCACAGATGCATCACTAACTTTTTTTTGAGCAGTTACAGTTCCACACCCATCAGAAACAAAGGTCCTCCAGAACTTCTCCACAGACAGCAGCTCAGGACCCTCTTGAGCCTGTTTATCCCGATGCCACAGTATGCACCATCATTGCCTGCTTCCAGGTTCCACTGTGCGACCTTGGTGTGGGCGAAAGGATTTGGCCAGCAACCAGCATGGATTCCGAGAACAACAGTCCAGCATCGGGGCCGGAAGGTTTTCCAGGTGTGGCTAAAGGACCGGGAGGTTCTGCGACATGACAATCGAATTCGTTTCCGCCTAGTTTCCCAATAGTTTTTTTTTTTCGTCCCCCTCTCCACACCACCGTTACCAGTCACCTAGTTGCCACCCTACCCCATGCCACCCAGCCAGTGTAACACCAGACTTATACATGCCTTTTGCCCACAGCCAGCTGACCAACACCACACCTCAATAACAGCAACTTAATGCGGACGTCGTCCAGCCCCAGAGGCCGTCCTTCCTGGACTACAAGATGCGCCCAGTCACCAACTACGAGTAATCCCGTATGAAGATGAAGACATGCCGCTGGCTCCTCCTGCTCCACCCGCTCCGCTGCCGAGGTCAGCACCATACAATCTTCGCTCCCGGCCGGGGCGTTTTCGTCCGTTTGCTCCTGTGTCCCTAGTCATTAACGTCATTGAGGACTCGGAAGAGGACCTCATGGATGTGGCGTTCATTCGCAGCAGATGCTTCCCGCTTCCTCAAGGGGGAAGGGATTGGTATCCTCTATTATTAAAACTGCACCGAGCAATCGCGCGCTCCATTACGCGCCACCTATAAGCACATCGTTGGCCGCACTTCTCCGTGCGCGGCCAGCTGCTAACATCGCAGACCGCTTCGCGCTCGCGAGCTTCAAACCACAGCGATTGGCCACCCATTAAACTCAGCGATTGGCCGCCCAGAATATACAGCAATCCCAGACACCGGCTCCATTAACTATGGAGCTTTATTTAATGTCGCTGCTAACGTCTGCAAGCCAGTTCTCATCGTGCTATGTTCTACTACACAACTCAAACGTGCTACGCTGAGGTGGAGCTGCTGTTCGATGTTGATTTGGCTGCCCTCTCAAATGTTCAAATGTGTGTGAATTCATAAGAGACCAAACTGCTGAGGTCATCGGTCCCTACACTTACACACTATTTAAACTAACTCTTATGCTAAGGACAACACATACACACCCATGCGCGAGGGAGGACTCGAACCTCCGGCGGGAGAGGCCGCGAAATCCGTGACAAGGCGCCTCAAACCACGCGGCCACTCCGTGCGGCGGCTGCGCTGTCTAGTAATAATCCAAATGATATACTGGGACTTGGACTGAAACTTTTTACTATCCATAGTAAGTCAACTGACTTGTGATTTCAGCCGGAATTCTGCATTTCACTCTACACTTCCAGACATCGGTATAACCACCATAAAAAATAATATCCATGATGTGTTTGTACAACTTGGCGCTTGATGATAGAATTATTTGTTTCAGTGTTGTGTCAATAAACCGTAGAACTCTGATGTATTTATTTTGTTATTCCTGGTTATAACAGCGTGGTTTCACGAAATTTTATGTGGAGGCTGCCTGTCGTAAATAATGCCGTTGTAGGAAATGCATGTAATAACTACTAAACAGATAAAAACTGCAGTCTTCAACATTGTGTATATCTGAATGACAGCTTACGATTCACGTAGTCTCATTTACGATTCAAATGGGCCCATAAATTTTTAATTCTTCCTTTGTTTTGACATTTTAAATTTTGCTGTTTACAATGAAGAAGAACACGTCATGAAGTAATGTACTTTTATCATACGTCATACATAATACATCTATTTCCCATTAAATTTTATGTTAACGACCCCCCTTGGAGCCCAAAAAGCAGAAATTATTCATTTACCCCAGATTACCCTATGTTGTTGTTGTGGTCTTCAGTTCTGAGACTGGTTTGATGCAGCTCTCCATGCTACTCTATCCTGTGCAAGCTTCTTCATCTCCCAATATGTATTGCAGCCTACATCCTTCTGAATCTGTTTAGTGTATTCATCTCTTGGTCTCCCTCTAAGATTTTTACCCTCCACGCTGCCCTCCAATATTAAATTGGTGATCCCTTGATGACTCAGAACATGCCCTACCAACCGATCCCTTCTTCTTGTAAAGTTGTGCCACAAACTCCTCTTCTCCCCAATTCTATTCAATACCTCCTCATTAGTTATGTGATCTACCCATCTAATCTTCAGCATTCTTCTGTAGGACCACATTTCAAAGGCTTCTATTCTCTTCTTGTCTAAACTATTTATCGTCCATGTTTCACTTCCATACATGGCTACACTCCATACAAATACTTTCAGAAACGACTTCCTGACATTTAAATCTATACTCGATGTTAACAAATTTCTCTTCTTCAGAAACGCTTTCCACACAGTAAAGCTGCATGCCCTCGGGAAAAATTACGGCCGTAGTTTCCCCTTGCTTTCAGCCGTTCGCAGTACCAGCACAGCATGGCCGTTTTGGTTAATGTTCCAAGGCCAGATCAGTCAATCATCCAGACTGTTGCCCCTGCAACTACTGAAAAGGCTGCTACCCCTCTTCAAGAACCATACGTTTTTCTGACCTCTCAACAGATACCCCTCCGTTGTGGTTGCACCTACGGTACGGCTATCTGTGTTTCTAAGGCACGCAAGCCTCCCCACCAACGGCAAGGTCTATGGTTCATGGGGGGCTTACCCTAAGGCTGTTGCAAGTTTTCCAGATTTTGATTATTTGCGGTGTAAGTTAAGTAATAATTAATATAAAAAAAGCTTCCGAATTGGGATTTGCTACGTTGCGTTCTAGTCACTGTACGTCGAGTTCTTGAAGAAGGTAGACCTACCTGTGGTAACGTGCGTGATTCGTTTGTATCGGTGTTTGATTTTTGGCGGTGCACGGCCGCTACCACTTCTTAACGTCTGAAGGGACTTTATACTTCGGGAGTTCTGAAGGTGCTCCAGAATAGGACTAATTTTTGCCGCTTCATTAACAGAACTGAGAACAGACAAAGTATTAGTTACTATTTTTAGCATCGTGTGCGTTAATTTGTGAATCATCGTCTTGAACTCTGAACTGTCTGAGCTGGTGAATATTTCGCATATTATGATTACGAAATTGACTTAGTTTTCGCGTATCTTTGATGACTATTTAGCTTGCGGATTTTGCTACCGTTCTTAACTTCCCTGCATTTGATTACGGTATTTTCTGTCTACACTCCTGGAAATGGAAAAAAGAACACATTGACACCGGTGTGTCAGACCCACCATTCTTGCTCCGGACACTGCGAGAGGGCTGCACAAGCAATGATCACACGCACGGCACAGCGGACACACCAGGAACCGCGGTGTTGGCCGTCGAATGGCGCTAGCTGCGCAGCATTTGTGCACCGCCGCCGTCAGTGTCAGCCAGTTTGCCGTGGCATACGGAGCTCCATCGCAGTCTTTAACACTGGTAGCATGCCGCGACAGCGTGGACGTGAACCGTATGTGCAGTTGACGGACTTTGAGCGAGGGCGTATAGTGGGCATGCGGGAGGCCGGGTGGACGTACCGCCTAATTGCTCAACACGTGGGGCTTGAGGTCTCCACAGTACATCGATGTTGTCGCCAGTGGTCGGCGGAAGGTGCACGTGCCCGTCGACCTGGGACCGGACCGCAGCGACGCACGGATGCACGCCAAGACCGTAGGATCCTACGCAGTGCCGTAGGGGACCGCACCGCCACTTCCCAGCAAATTAGGGACACTGTTGCTCCTGGGGTATCGGCGAGGACCATTCGCAACCGTCTCCATGAAGCTGGGCTACGGTCCCGCACACCGTTAGGCCGTCTTCCGCTCACGCCCCAACATCGTGCAGCCCGCCTCCAGTGGTGTCGCGACAGGCGTGAATGGAGGGACGAATAGAGACGTGTCGTCTTCAGCGATGAGAGTCGCTTCTGCCTTGGTGCCAATGATGGTCGTATGCGTGTTTGGCGCCGTGCAGGTGAGCGCCACAATCAGGACTGCATACGACCGAGGCACACAGGGCCAACACCCGGCATCATGGTGTGGGGAGCGATCTCCTACACTGGCCGTACACCACTGGTGATCGTCGAGGGGACACTGAATAGTGCACGGTACATCCAAACCGTCATCGAACCCATCGTTCTACCATTCCTAGACCGGCAAGGGAACTTGCTGTTCCAACAGGACAATGCACGTCCGCATGTATCCCGTGCCACCCAACGTGCTCTAGAAGGTGTAAGTCAACTACCCTGGCCAGCAAGATCTCCGGATCTGTCCCCCATTGAGCATGTTTGGGACTGGATGAAGCGTCGTCTCACGCGGTCTGCACGTCCAGCACGAACGCTGGTCCAACTGAGGCGCCAGGTGGAAATGACATGGCAAGCCGTTCCACAGGACTACATCCAGCATCTCTACGATCGTCTCCATTGGAGAATAGCAGCCTGCATTGCTGCGAAAGGTGGATATACACTGTACTAGTGCCGACATTGTGCATGCTCTGTTGCCTGTGTCTATGTGCCTGTGGTTCTGTCAGTGTGATCATGTGATGTATCTGACCCCAGGAATGTGTCAATAAAGTTTCCCCTTCCTGGGACAATGAATTCACGGTGTTCTTATTTCAATTTCCAGGAGTGTATATTCTAATCGAATACCGTAGAACCACTTCTTGTTTATTTGAGATGTCCTTTCTTGAATTAACATTACTCATCTTAAATCTCCTGCCCTCTGCATCCATTGCAGACTTTTTATTAAATTATTCATTTAATTTTTATTTAACATATCTGTGTATTTTATTAACTCTCAACTCCAGCCAGTGAATAGAATATTTGACTGCGAGATCACAACTATAGGTTACTATCTGCAGTGAATCAGCTGCGGGGCATGAAAGCAGACGTGCGTGACTCGACCCTGTGATTACATCGAGCTACTATTTTTAAACAGAGTCGTCTATAGCCCAAGTACCTACAGTACGAGTAACCGTAGGTAAAGACGCAACTGGTTGGCTCTTACGGACTCCTGTTTAGAAGAGCAACTACTCTGCAGTTGCCGTTAAGTACCGTCGCAAATTTGAGCTCAAGACCGTCAGATTATCATTCTGTACTCTTTCCACTGCGCAATCCACGGCTTGAAATTCACACTAACGTAAATGGTTCGTGTCGCCCTCGATCCACACCAAAAATGCTATTTTGTTTTCTAAGTGCCTGGCAGTCTGGACCTCCGCTTCTGTCAATGCGTCATTCCATGCTGTTTCGGCTCTATATAAGAGTCTGTTACTAGTAGAGGCGTTCCAGGTCAAGTTGTTCGTAATCGTGATTCCTAGGCATTTAGTTCATACGTGAGCCTATAGATTTGTGTCATTTACCGTGTAACCGAAATTTAACGGATTTCTTATAATACTCATGTGGATGATCTCATGATCTCATACTTTTCATTATTTAGAATCAACTGCCACTTTTCGCACCATACAGACATCTTGTCTACATCATTTTTCAATTGGTTTTGATCTATTGATGACTTTTTTTCTGAATCGTCAGTCTTCAGACTCGTTTGATGCGGCCCGTCACTAATTCCTCTCCTGTGCCAACCTCTTCATCTAAGAGTAGCACTTGCAACCTACGTCATCAATTATTTGATGGCTGCATTCCATTCCCTGTCTTCCTCTACAGTTTTTGCCCTCTCCAGCTCCTCTAGTACCATGGAAGTCACTGCCTGATTTCTTAACAGATGACCTATCATCCTGTCCCTTCTTCTTGTCAGTGTTTTCCACATATTCGTTTCCTCTCCAATTCTGCGCAGAACCTTCTCATTCCTTGCCTCATCAGTCCACCTAATTTTCAACATTCGCCTACAGCATCACATCTCAAATACTTCGACTCTCTTCTGTTCCGGTTTTCCCACAGTCCGTATTTCACTACCATACAATGCTGTGCTTCAAACGAACAATCTCAGAAATTTCTTTCTCAAATTAAGGCCTATGTTTGATACTAGTAGACTTCCCTTGGCCAGGAATGCCCTTTTTGTTACTTTGCTGCCTAGGTAGCAGAATTCCTTGACTTCACCTACTTAGTAACCGTCAATCCTGATGTTAAGTTTCTCGCTGTTCTCATTTCTGCTACTTCTCATTACTTTCGTCTTTACTCGATTTAGTCTCAGTCTATAATTTGTATTCGTTAGACTGTTACTCCTTTCAGTAGATCCAGTAATTCTTCTTCACTTCCACTCAGGGTAGCAATGTCATCAGCGAATCTCATCACTGATATAATTTCATCTTGAATTACAATTCCATTCCTAAAACTTCCTTTTATTTCCATCACTGCTTCTTCGATATTCAGATTGAACAGTAGGGGCGAAAGACTACATCCTTGTCTCCCCCCTTTTTTATCCGAGCACTTCATTCTTGGTCGTCCACTCTTATTATTCCCTCTTGGCTCTTGTACCTGTGGTATATTATCCATCTCTTCCTATAGCTTACCCCTATTTTTCTCAGTATACCGAACATCTTGCACCATTTTACATTGCCGAACGCTTTTTCCATGTCGACAGATCCTATGAACGTGTCTTGAATTTTCTTTAATCTTGCTTCCATTATCAACCGCAACGTCAGAATTGCCTCTCTGATACTTTACCATTTATAAAGCCGAACTGATTGTCATCAAGACGGCCGCTGTGGCAGAGTGATTCTAGGTGCTTCATTCCGGAACCACGTGGCTGCTACGGTCGCAGGTTCGAATCCTCCCTCGGGCATGGATGTGTGTGATGTCCTTAGGTTAGTTAGGTTTAAATAGTTGTAAGTCTAGGGGACTGATGACCTCAGATGTTAAGTCCCATAGTGGTTAGAGCCATATGAACCATTTTTGATTGTCATCAAACAATTCATCATTTTCTTTTCCATTCTTCTGTATACTATTCTTGTCAGCAACATGGATGCATGAGCTGTTAAGCTGATTGTGCGATAATTGTAGCACTTGTCAGCTCTTTAAGTCTGCGGAATTTTGTGAATGATATTTTTTCCGAAAGTCAGATGGTATGGCGCCAGACTCATACATTCTACACAACAACGTGAATAGTCGTTTTGTTGCCACTTCCCCCAATGATTTTAGAAATTCTGTTGGAATGTTATCTATCCCTTTGGCCTTATTTGATCTTAAGTCCTCCAAAGCTCATTTAAATTCTAATTCTAATGCTGGATCCCCAATCTCTTCTGAACTGACTCCTGTTTCTTCTTCTATCACACCAGACAAGTCGTCCCCCTCATAGAGGGCTTCAATGCACTCTTTCCACCTATTCGCTCTCTTCTCTGCTTTTAACAATGGAGTTCCCGTTACACTCATAATTTAACCACCATTATTTTTAATTTCACCTAAGGTTGTTTTGACTTTCCTATTTGCTGAGTCTGTCCTTTCGACAATCACTTCTTTTTCGATTTCTTCACATTTTTCATGCAGTCTTTTCGTCTTAGCTTCCCTGCACTTCCTATTTATTTCGTTTCTCAGTGAATTGTACTTCTGTATTCCTGAATTTCACTGAACATTTTTGTACCTCCTTATTTCGTCAATCAGTTGAAGTATTTCTTCTGTTACTCATGGTTTCTTCGCAGTTACCTTCGTTGTCCCTATGTTTTTCTTTCCAACTTTTGTCATTGCCCTTTTTAGAGATGTCCAGTCCTCTTCAACTCTACTGCCTACTGAGCTATTCCTTATCGCTATATCTATAGCCTTAGAGAACTTCAAGCGTATCTCGTCATTCCTTAATACTTCTCTATCCCACTTCTTTGCGTATTGATTCTTCCTGACTAATCTCTTCAACTTCAGCCTATCCTTCATCACTACTAAATTGTGATATGAGTCTATATCTGCTCCAGGGTACGTCTTACAATTCAGTATCTGATGGCGAAATTTCTGTCCGACCATGACGTAATCTAACTGAAATCTTCCCGTATGGCAAGGTCTTTTTCAAGTATACCTCCAGCTCTTTTGGTTCTTGAACAGAGTATTCGCTATTACTTGCTGAAATTTATTACAGAGCTAAATTAGTCTCTTTCTTATCCCAAGCCCATATTCTCCTGTAACCATTTCTTCTGCTCCTTCCCATATAAAAGAATTCCAGTCCCCCATGACAGATTTTCATCTCCCTTTAATACTATACTACTCTTTCAATATCTTTATGTACTGTCTCTATTTCTTCATCTTCAGCTTGCTTCGTGGGCATGCATACCTGAAATACCGTTGTCGATGTTGGTTTGCTGTCGATTCTGATAAGAACAACTCTATAACTGAGCTGTTCATAGTAACATATTCTCTGCCCTATCTTCATATTCATAACGAATCCTACTCCCGTTATACCGTTTTCTGCTGCTGTTGATATTATACTGTACTCATATGACCAGATACCCTTGTATTCCATTCACTGACCCGCACTATATCCAAACTGAGTCTCTGCGTTTCCCTTTTCAGATTTTAAAGCTTCTCTACCATGTTCAAGCTTCTGACATTCCACGCCCCGACTCGTAGAACGTTATCCTTTCGTTTAGTGGACAGTAAATTACATCAGCATCTGAGAGGGCTTGTCAGATTTCCTCCTAAATTATTTATTCACAAGGCGGTCCATAAGACCGTTAACATTTGAAAATACACAAATTCAGGGAATAATGTAGGTATACAAGAAAAAATTGACACACCTGTCTGAAATGACATAAGGTTTTATTGAAACCAAAAACTAGTGCAAAAACTGACCAACAGATGACCGCCGTTGACGCCGCATGAGAATCGTGTATCAAATGAGCAGTAGCCAGAGAGCGACTCAGATCATCCATAGCCTGGCTGATAACCACCTGCTGGAAGGTAGGACTTTTATGCGGGATGCCGCTCCGCCCCATACTGCTACACGTGTAAAACATTTTTTGCGCACATAGTTCGGTGAGGATCGCATGCTTAGCTGTCAGTTACGTCATGCTTGGCCTCCCAGGTCCACAGATCTCAATTCGTGTGATTATTGGTGATGAATAACGGCCGCCATACTGAGCATTTTTTATAAAGAACACCGTATTTGCTAAAAATCGATTGTCATACTAATTATTCTTTTTTATCATATGAAGCGCCGTCTGTTAGTCATTTTGTGCACTTGTTTGGTTTCAATAAAACCTTACGTCATTTCAAGAATGGGTGCCAGTTTTACCTCTCTACCTACATTATTCATGAAGTACTGAATTTTAAATTTTTAACGGATTTTTGGGTGTCCCTGTAGACTGGGAACAGTGGAAGGCATAAAACACTTCCTTGGGGAACGACAGCTATCACTTTCGTTTTACTCGATGACTTACCGTGAACAACTACGAACTGTGGCCTTCTTCACAGGAAATCAGGAATCGAATTGCACAAGCGGAACGATACTCCCTAGGCATACAATCTGATTAGAAACTGCTCCTTAGAAATAGAAGCAATCTAGAAAATATTACTTCAATGAGAATAAAGCGGTGGTCGTTTTGCATAAGAAGTATATTTTCTGAATCCGGGCTATGCGTCAATAGATCGTTGTCTTCGAGGTAATTCATAATGTTCGAACACATTACATGTTCCTAAATCCTAATGAAAATCGACGTCAGTGACACTATAATTCAGCGGATTACTCCTCTCCGGCGCTGGTGGCGTGGGGCCGGTGATGTACTGCGTGGTGCTGAGTATGGCCTTCATATACTTACGAATTCCGTATTGGCCTGACAGACATCGGAACCCGACCAACGCGAGCAGCTGCATTGCATTATAGCGACGATCCTGTTGCTGTCGAATTCCGATACGTGCTGGTAGCCATTCTTCCGCGTTACAGAAGGTAAACCACGAGACGTGTCTCAAATCGACAAACACTCAAATGCGACTTTCGAATGAGAAACCAGCTGTTTAATCTTTGCTTCGTGCGGTCACACTGGAGTGCATATCCAATCATGCACTACACTTCAAGTCAATTCGACCTTTGTTACATGCCGCCTTAATGATTTTTCAATTCCACTGCCTGGAGTAAATATTCATGTGGATTATCTCAACAAATATGCGAATTGACTGAGGTCTTGTTTACAGTCAGAACGCATGTAGTTACCAGGGTGCAAAGTCATCCACAGGCACCAACTTCGTGTGGACCTCAGGGGAGTATTTCCACTTTAGGCAATAATATTAGTGCCTACCTCGGAATTTTTTCAAATTTAGCTAATGTACGACAAAAACTGACTACACTCATAACCTGTACTGGATAGTGTGTATCAGTTATTAACGACAAGTATACTCCAATAATCGAAATAAAACACTAGCATTTCACGACGCTGTTATCTAATCACAACTGGAAACAGTGAAGCAATGTAAATACACTCCTGGAAATGGAAAAAAGAACACATTGACACCGGTGTGTCAGACCCACCATACTTGCTCCGGACACTGCGAGAGGGCTGTACAAGCAATGATCACACGCACGGCACAGCGGACACACCAGGAACCGCAGTGTTGGCCGTCGAATGGCGCTAGCTGCGCAGCATTTGTGCACCGCCGCCGTCAGTGTCAGCCAGTTTGCCGTGGCATACGGAGCTCCATCGCAGTCTTTAACACTGGTAGCATGCCGCGACAGCGTGGACGTGAACCGTATGTGCAGTTGACGGACTTTGAGCGAGGGCGTATAGTGGGCATGCGGGAGGCCGGGTGGACGTACCGCCGAAATGCTCAACACGTGTTGCGTGAGGTCTCCACAGTACATCGATGTTGTCGCCAGTGGTCGGCGGAAGGTGCACGTGCCCGTCGACCTGGGACCGGACCGCAGCGACGCACGGATGCACGCCAAGACCGTAGGATCCTACGCAGTGCCGTAGGGGACCGCACCGCCACTTCCCAGCAAATTAGGGACACTGTTGCTCCTGGGGTATCGGCGAGGACCATTCGCAACCGTCTCCATGAAGCTGGGCTACGGTCCCGCACACCGTTAGGCCGTCTTCCGCTCACGCCCCAACATCGTGCAGCCCGCCTCCAGTGGTGTCGCGACAGGCGTGAATGGAGGGACGGATGGAGACGTGTCGTCTTCAGCGATGAGAGTCGCTTCTGCCTTGGTGCCAATGATGGTCGTATGCGTGTTTGGCGCCGTGCAGGTGAGCGCCACAATCAGGACTGCATACGACCGAGGCACACAGGGCCAACACCCGGCATCATGGTGTGGGGAGCGATCTCCTCCACTGGCCGTACACCACTGGTGATCGTCGAGGGGACACTGAATAGTGAATGGTACATCCAAACCGTCATCGAACCCATCGTTCTACCATTCCTAGACCGGCAAGGGAACTTGCTGTTCCAACAGGACAATGCACGTCCGCATGTATCCCGTGCCACCCAACGTGCTCTAGAACGTGTAAGTCAACTACCCTGGCCAGCAAGATCTCCGGATCTGTCCCCCATTGAGCATGTTTGGGACTGGATGAAGCGTCGTCTGACGCGGTCTGCACGTCCGGCACGAACGCTGGTCCAACTGAGGCGCCAGGTGGAAATGGCATGGCAAGCCGTTCCACAGGACTACATCCAGCATCTCTACGATTGTCTCCATGCCATGGGAGAATAGCAGCCCGCATTGCTGCGAAAGGTGGATATACACTGTACTAGTGCCGACATTGTGCATGCTCTGTTGCCTGTGTCTATGTGCCTGTGGTTCTGTCAGTGTGATCATGTGATGTATCTGACCCCAGGAATGTGTCAATAAAGTTTCCCCTTCCTGGGACAATGAATTCACGGTGTTCTTATTTCAATTTGCAGGAGTGTATTTGGGAGTTCCAGTACGTTGTGATGTAATAAAGGATCACATATGAAAGGAAATGACTGGTAGAATACCGAGATAATACACTTAGCCTATCGATGAGGTTATTTATAAAGCTCTAGTGCCATATAAACTAGAATACAGCTCAAATATGTAAGATTCATACTGCGAATGGTCACAAGCTTGAAACTTCCTGGCAGATTAAAACTGTGTGCCCGACTGAGACTCGAACTCGGGACCTTTGCCTTTCGCGGGCAAGTGCTCTACCAACTGAGCTACCGAAGCACGACTCACGCCCGGTCTCACAGCTTTACTTCTGCCAGTATCTCGTCTCCTACCTTCCAAACTTTACAGAAGCTCTCCTGCGAACCTTGCAGAACTAGCACTCCTGAAAGAAAGGATATTGCGGAGACATGGCTTAGCCACAGCCTGGGGGATGTTTCCAGAATGAGATTTTCACTCTGCAGCGGAGTGTGCGCTGATTTGAAACTTCCTGGCAGATTAAAACTGTGTGCCCGACCGAGACTCGAACTCGGGACCTTTGCCTTTCGCGGGCAAGTGCTCTACCAACTGAGCTACCGAAGCACGACTCACGCCCGGTCTCACAGCTTTACTTCCGCCAGTATCTCGTCTCCTACCTTCCAAACTTTACAGAAGCTCTCCTGCGAACCCTGCAGAACTAGCACTCCTGTCGAAATTTCCGACAACTGATGATGTGACTGTAATCGTCGAATACTCTCAGTCTCTTACAAAGGGTATTACAAAAAGCGTCTCATCTTTTGGTCAAAACAGGAAAAAGGTCCTACATCCGGAAACAAATATTTTTTGAACTATGGGCCGCTCTGTTAGACTGTAGCCATCTGTCTGTTGAGACTACAAGGGGTGTTCAATTATGTTACCACTCGTTCCTACACTTCCGCCAGCCCTCCCCCTCAACGTATCACCAACTTGTGAGAATATGAACGGCTACCCTCGGATTTAGTTATATACGTTGGAGACACTCTCCTATAATGCATGCATATAGTCGATGAGTGTGGCATGTACCAGTCCTGTCAGTGTCCCCATAACCAGAAATAAAAGGTACTAAGATCAAGCGACGGGTAGACCATGCTACTGAGCTTCCTCCACCAGCCATTGCTCTCTAACCGTTTCCCTTAGATGGTATCAAACAGGACATAGAAAACTGAAGAAAATATCCACACGGTTCTCAATAGCTAAAGTTTTTTCCCGTGCAGAAACTGAGGATGTTAATTTGTCCTATGCCGCTACTCAGCATGACATATATTATTGGGGAGGCTAATTCTCAACCGCATCAAAGAGGACACACATAAAAAAATCCACATCGGACAGTGTGATTTTACAAACAATTGAAGTTGGTGTGATCAAGTGCCAACGGTTAGAACATTGGCTGCATCTAGATTTTAGAAGGGCCTCAAATATGCTGCAGTATCCGTCGATGCGTGGAGAGCAAGACTGATGTTCAGATTTGTTGGTGTACATCCACGTGAGAAGGTAGCACGCTTACTCAGCAACAACCATTCTGATCCAAGGCTTTCAGCTACTTCTGAATGGAAAAGCTAGCAGATGGGGAACCCTGACCTACGGCCCGCCTGACGTATCAGTCATACTCCAGTTCTGTTTATTTTTTATTTCCACGACAGTACAGGTACTAGCTCCAAGAAAAGAAAGTATGCACACAACCAGCCATTAGTATGTCAGAACAAAACTATCAAGTGACCTCTGCATATTGAATGTTAGCAGTTAGTAGCCTGGCTGTTAGCGTTTCTGATTCCCGGGTTAGATGCCCTGCTGCTTCGGGGATTTTCTCCGATCGGGGCTGTGTGTGTGTGTGTTGTCATCATCATCGTTTCATCATCATCGACACGCAAGTCACCGTAGTGCGTAAAGTAGAAAAGACTTGTACCAAGCAGCCGAAAACTCCAGAAGGGAACTCCCAGACAATATTGCCAAACGCACACTTCATGTCAACATATTGAACGAGTACTTTTGCAAATGGTTAGTAAAACCACACTCAAGTAAAACAGAAATTACAGAATTCAGTCTCCACACAGGCAGTTACACGCTTTGTTTGATGGTGTCGACGTTTAACGTAAATTCGTCCCTAAATAATAAACAGGTGTCACCTTCGATCGGACTGCACGTACCTGTTATAGAGGCTTGTCTCAATCTATGCCACAAAACAGTCATAAAAAGCTGCGAAGCAAATGCAAATACGGCACTCAATGCTGCAAGTTCACTTGTGAACTCGGCTGCTGAATTTTGTACTCTTGCATCGGAAGGAAGTCACACACGGCTATGATAGACGTACGTCTGAATAAGGCCACGAGAGAACCATATGGGCACTGTCAGATCTACATCCATTCATTGGTTGCCTGTTCTATTTAGTAATGCTATTTCCGCGGTCAACGGACGAGAAAGATTCTCAGGTCATAAAGAAACGATGTTTATTTCCTGCTAGCAAACATAAAATCCATTTTCATTGGTGGTGACCACGGCTGAAGACTGAAATAAGAAACAATAAATGGCTAATGGCCGAATCACAACAATAACAAATAATTTCTGCCTAAATGCCCAGACAACAAAAAAGTCTCGGCAGAAGGTTACTTCTAATAGAACAACAGTAAATACCTCCAAAAACTAGTCTGGAGGAAGGCCAGTATTCAAAAGTACTTAAGCCAGCTTGAATTAGGCTGTCAACGCAATTCAGAAAATAAACAAGAATGTCAGTTACGTTTTCTGGAATTTGACAGCACTCAACGATACTCGATGTCCACGGTAGGTGAGAGGATTTAGAGCTTGGTGCAACCAAAGTCAACAACCAGTATAATTTACAGAGCCTGACTGTTGATTCGGCGTCTGTAGGCCACACGTCGACTGGTAAAGGTCTGGAGCGTTACGGTTGCCCCGGGAGAGCGACTCGGGTGCGTAGCGGCGGTGGATTACGATGCGTGTTCCTGGACACATTGAAGTAAGCCCTGAATGCGGAAGAGCGGCTGCTTGAAGTGGGCTGGCCGCCACAGAATTCTCCACGCACTATTTTCAGTCCCAGCGGCGTCTAACGGCGCATCTGATGCCTGTGATCCAGACTCTGCTTGGCGGCCGACGAGCTGGCCCCTACTCGGTCCGGAACCCGCCTGACGCATCCGTTGTGAAGGTGGCCGGTGCGCACAGGTGCTCGGACGCGATTTATTTAATACGGTTCCTCTGGATCCCAGATGAAAAACTGCAGAGGTGAAAATTATTGAGAAGTCGGATGAGAACTCATTGCTAAGTAGAGCCTTCCAGAATCGACCAGCTATATGCCTGAAGCCATGCAAGCTGTCTTAGATCGATCTTCGAGTCAGAGACGTTTTCGATGTCTCCGAGAAGTGGAAAGAACGCTGCAATAAACATACAGCCCAGAACACCTACCTAATTAAAAACACAACGACGAAGACTTCAAGGCTTGACCTTCTCCGTCGTGAATAGTCGGGACTCAGTCTCGTCCAAACAGGGCAAGGGAGAAACAGCCACAGCTTGAAGAAGAGGGATTATTGAGAAAGTGCTGTGTATGACTGCGGCTGGTTGATTCATTTGGGAGAAGGGATCAAACAGTGAGGTCGTCGGTCCCAGCGGATTAGGGAGGGATGGAGAATGAAGTGGTCGTGCCCTTTCAAAGGAACCATTGCGACATTCGCCTGAAGCGATATAGGAAAATCACGGAAAACCTAAACCAGGATCTCCGGACGCAGATTTGAAATGTCGTCCTCCCCCGATTGCGTGTCCAGTGTGCTAACCACTGCGCCATCTCGCTCGGTGACTGTGGTGCAAAGGAACAGACAGTAGAACATACTGCGGAGAACTGTCAAGTTGCTACATAGTCGCGAATGAAAACAGAGATCTAGGAAGTGTAAAATTAATTTCTTTTATTTCCGCCAATCATCACAAAATCGTCCGCCTCCGGTAGCTAAGTGGTCAGTGCGACAGAATGTCAATCCTAAAGGCCACCATTCGATTCCCGTCTAGATCGGGGATTTTCTCCGCTCAGGGTCTGGGTGTTGTGTTGTCCTAATCATCATCATTTCATCACCATCGACGCTCAAGTTGCCGAAGTGGTGTCAAATCGAAAGACTTGTACCCGACTAGCGGTCTACTCGATGGGAGGCCCTAGTCACACGACATTTACATTCATCACAAAATCTTTGGTCCACATATTTAAAATGTGATGTAAGTCAAGGCACAGTTCCGCCAGAGTTATAACAGTCTCCATCGCGGGAAAGACAGTACGATTCTGCCAGAACAGTGGCCTAGTTTGCATCACGTTTTAAACATGTGCGACGATTCTACTGATTTCGTGTATATTTTGTGACGATGTTACTATGCTATTTTTCTTTTTGGGACAAGTTATAAAATAGACCTGAAGATGGCTATCGCTGTCAAAGGGCCAAATGTTTTGTGATCTGTGGAGAACTGCCTACTCCATGCTTTTTAAAGTGGTCTGAAAGATTTGCATTAAGCGATGTGGATGCTAAGCTTAAACATTGACCTGTAAATTCATTGTGTGTAAACAAGTATATGTTCTGTAGCGCCATAATATGAGGACGATCAAAAACTTTCCACTCGAAGGCCGTGCAGTCAAGAATCCATATACAAATAGGCAAAAACGAGGCAAATATTGAGGCAATCATTCCACCGAGGCACCAGATTGACGATACCCGTTTGCTAAAACACTGTATCTTGCTGCGTGAACAAGTACGTAACTGCCCGCTGCACAGCCTCGTCCGACAGGAATCGTCGACCCTTCAAGTTCTTTTTCAAGGGACCGAAGGTGTGATAATCTCGTGGAGAGAGATCAGAAGTACAGGGCACGAGCTCGAGTGTCTTCCACTTGGGTTGGCGTAACTTCTGCTTCACGATATTTGCGACATGGGTACGTGGGCTGTCATGAAGCAGCATTACCCCTTGTCCAGAACGGTAGTTTTTGACAGACATGATCCCCATACACATTCTTCATTCTCCGATGGATATCTACTGGTGGTTGTCGCCCGTGGGCCAAGAAAGGAATAAGAGCATTTGGTCCCATTTGGACGCATTTGGTAATGACGTGGCCATAGTTAAAGTTTCCTCGATTATCGCACGCACCTCGGAAAGACACGAATGCCACACTTGTCCCTTTGGCTTTATGTCGGTGTTCATATATCGACATCGCAATCGCGCTACATTGCATATACGCAGCAGGAAACCCTCAAACGGAAACTTTTTGATTGCTCCATATAATAATATGATTCCGAACACATTCTTTTTCTTTCACTAATACTATTACTACTTAAAAAAGCACTATTAATCTCGAGACCGTATCTCGCGAAACAAGTGGAAAGATGCACATGGGAGAGAAGTACAGTGCCACAATAGCTTGGACTGGTGAGTGTACCGTGTTCAAAGATTTGCAGGTTATTACACATACGTTATTTTGTGGCTCTCCACATGTGACACCTGGACAACCAAAACGTTTAAGTTTGAGAATGTTTCTGGATGCGCTACGTGTTCGAGTTCCTCATCATATGAGCGTAAGGCCAACGTTATCGAACATCCAGAAGGAGATTTTCACTCTGCAGCGGAGTGTACGCTGATATGAAACTTCCTGGCAGATTAAAACTGTGTGTCGGACCGAGACTCGAACTCGGGACCTTTGCCTTCCGCGGGCAAGTGCTCTACCATCTGAGCTACCCAAGCACGACTCACGACCCTACCTCACAGAAGAGCTTGGATGGTAGGAGACGAGGTACTGGCAGAATTGAAGCTGTGAGGAAGGGTTGTGAGTCGTGCTTGGGTATCTCAGATGGTAGAGCACTTGCCCGCGAAAGGTGAAGGTCCCGAGTTCGAGTCTCAGTCCGGCACACAGTTTTAATCTTCCAGGAAGTTTCGTTATCGAACACGATCGTTTCGGTGCTCCAGATGTTGTGGTGTGGGAAAGCTTAATGTGGGCGTATTGTCCACAAGCCTTTAAACACGGTGCATTCATCGGTCGACGTTATTGTGACACTGTATTCCTTCCCCATGTGGCTCTTTTAAGGGATGCATTGGGCCCTGTCTTTATTTTTATGGATGACAATGCGCGACTGCATTGGACTGCATAGATGGGGGAGCTGTTGGAACGAGGGGATACTGGGTGAATTAATTGACCTAGCCGCTCCTCCGACTTAAATCCTGCCGAACACCTGTGCGATTCATTGGGGAGGCGTAATTCAGCAACTCCCTACGCATCACGACCGTCTAGCAATTGTCAACCGCGCTGGTGAAGGAATGGAACGCTCTACCACATCAGCTCCTTACCGACATTGTGGTCAACGTGGGGACAGGTGGCAGAGCATGCATTGCCATCCGTAGTAATTACACACACTGTTAAGAACCATTTCCTGCCTTTTGCAATATCCAGGTGTCCATCATAAACCGCAGTGAGTTCAGAGTAATTATTATCTTTTAATAAAAGTGTCATATCTGTTGGTCTCAATGCGATTCCCATTAGTTACCTTCTGTACTATACTGTAGCAGTTCTATGTATGGTCCACGTTTCATAGAGGTATGTTCCTTGGCAGTGACACATTATGCGGAAGTTTCTTTCTTCCTTAATTTCTGTACAGCAGTGCAGAATACTTCCTGTTTCATATATGGCTCTGAGCACTATGGGACTTAACAAAAAAAATGTTCAAATGTGTGTGAAGTCTTATGGGACTTAACTGCTAAGGTCATCAGTCCCTAAGCTTACACACTACTTAACCTAAATTATCCTAAGGACAAACACACACATCCATGCCCGAGGGAGGACTCGAACCTCCGCCAGGACCAGCCGCACATTCCATGACTGCAGCGCCCCAGACCGCTCGGCTAAGCCCGCGCAGCGGGACTTAACATCTGAGGTCATCAGTCCGCTAGAACTTAGAACTACTTAAACCTAACTAGACTAAGGACATCACACATATCCATGTCCGAGGCAGGATTCGGACCTGCGACCGTAACGTGTTTCATATACTTCCGCACGCACGGTTGATGAGCAGAATTTTGCATTTTTCTCTTATGTCCATGATGTCCATGCTAGTCCTCGTGGTTGGCAGTATCAAGGTGTCGGCATGCATTTCCCCTCATAATAAACCAGCATACAGGGCGTTGCATGTTATCTGCTATACATGGCAAGATACATTGGAACGATCTGCACCAGTTAACTCAATTTACGTATTACCCAGATTTTTAGTTTTTGCAGTTTTAACAAGTTCCGCTGCCTGTCGCAGCACAATTTTATGTTGGTTCTGCTGCCTGTCGCAGTATAATTTGATGTTGGTTCTAATTTTGTCTGACATATCAGTCCAATTTTGTGTCGACATTTTGTCGGGTATTGCCTCCAGGTATATGCCTAGAAATTTGAGCCAACAGCTCTGCTGATATCAGTCACCGTGTCCTCTGTCACCGACGTCGCTATCAAGTGCAACACGGAGATTTCTCTTATATTTAGCTGAGTAGCCGCTGTTGCCGTAAAACAACTTATGCTGCGTCCCGCCAAAATGATGTTTTTCGACGGTGTTACCACAATATGCTGCGCAACATATCCTGAAGTTGCACAACAGGTGTTGTAATCCTGATGTCGTTAAGTGATTGTGCAGCGATTCCACAGTGTGCATATCCTTGCCGAATTGAGCGCTCAGTTTTAAGAGGCTTGCTCAAATATTCATTCATCAAGAACCAAGATGAAGCGTCTGCAGTAAACCCTTTAATTCATTTTATGAAACGTGTACGATATCCCATTTTCACGGACCAGCAAGCCGCACATTACCTAACTAACGTATTTACGAGCTTGATGCAGTGCACGGTAACCGCTAGAAAGATGAGGAGAGGACATTTCGTTTTCAACACCACCAGTAACTCCAAGCTCTAGGAATATGTGTAATATATCACGGAGCTGCACACAGGGGCCTGTGGAATAATTAATACGCAATATCTTCCACCCCAGTGATTTGTTCTGAGATGTACTAGAAATGTCCTCAGTTTTTACTGTAGTTGATAGTTGTTAAGTGTAGGCATGAGAACTGTACATGATACTATGAAACAAAACTAAGAAAAACCGTATTGTGAAGGTACTTAAAATAAAGCGAAGCGCATCTGCTTTTAATAACATTTTCATTGCAATTGCAAAAGAAAGGATACAGGGTGGTCAGAAACAGTCTGAAAATCTTGTAAGCATGTTGCAGGGCAGGTTGTGCTGAGCAGTAATTGTTAAGAAATAAATTCTATACATTGCGTCGCTTCCGATTAAATTAGCATTGAAGTTAGAAAATCAGGCCCTTGGGCGCGCAAATTCAAGCGGCCTGCCAGAGACGGCGTCGCCAGACGTGTTCTTATTTGGTGTCATAAAACCGAAAAAGAAAGTGGTAGAGAAATTGGGCATGACACGGTGGTAAGAATCGAACCCGAGCGAAAGGCTGAGCAGTCTGGTGCGCTATCGTCTACGCTATGAGATGCACAAATTTTATCTGCCAAGCCACTTGAATTCGAGCGCGCACGACCTCAATGCTAATTGGAAAAGAAGAAACGTATAAATTTTTTTTTCTTAACAATTACTTCTCAGCACAACCTACTCGGGAACACACTTATAATCTTTTCAGACTGTTTCTCACCACCTTCTATATCTTGTATAATTGCGGCCACGTAAAAAGAGGCCGTAAAAGGAAGAAAACATGTACTAGAGAACTGTTTGATTTCCTTGATTCGATAAAAAATTTAATTAATAATGAATTTGTTTGTTTTAAGGTGTGAGTTTTATTTGCCCCAAGGTATCTACACACGGTGGGTTATCCTAGCTCGACAGCTAAGGCAGACCACACAAAATATAAGCACTCCGTCTTCAGGCCACTAGTGGCCTACCGGGACCATCCGACCGCCGTGTTATCCTCAGGGGAGGATGCGTATAGGAGGGGCGTGGGGTCAGCACACCGCTCTCCCGGTCGTTATGATGGTATTCTTGACCGAAGCCGCTACTATTCGGTCGAGTAGCTCCTCAATTGGCATCACGAGGCTGAGTGAACCCCGAAAAATGGCAACAGCGCATGGCAGCTGGATGGTCACCCATTCAAGCGCCGGCCACACCCAACAGCGCTTAACTTCAGTGATCTCACGGGAACCGGTGTATCCACTGCGGCAACGCCGTTGCCACACAAAATATATCCAGAAATAAATATATATCGAGTTGTGTTTCATACGAAATTATTGTGGAGAATTTGGTGAATTTTTTGATGCACCAAAGTAGTTTTTAACGTTTACAGTTACCGAATTATGAAACCAACTCCGTTTATTTTAACAGAGGCACATAGCATTTTCCGCGGCATTGCAAGGGGAATTCGCAGGCTCTTAAGACACTTCCAGGCGGTGAGCTACAAATATAATTTATGAGAATGCAGTTACTTCTCCAAAAGCGAGGACACCAAACGGACTGTTTCACATTTTCCGCATGGCAAGAAATGTGCGTTCATCGTCAGCCTAGCAATGAAACGACAACAGCAGAGCCGACTCCAGTGCTGAAACATTTGATTCCGCGTGCTATAATGATGCGGAAAAGCAGAGCCGTGGCTGATAGCCCGTTGGAATGAAATTTCGTAGCGTATTGAAACAGAGATGGCAATCGTTGTGGCTAATTTCCTGGCCATATACGCATTTCCGTCGGCGCTCTCGTCAACTCGTCAATAGCCGATGTGCGGAGAGTCGCTCTCTTAATGACTTCGGACCCACGGGTTCCATATGTATGCTTCACATGATACGCTGTTTTGGATCAAAACGGAGAAACTGCTGCACCAGATAGCTCCATTACCTCTGCTCCTATTCCTTATCGATGACTGCATACATTTAAAAATACCACAATCTTTCGTTTTACAATTTCTTCTTGTGTTCTTGCAGGAATCTACTAATAAACTTGGAACCTGACCCCTTTGTTTGAAACAAACTGTTGCTTGCTAGCGGGTTATATCGTCTGGAACTAAATGCACGATTAAGTTTTACGTCTGTTATCCTAGGTACGATCATACATCGGTGCAACGTAATTTCATTACAACAAATGATTTGTAAATTTCACTGTAAACATATACTTCGCGACTGCTGGTAGGTATAACCAGTAATCGAATGTGCAAATACGATCATATTACAATTCCTAGCTAAGATTCATTGCAAAGCTTTTTCGTGTGCGGGCGTCATAGTCATCTTTTCTATTCCAAGGACAACAGATATAGTTGGAGTGGTTCCTTGCTTATCGACAACAGTGCGACGTGATCTGTGACTGTGCCCATAGAGTAGAAATATCTAGAGAGTAAGCACTGAGAAGCGCAGAACAGAATTTTAGTATTCAACATGCATTCCCTCCGTCGACATTTTATTTTGGTACGACCGCAAGCGCCTGAAGATTTTCACTGTCATTGCACCCGTCCGAAAGCATCATGGATTTTAAAAACACTGAAGATTGACATTTTAACAAGGGGAAAATTTGAAAATTTGTGGTAAGGTGTTATAGGTCCAAACTGCTGAGGTCATCGGTCCCTAAGGTTACGCACTACTTAATTTAACTTAAACTAACTTACGCTAAGGACAACACACACACCCATGTCCGAGGGAGGACTCGAACTTCCGACGGGGGGAAGCATCGGTGACCGTAAACAAAGGTCATTCGATGTCTGGAATCAACTTGGCTTAAAGATTTGAAGAGATAAGTGGAAGACCATTCCGCTGCTGTTTGTTTGGCATAAGAAAAAATAGCCACAGTTATTTTTTAGGTTTGTACTGCACCTTATATTGACGTTTTGGTCGCACTGTGAAGTGTCTTCTTCGTGCGCCAAAGTGAAACTGTCACGAAAAACTTTCGCCGTGCAATAGTACTAGCATAGTTTCCTATTGTGGTTACTTTAAAGTAGAAATAATGACTTGAAGATCTTTATAATTCGGAGGAAATGAATTATGTAGATCTTATCTGCAAGTGCACATTACCGTGTCTGGCAGCACACTTACACACTCGTGAATATACAGCCACATATTCACATAAAGAGATTACCTACGATATTAATTCTACCTGGGACTGTGCCTCGATATTTAGCTATGAAAAGTAACTTTTCTTTTTTCATCGCATTTCTATTTGCATCCTCAGCATTGCTGTTAGCAACCAAAAATGTGTAAAAACAGGACAAATACGTGCAATATTAAGGTTTCACCTGAATGCGAAGTGTTGCAAGGTGTATACTGTGTATACAACTGGTCTATTGTCATGAGTAATTAGGGTAAGCACTGAGTTATGGAGCTGTGCTCTGCTGTATGAGTGTTCACGACCCAATAACCAATTTGCAAACGCTGTTTAACGACGAAGAAAGTAAAAGAATTGCTAACAGTAGCAGACAGAAAACCCACACAAGATAAAAAATATATGCGTAGCTCGTGTAACTGGACACCAAACGGTGTTTAATCGCTCTTATAATCCTTTCAAGATCACAAAGTGCAAATGTGATTAGACTGTAGCTAAACGCGGTTCTACGGGATGATTTCACTTAAATTTAATCACAATACTTTAATATGAAAATCGTCTAGTACTGAAAACATCTCACCAAAGTAAGTGCCCAATGACAAAATCTGCACATACTGTAGAAAAATCCAAAGGCCTCACAGCCTTATTGTGTACAAATCATTACATGAGAACGACACTATACATATAATGAAAATCTACCACAGCAAAACTCCTTTCCGGCATCAGGTACGAAGTTCGCCTTTCATGACCTGATAATTATACATGCAGAGAGTGGGATTTTTATTGATAATTCGTACTAAAATGTATATTACTGAATGATTTCATTATCTGTATCGTAGATGATCGCTGAATTGATAAAGGGGGTATCGGCAAAAAGTGCCCTCACGATGGCGTCGCACAACTTGAGCTTCAAGATTACACACACAATTAAATAAACGACCGAGGAGAGCAAAAATGAGTAACCACAAAGCTGCATTAACACTCTCTACTGAACTCAAAGAAACCATGAATTTCTAGTAATGACAAAAACATAAGTTTCCCATTTAAATCTTTCAGTAATGCATTAAATACGTTGAAATGCAGGAGAAAATGACGAAACTGAGTGAATGAAGAATTAGATTGAATACCCACGACGCTGTCCTGCAACCAGCTTCCAACTCTTGAATAGTAATCGACTTCTGAGGTTCCGTAACAGCATGACACTAAATACTTGCTCACGCTCACAATTCGTCACTAATGCGACACACGTAAGGACAGCAGTTCATATGTGTAAATACCTAAACTCACGACTGAAGCATCTTAGACGTTGCGTATTAATAAGCACTACGAGTAACTGTAACGGTGTCATCAAATCTCCAGCTGCAGTCGCCATCTCCGTTCAACTTAGACCATGGCCGCCACTTCCTGAACACCAATGTGGGTTTAAACTGAGCCAGCCGCATGGCCCAAGTCAGCCACCTGACACCTCATTGGCTGTTCCCCAGCATAATTCACCGAAGGTGAAAAAACTCAACTGTAGCTGTGTTTCACCTGATCTGTCTGATCTGTCGATACCGATTAAGAGATATCTGTGCGAAATGTATGCAAAGATTATTTCGCGATCTAAAGCAAACAAAACTAGAGTGAAGTAAAAGTGGTGTTTAATACGTAACTTTCAGCCCCAAGAAACGGCGTCATACAAAAATCACCATTTCATCATTACAATCATCATCATTATCATACGTTGAGGGATCAGGCCCTTGAGCCTGTTCCGTCGTAAATTGATTCTTGCTTCGGCCTTCAGGAGTCTTTTCGGCCAACAGGTTTTATCAGAGTGCCATTTTCTGAATCTTTATATTGTCCTTTCTTTGTAAACGCTCCTCCCACTTGCTTCTATATTCGTCCACTTTATCCCGTAATATTAATACTTTTGATTACATATATCCTGGATTTCTTATTTTATCAGGTCGTGTGTCCCAGTAGTGTCCGAAAGAATTTCATTTCTGTGGATTGTATATGACTTGGGTCATTTTGCCTTATTGTCCACGTCGCACTATAACACCGAATAACCGGGGCTGCCACAATCTCGTGATAACATCAGCTGTGTTTTGGTCTGCACTGTTTTCAGTGTTTTCCGAATAGTTCTGCACATTGCCTGTTATCTCCCTAATTTAAAATTTCTATCTCCGTCGTAATCATACGATATATTACAGCCCAATTAATTAAAATGTTGAACCTGTACTAAAATTCTGTCATCCAAAATAATCCTTGTTCTTTTTGAGTGTTTTGCCTGGAATGATATTGTTAGTGATTCTGATGTAGTAAATAAATAACTCTTTAAAGATTTTCTTCAGTATTTTGCCTAATCACCAAGTTGTCAGCATATACTACCACATTTAAAGTAGTCGTTCCTGACTTAGCTCCAAGTGGTGCCTGATCCTTCCACCTGTGCAGGATATCGTCCGTATAAATGTGAAAGAAGCGTGAGTAATAATCTACACCTTTCTCTTACACCCTCATTAATAACTATATTTTCTCCACGGCAATTAGATAAACTGAGCCCGAAGCAGGTACCAATATAGAAAACCTTATACACATTCTTATTATATTCCATATTCATGCCTCTACCTTATCGAAGGTCATCTCTGGATCTACAAACGGCGTATAGGTAGGCAAACTGTATTCTCATCTTTTCTCTACTACTTGTTTTATCGTCCATAACAGCACTCCGTTCTCGAAAACCGTTCTGTTCCTGCAAGAGTGACCCTGCTATTGCCTTTAATCTCTTACTTAGTGCGGTTCTAGGCGCTACAGTCTGGAACTGAGCGCCCGCTACGGTCGCAGGTTTGAATCCTGCCTCGGACATGGATGTGTGTGATGTCCTTAGGTTAGTTGGGTTTAATTAGTTATAAGTTCTAGGCGACTGATGACCTCAGAAGTTAAGTCGCATAGTGCCCAGAACCATTTGAACCCTTTTCTCTTACTTAATTTATCATCTTATAGTTACAGTTTATACGTTGAATTTAATGCACTTATAATTTTGTAGTTTGTGGATTTGCTACTTTCCCCTTTCTTAAGTATAAAAATGGTTCCAATGGCTCTGGGCACTATGGGACTTAATATCTGAGGTCGTCAGTCCCCTAGAACTTAGAACTACTTTAACCTCACTAACCTAAGGACATCACACACATCCATGCCGGAGGCAGGATTCTAACCTGCGACCCTAGTGGTCGCGCGGTTGCAGACTGTGTGGCGCCTAGAACCTCTCGTCCACTTCGGCCGGCTCTTACGTATAGTTAACCATTTGTGAGGGATCCTCATTGTAAGCCAGAAGGTGCTTAATAGACGAAAAAGGGGGAGTCTGAACAAAAGTCCTCCATTCTTTATGAGTTTCATATTATTCCCTCACGTCATGACCATTATTTATTCTTTTGCTTTACTATTACTGCCTCTAATTCTCGCAAAGAAAGCAAGTCAATATTTTTTTCTTATTAATTCTCCGGACCTAGCCTCAGGCTTAAACCAAATATTTTTAACTTGTTCAAGCCGTTCGTCACGTCTTATCACGTCCATTCCTACGTTGTCTCTACCTGGTTTATTTAAATTCTTTAATGTGTGGACAGAATCTTTTCTCTCGTACACACCGTGTGCCACATCACTCACTAATTTTGCCGATTGCCTCCGTGAGCTCTTCTTGTTAGATATGTTGCAATATTTCTGGAAGCTATGTGACGTAGTCTAGCTTGCTACCGAAAATCACATAACATCCCTAGTCTGATGTTGGCAACATGCGGAGTACAGTACGCTCACTCGTTAGGTATTCTCATCCTACGAGTATTCGCACATTTCTGTGTAAATAAAAAACAAGAGCCAGCGCAACGAACAAGGAAACGAACAGCGCGCGCCAAAGCGCGGCGCGTTGTCTTCCCGCGGCCCGCGGCCCGCGGCCCGGGGCTGTGGGGAAATCGCGTCCCACGACTCGTCAGCGGCGACCCGCGCGGCAGGGGCCCTGGAACAGCCGCCGCTGCAGTGTCAGGCCGTTTTAAAATTCATGAGCCATTTTGCCGATCCCGCTCTCTCTTTCCGCCGACGACTGGTACCCATTGACTCGAACAGCATTCACCGGCGGCCGACCTGAAGGCCGCTGAAAGAAGCGGCGCAAAAAACTTTCAATACGGGCACGTCCGGCGCGCGTATACGTAAGAGAATGAATGGCCCCGGGGGCTAACACACTCAGTAAGCAGAACTAATAACACGCCACCCGATGGGCCCCAGTTTTAATGAGTTCCGCAAGAGCGTTTAGAATAAAAACGTCGCAGAAAGCAATATGAAAACTCTTTTTAACTCCGTTTATTACCCCGCTCGACGGATGAATGGTCTCTGAAGAACCGTTATCCGACTTAACTCTGCGTACCCACAGAATCGCCGGCGCCGTACTTTATGCGCGGTACGTGCTTCTATCTAAATGTCAATTGCGCGTCAACAGACGGCCGAAGGCCAACGGGGAGCAGTATACCGTTTCTGGCGCACACGCCTGTCACGGGGCGACCGGTTCACTCATTTCTGGAACCAAAACCCATCACTCTTGATGCTTCGATCAACAGAGCACTGCAATGCAAAAGTATTTAATCCCATAGCGCCAAGAAGCGCGTTATAAATATGTCAGTAACGGTTAATTCTTGCCGGCCGCGGTGGTCTAGCGGTTCTGGCGCTGCAGTCCGGAACCGCGGGACGGCTACGGTCGCAGGTTCGAATCCTGCCTCGGGCATGGGTGTGTGTGATGTCCTTAGGTTAGTTAGGTTTAAGTAGTTCTAAGTTCTAGGGGACTTATGACCTAAGATGTTGAGTCCCATAGTGCTCAGAGCCATTTTTTTTTTTTGTTAATTCTTAAAGATGCAATGAGCTAAGTGAAGAAACTCCACACAGCAAACACTCAACCTTTTTGAATCGTCAGCTGAACATGCTTCATTCCACCTCGATGTTCATCCAAGAGAAGAGGTAACACTAGGACGTGATAATGATGTTACTGACTTCTGTATACAACGAGCTCATGGCACACATACTACTGGCCATTAAAATTGCTACACCAAGAAGAAATGCAGATGATAAACGGGTATTCATTGCACAAATATATTATACTATAATTGACATGTGATTACATTTTCACGCAATTTGGGTGCATAGATCCTGAGAAATCAGGACCCAGAAAAACCACCTCTGGCCGTAATAACGACCCTGATACGCCTGGGCATTGGGTCAAACAGAGCTTGGATGGCGTGTACAGGTACAGCTGCCCATGCAGCTTCAACACGATGCCACAGTTCATCAAGAGTAGTGACTGGCGTATTGTGACGAGCCAGTTGCTCGGCCACCATTGACCAGACGTTTTCAATTGGTGAGAGATCTAGAGAATGTGCTGGCCAGGGCACCAGTCGAACATTTTCTGTATCCAGAAAGGTCCGTACAGGACCTGCAACATGCGGTCGTGCATTATCCTGCTGAAATGTAGGGTTTCGCAGGGATCGAATGAAGGGTAACGTGCACTGTTCAAAGTGCCGTCAATGCGAACAAGAGGTGACCGTGACGTGTAACCAATGGCACCCCATACCATCACGCCGGCTGATACGCCAGTATCGCGATGACGAATACACACTTGCAATGTGCGTTCACCGCGATGTCGCCAAACACGGATGCGACCATCATGATGCTGTAAACAGAACCTGGATTCATCCGAAAAAATGACGTTTTGCCATTTGTGCACCCAGGTTCGTCGTCGAGTACACCATCGCAGGCGCTCCTGTCTGTGATGCAGCGTCAAGGGTAACCGTAGCCGTGGTCTCCGAGCTGATAGTCCATGCTGCTGCAAACGTCGTCGAACTGTTCGTGCAGAATGTTAGCCGGCCGCGGTGGTCTCGCGGTTCTAGGCGCGCAGTCCGGAACCGTGCGACTGCTACGGTCGCAGGTTCGAATCCTGCCTCGGGCATGGATGTGTGTGATGTCCTTAGGTTAGTTAGGTTTAAGTAGTTCTAAGTTCTAGGGGACTGATGACCACAGCAGTTGAGTCCCATAGTGCTCAGAGCCATTTGAACCATTTTTTTGCAGATGGTTGTTGTCTTGCAAACGTCCCCATCTGTTGACTCAGGGATCGAGACGTGGCTGCACGATCCGTTACAGCCATACGGATAAGATGCCTATCTCGACTGCTAGTGATACGAGGCCGTTGGGATCCAGCACGGCGTTCCGTATTACCCTCCTGAACCCACCGATTCCATATTCTGCTAACAGTCACTGGATCTCGACCAACGTGAGCAGCAATGTCGCGATACGATAAACCGCAATCGCGATAGGCTACAATCCGACCTTTATCAAAATCGGAAACGTGATGGTACGCATTTCTCCTCCTTACACGAGGCATCACAACAACATTTCACCAGGCAACGCCGGTCAACTGTTGTTTGTGTATGAGAAATCAGTTGGAAGCTTTCCTCATGTCAGCACGTTGTAGGTGTCGCCACCGGTACCAAACTTGTGTGAATGCTCTGAAAATCTAATCGTTTGCATATCACAGCATCTTCTTCCTGTCGGTTAAATTACGCGTTTGTAGCATGTCATCTTCATGGTGTAGCAATTTCAATGGCCAGTACTGTAAATTCCCTCTGTAACAGCAGTACACACTAGAGATGATACGGATATCCGATAACTATTAGGTGTCTGGCCCATCCGCCCTAATTTTACTATCCAGTCGGATATTGAATAGTAGGTCAATATCAGACGGAAACAGATTTTCAATAATTTACGAGAATTTCATAAAACTGACGCTTTTTAATTCACATGCATGGTATCGGCCGCTATCCGGCTGGCCGCCTTTAAAATACGCACACCACCAGTCGCGCCGTTGCGTTCGCTGCAGCCGCCAGCGCAGCGTAATGGCGCTTCCACGAACACTTACGCCGCTCCCAATGATATACAAACAACCCATCTCTGCGGGTCTAGTTCAACTGAAACATCGATTCGCAGACTCCATTTTGTGTGTTTCCGCTTTCATAGCTTTTACAGACTTTCATAACGGGCAGTGCTCGTCATCTACGCAATATTCATTGTGTTGAAGACTGATTGAATTGTTAACCTTTGATCTCAATATATTATATCATTCAAATCTACTATTAGCAACTGACGCTGCAAGTAAAGCAGACATAGTAATGTATTACTTTTAGTTTTTGATATTAGATATAGAACAAATTAATATCTGAATTCTCTGTCCAAGAACCAAATTTGTTCCTCGCTTCTGTATCCACTAACGACCCACCAAGCGTATAAAATAAGTTACAACTATATGTAAGAGATGAAGATGGTATCAGTTCCCGAAAGAACAGATACCATTGATGACAATGCAGCTTCACTAGAATGAAATGATAATTAAATCGAAACCCTTAGCTGCCGACAGGTTTTGCTGACATATATCAATGGGGACACGCTTTGCCCGAACTCTTATAGGACTCGTCAGCTTAGTCTGGCGCCAGTAATGAGTGAATGGGGAAATATCTATTCGGAACACTACGAATGTAGGTTGTGGACAGTTGGGAACGTGGGTATCACTGGAAACGTGCAAGGGATAAGTCCCTGCGGTCGCACTATCCTCTGTGCCATCGGTGGTTCAGACGGATAGAGCGTCTGCCATGTAAGCAGGAGATCCTGGGTTCGAGTCCCGATCGGGGCACACATTTTCAGCTGTCCTCACTGATTTACGTCAACAACACCTGTCAGCAGCTAAGGGTTTCGATTTAATTATCGTTTCATATGTTGTTGTTGTTGTGGCCTTCAGTCCTGAGACTGGTTTGATGCTGAGGTCATCAGTCCCCTAGAACTTAGAAGTACTTAAACCTAACTAATCGCAGGACATCATACAAAACCCAGTCATCACGAGGCAGAGAAAATCCCCCCTCTCCATGCTACTCTATCCTGTGCAAGCTTCTTCATCTCCCAGTACTTACTGCAACCTACATCCTTCTGAATCTGCTGTTTCATATGTAAGAGACGCTAAACGCAAATAAAACCACAATATCTTCTAATCAAAACACGGTTTATTATTTATTTTAATAAAAGTAACCTTACTGAACTAGAGGCAAATTATGTTGAATGATAACCAATTTATCTAAATTAAGAAGTAATAAACGATTTAGTTACTCTTCCTAAATAAACCCAACTTCACAGAAAAGTCTTTGGTTGCATATACACTCCTGCAAGGTGCTGATAGATAAATTTTGGCAAACTTTTTCAACTTCGGGTGCTGTGTCTCATTACCTTTTTCTTCCTCTTTTTTCTCCTTGCCTGTTCTCGTTCCTACGATATTGACGTTGACATAAGAGTATGTTGATGGTAGGAGCCCGATGCCCTTACTGACGCTATCTCCTCCCCCCTCCCCATCGGACAGAATTTGTGTATCCCTTTTGTCACGGTCTACAGTACGAATAAAAGATCAGGGAGAGGAAATAAGAACTATGTTTGCCAGCAACGCTGTAATTCTGCCAGTGACAGCAAAGGACTTGGAAGAGCACTTGAATGGCATGGATAATGTCTTGAAAGAAGGATATAAGATTAACATCAACAAAAGCAAAAAAAAGTATAATGGAATGTAGTCGAATTAAATTAGGTGATACGGAGGGATATAGATTAGGAAACGAGACACTTGAAGTACCAAACGAGTTTTGCTATCTGAGCAGTAAAATATATGACGACAGCTGAAGTAGAGAGGATACAAAATATAGACTGACAATGGCAAGAAAAGCGTTTCTGGAGAGGAGAACTTTAACATCGAATATAAATTGGGTATTAGGAAGTCTTTTTTGAAGGCATTTGTCTGGAGTTTAGCCATGAACTGAAGTGAAACATGGACGATAAACAGTTTATGTAAGAAGAGAATAGAGGGTTTAGAAGTGTGGTGCTACAGAAGGACGCTGAAGATTAGATGGGTAGTTCATGTAACTATCCAGAAGACACTGAACAGAACTAGGGAGACAAAAAATTTGTGGCACAATTTGACTAAAAGAAGGGCTCGGTTGATAGGGCACATTATGAGCCGTCAAGGGATCACCGCTTCACTGTTGGAGGGAAGAGTGTGGGTTAAAAGTTGTAGAGGGAGACCAAGAGGTGAATACAGTAAACAGATTCAGAAGGATGTAGGCTAGAACAGTTATCTGGAAATCAAGAGGCTTGCACAGTATGAGTAGTATGGAGAGCTGCATCAAACCAGACTTCGGACTGAAGACCACAGAACCTTTCCTAAACGTTGCATAGTGTGTGTCTGTGAAGGGACGTTCGTACCAGTCCTGGATTTACCTAATTCGATGTAGGGGAAATGTCTGAAAACCACATCTGGGCTAGCCAACTGATTTCTCGTCGTTAATCCGCGAGACCGATTCGATCCGCGGTGGGCGCGCCTCTCCGAATTCCAGAAGTGGCTCTTTAACGCACTCCACTATCGGAGTACGTACTGCGTCACATGTGCTGACCACAAATACAAAGGCTGTCATTACGATCGATTCGTCTTTCTTCAAATTATAGTCAGTCTTCCTTTCAATCGCGTTTGGGTGTGTCTGAGGCCAGACGTGGGTAGTGGACCGGTATTTACTTAGCAGGATCTGAGAAACCGCTTAAAAACCGCATCCAGGCTGGACGGTTCACCAGGCCTCGACGTTAATCAGCAAGGTGGTTTCGATCCGGGTCAAGATCGCCTTCCCGTGTCCTGGAAGTGCCGCGTATACGTGCTCTGCAATACGGACTGCTCCCCCAATAGTTTGTCTTACATCTTGAAAACTTGCAATCGAGTAATATGAATCTGTATTTAAAGAGCTGAAACGACTTTCTAATTCAGCTTCCAGTGATACTCTCGTGTATGGTAAGTCAGGTGTTCTTCGTGATATGTCATCCTTATATACATACCTATTTACAATGAGGTGACAGAACTCGTGGGATAGTGATATGCCCATGGACAGATGGCGGTAGTATAGCGTACACAAGGTGCGCAGTACATTGGCTGATTTTCCATTTGTACTCAGGTGATTCATGTGAAAAGTTTCCGACGTGGTTATGGCCACACGACGAGAATCAACAGACATTGAACGCGGAATGGAAGTTGGAGCTAAACGCATGAGATATTCCATTTCGGAAATCGTTAGGGAATTGAATAATCCGAGGTCCACAGTGTCAAGAATATGCCGAGGATAGCAAACTTCAGACATTACCTCTCACCATGGACAACGCAGTGGCCGACGGTCTTCGCATAATGACCGAGAGCAGCGACGTTTGCGTAGAGTTGTCAGTGCTACGAGAGAAGTAACACTGATGGAAATAACTGCAGAAATCAATGTGGGATGTACAGCAAACGTATCCGCTAGGACAGCGGGGCGAAATTTGCCGTTAATGGGCTATAGCAGCAGACGACCGACGTGAGTGCCTTTGGTAACAGCACGACATGGCTTGCAGTGGCTCTCCTGGGCTCGTGACCAAATCGGCTCGACCGTAAAGATGGCTGGGAAACCGTGGCCTGGTCAGGTGAGTCCCGATTTCAGTTGGTAAGATGGTAGGACTCGTGTGTGGCGCAGACCCCACGAAGCCACGGACCCGGGTAGTTAACAAGGCACTGTGCAAGCTGATGGTGGTGATATAACGGTGTGGGCCAAATGAAACGATCATTGAATGTAAATGGTTATATTCAGCTGCTTGGAAACCATTCGCAACTATTCATGGAGTTCATGTTCCCAAATAACGATGGAATTCGTATGGGAGACAATGTACAATAAAATGAGTTGTGAGACGAGGGCCTCCCGTAGGGTAGACCGCTCGCCTGGTGCAAGTCTTTCGCTTTGACGCCACTTCGGCGACTTGCGCGACGGTGGGGATGAAATGATTATGATTAAGACAACACAACAACCAGTCCCTGAGCGGAGAAATTCTCCGACCCAGCCGGGAATCGAACCCGGGCCCTTAGGATTGACAGTCTGCCGCGCTGACCACTTTTTTTTTACATTCTGTCGCGCTTTTTTCTTTTTTTCTTTTTTAATCTTGTTTCTTTATTATTATTTTTTGTTTATTTTTTTATTTTTTTAATAGTTTAGAACCGCTTTTCTTGTTTTTGACTTTTTTTTGGGCCAGTGCTCTACCAACTTTCCTTTTTTTACTTTTTGTTTTAAGTTGCAGGTAAGGAAAATAAAAAGAACCTCTTGTGTATGAAAATAAAAGACGACGTTCTTCATAAAATAAAACAATATCCTTTGAAAACGTAAAAACATAAAAGATACCTATATTTCCGCAACGGCCTTCTTTTTGTATTTTTTTTTAATTTATTGTTAACATAAATGAGTATAGAGTCTCACCATCAGCAGCAACCCAAATTTTTGTTTTGTGTTATTTATTTATTTATTTTGGGGGGGGGGGGCGGGTAGCACAGGATAAAGAAAACAAATAGGCTGCAGATAGAGAGCTATGCGTGAAAAGCATAAACATGTGTAAGGAAAGAAAGTTAGAAAAAATGGTTCAAATGGCTCTGAGCACTATGGGACTCAACTGCTGTGGTCATAAGTCCCCTAGAACTTAGAACTACTTAAACCTAACTAACCTAAGGACAGCACACAACACCCAGCCATCACGAGGCAGAGAAAATCCCTGACCCCGCCGGGAATCGAACCCGGGAACCCGGGCGTGGGAAGCGAGAACGCTACCGCACGACCACGAGATGCGGGCAGAAAGTTAGAAGAGGAGGAGAAAAGAGAAGGGAAATAAAATAGGAATACTTTCCGCGCCGTGCTCCACTTTGGCGCGCCATCAGAATAAAATACATTCTATCATTGACCATTAAAGGGGAACGTGGGATCGTCCATTCTTGGCTGGAAACGGTTCGTTGAGATTCCAGCTTTCAGCCGGGTTGGTGAAAATACTCTGTAAATAGTTCGCGAAAGTGGCCCGATAGTGTCGATGTCGGCGATGGGTGTAGTGATGAACTTGGAGGCGTGTCCAGAAGTCCGCCGGATCGACGATGTCGTCCCATGCCACTGATCCATGTGATGGCGTGTCACTTAGCCGATGGAAAGTAGGTCGTGTCGGGATGTATCATCATGGTAGGAGAAACTTGATGTGGTGGTACTCGGAGGTAGAAAGCCACAATCTTTTGTACGAGGGTCCAGACAGCTGCTGCTGGCCCACACTCAAAACGATGTAAATCTGTATCTTCGACATTGCACTTGAGGCACAGGGGTGAGTCCACCAGTGCGATGCGATGCAGTTTCTGTCTTGTAGTATACTTGCCGTTGACGAAAAGTACCACACAGAGGTGGTGTCAGTGGAGTGATATGGTTGGTGGATCGTTTTCCAAACTGTAGGCCATGAAACCTGGGGGTGACGTGTTTCGACGGGGTTGCGGGGTGGAGACTTTCGGAGAAGGCAATAGATGTCGCGGGTGGTCGTCTTCCTGGTCCTGGGGAGCTCGGTGCATATGTAGCTGTACTCCAAAAAGAAACGGTCGATATGTGACATCGAAGGTGGGATGTGTGCCAGAGACGTCGGTGGGCGTCTCGAAACAGGTGCGAGCTCGGTGGTCAACATTCCAGTAAAACCAGCATTTTGGCTTTTCCATAACCGGAGCATAGTATTGGTGTAAAGTGCCGTAGTCCTGGCTCTCACATTAACCAGATCGAGGCCACTGTCCCGCTCCGGTAAGGTGAGAGCTTCATACAGGACTTTGAAGATGTGTCCAGAACAAACAAAATAGCCGAAAGCCGCCTGTAATCTGGCCGCCATTGTCGTAGTGATGGGCAGAATCTGCGCTATATGGGGTATCCGGGCTGCCATATGGGTACTGACGAAGCTGACTCTCTGGCACATATTCAGCGGGCGTAGTATGTGATTTTGTATGTTGGGCCGGATGCGTTGCAGTAGCGCCCGAAAACCGAAAATTGATCGCCGAGGTGCGACGATTGTCTCGCGTGTACACTAATCCGAGACAACGAAGGGTGTCCACCAGTTGAAATGGGACTACGCTGTCTGCGGGAAGGCCGCGGCCGATCTTCATGGCGCATGATTTTGCCACGTTCACAGCGCTTCCTGCCCCTGCACTGTAACGGGTAATCCACTGCATCACGGCTTGTACGTCGGCCGCTGAACGGACGACGAGGGCCAAGTCGTCCGCGTAAGCTCGGCAGCGGAACATATGATCCCGGAGTAGAATACCTGTCAAACGTCGCCGTAATCCGCAAATGAGTGGTTCCATCGCAATGGCATAAAGCACCGTCGACAAAGGGCAACCCTGCCGTACTGAGCGCTCATTCCGTATAGATTCTGTAAGTCTGCCGTTGACGAGAAGTCTGGACGTTGCTCCACGAAAGAGCCGCATAATCACTTGCGTGAACGTCGGGGGAATTGCCATTCGGTCCATCACTGCGTTGAGGAATGCATGATTGACGCGGTCAAACGCTTGTTTGAAGTCGATGGAGATTAAAAAATGTTCAAATGGGTGTGAAATCTTATGGGACTTAACTGCTAAGGTCATCAGTCCCTAGATGGAGATTAAAGCGCCTGGCAGTCGCGAGTGTGTTGCCACAGCGATCACATCTCGATATTCACTGAGGGCTGTCTGTATATTACGATCGCCGCCTAAGGATGTTTGTTCGTGGCAAACAATGTCTCGTAAGACATGTTTGAGTCGCACTGCTAGAAGGCGTGTGAAAATCTTGAAGTCGGAATTGAGTAACGTGATCGGCCGATAACTGTCGAGTCGTGTTCCTCCGGCTGGTTTCGGGGCTGGTACAAGTAAGCCTTCCATGAGCATTGGTGGCGGGTTCGCCACGCCGGACAAAAGTTCCCAGTACATGTCCCTCCATCGTGGCAACATCAAATCTTGGAAGGTTCTGTAAAATTCGAGAGGTAAACCATCCGGGCCGGGAGATCGATTCAGAGACCCTTTGGCCACAGCGCCTTGGACGTCGTCGGTGGTCACTTCAGAAGTCAGGAGGGTTGCAGCTTCTGCGTTTAGAGTACCAAGTGTCTCCTGGGCAACCTCAGCAATGGCCTCTGCACCGGCAGGTACTTCTTGATAGAAAAGTCTATAGTGCGTTGTGAATGCATCCGCAATGGTAGCTTGCGAAGTCAGCCGTCGTCCATCAGGTAGGTCTAAAGCTGTCATTAAAGCCTGTCGGCGTCGACGAACATTTTGAACAATATGATGCATAGAAGGTTCTTCACCGTTAATCATATCTTGGCTGCGTGCTCGTACAATGGCTCCCTCTAGACGGCATCTGGTCAAGGCTAAAATCTTTGCCTTGATGCGTTGAGCTTCTTTTAGACGATCCGGGGATGGAGGATGATCCATGAGTTCACGTAGAGCGCTATAGTAGAAATCAGTTGTGTGGTGATTCCACCTGACTTTGGCTCTGCCATAGTGTGTCAATGTGCGTCGGATGGCCGGTTTGGCGCACAGCAACCACCACTGCAGTGTGGTCTCGTAACGCATAATGCGTTGCACAGGTGAGCCACGTGTCGGTGACCTGTTGTCGACATTCAGGGTCCCGCAGTAGCGTGACATTGAGTTTCCAAGGTCCTGCACTGCGCCATATAGATTGTCGACGTAGGTTCATGGTACAGATGTAGATGTCATGATCCGAAAAGGCAGACGGCCAGCGTTCCGCGTCGAGGAGAACTGATTTTAGAGCGTCAGAGATGTATATTCTATCAAGTCGGCTGGCGGAGTGGCTCGTGATGTGTGTATACCCCGGGCGGTCGCCGTGAACTACTCGCCAAGTGTCGAGGAGACGAAGACGGCGGACGAGGAAGCGAAGTTCCGGACATGTGGTGAAATGGGGGTATTGGTCTGTGCGCTCGAGAACACAGTTGAAATCTCTCCACCTACGATGCGATGATCGTATCGGCCGAGGAATAAAGGCGTGATATCTCATGCGCAGAACTGGGAGCGATCCCTCCGTTTATCAGTGCCCGATGGGGCATAGAGATTTATGATTTTGATTCCTTCAAGTGTTATGGCCACCCCTCGTGCCGTGGGGAGGTATGTGACATCGGAAACTGCAATCCCTTCTCGTAGGAGGATGGCTGCGCCTGTGTGTTCCATAGCTGCAGGGGCGGCGTACGTCTCATATCCATAACACCCAGTCCAAGTTGCTGTCCTCAGTTCTTGTAACAGGGCGATGTCGATGTCCGCTGCTCTTAGCGTGTCACGGAGCAGTTGAAGTTTAACGTGGGAGCAGATATGATTGGTATTGATAGTAGCTATTCGGTACCCCTGATGGGAGATCCGTGCTGCCGATAGGTTCGTAGCTGGTGAAGATTGTCGTAGTGGATGCTGGAAGTCCATAGAAGTCGCAGGAGTCGCCGTAGAAACTTCCCCCATTTTAAAAAAATGCTTCAAATGGCTCTGAGCACTATGGGACTCAACTGCTGTGGTCATCAGTCCCCTATAACTCAGAACTACTTAAATCTAACCAACCTAAGGACATCACACACATCCATGACCGAGGCAGGATTCGAACCTGCGACCGTAGTGGTCACGCGGTTCAGGACTGCGCGCCTAGAACCGCGAGACCACCGCGGCCGGCTCCCCCATTTTAGTGTCGGTCTAACGGAGGAACAGATCTCATTTCCGCATCAGGTGGAGGTGGGAAATCCGTGTCATCCGCCCATGAAAAATGTCCGACAGGTTTGACATCGGCGAGAGGTGGCAGCGCTGGCCGAATCGGCTCAATTGCGTCGGTGATAACAGGCTTGCTATGTTCCATGGCTTCTGGGCGCGGGGCTTGCGCTCTATCTTTGTTGGACGGTTCACCGTCTTGTGGATGACTCGTCTCCGTGGCAGAGGAGAAAGTGTTATCGTGTTCTCCGTCAGAGTGATGTGCCATCTCTTTGTCCTGCGGAGGTGGCTCAATGGTCGATTCTGATGTCTTGCGGCGTTTTTTCGTCGTTTGGGCGACTTCTGCTTTCGGCAATGAGTGTCTGAGGAAGGAAGAGATTCACGTCGTTCCGGTACAAAAGCCGCGGGTGCTATGATGCGATCGTCATTCTCCAGAACACTCTCATTGGTATCCTTGTGATCTTCTAGCGTGGGTGTGCCCGGCTGTTGGACATGTTCACGGGCTGCATCGCCGGTGTCAAGGTGCTGGGACGCCTCCAGCTGTATCAGACCAGAGAGACGCTCATGAACGGCGTCTTGTGAGGGCTGGACGTGCAGTGTCGACGCATAGGTGACTGGAAGGGTGGTTGTTGTTCTGTCGGTGTTCGTATCGTCGTCCCTTAGTTGTGTGATGCGGCGTTGCAGGAATTCATTACGGACGTGGCCTTCTTTGCCACAACCGGAACATGGTCGAGGTTTTCCGTCGTAAATGACAAACGCACGGCAGCCGCCGATAGAAATGTACGATGGAACGTGCCGTTTGAGATCGATTCGGACTTGTCTCACACCATTAAGCACAGGATACGTCGTAAACTGTGCTCATGTCTCGGCTACGTGGCTCTGGACTTTTCCGAACGGGCTTAGCGCCGCGATGACTTCATCTTCATTCACCTCGAAAGGCAGTTCGAATACACGGATCGTCCGAAGGCCAAGTCCTGCATGGTCGACATCCACAGGCCCGACGTTTCCGTCGGACTGCCGAAACTTTACTCGATGTCGCGTCCTTTGAATAATCTCGTTGCAGGCAGCGTCGGAAGTCATCTTAACATAAACGACGCTGCTAATGATTGATAGGTGTATGCCCATGAGTTCGTCACGATGGATCTTCACGTCTTCGCGTAGGAAGCGTTCGACGACCAGTGCTTTGGGTCGTGCGTATTCATTTGAGAAGGCGAACTTAAGAGTGTTCTTCCTGTAAGACTTGGCCATTAGAGCTTGTTCGACTGAGAAGCGTGGTGACGAGGAAGTATACAAAACACTCCGCGCGCGCAGCGGCGTGGACGGCCGAGCACGGTGCGCACTGCTGCCCTGCCGAACGCAGACTGCTACTCAACTACCGGGGCGGACACAATGCACAATGTCAACATGTCACAGTTGTTCATCATTGGTTTGAAGATCATTCTGGACAATTCGGGACAATGATTTGACCAATCAGATCGCCCGACATGAATCGCGTCGAACATTTATGGGACGTAATCGAGAGATTAGTTCATGCACAACATCCTGCACCGGCAACACTTTAGAAATTATGGACGGCTATAGAGGCAGAGTTTGTAGACCCAGAGAAAGCTTTTGACAATGTTGAGTGGAATACTCTGTTTCAAATTCTGTAGGTGGCAGACGCAAAATACAGGGAGCGAAAGGCTATCTATAATTTGAATCGAGGGGCATGAAAGGGAAGCAGTGGTGGGGAAGGGAGTGAGACAGGGTTGTAGCCTATCCCCGATGTTATTCAATCTGTATATTGAGCAATCAGTAAAGGAAACAAAAGAAAAACTCGGAGTAGGAATTAAAATCCATGGAGAAGAAATAAAAACTTTGAGGTTCAAATGGCTCCGAGCACTATGGGACTCAACTTCTGAGGTTATCAGTCCCCTAAAACTTAGAACTACTAAAACCTAACTAACCTAAGGATATCACACACATCCATGCCCGAGGCAGGATTCGAACTTGCGACCGTAGCGGCCTCGCGAATCCAGACTGTAGCGCCTAGAACCGCACGGCCACTCCGGCCGGCCTTTGAGGTTCGCCGATGACACTGTAATACTGTCAGAGACAGCAAAGGACCTGGAAGAGCAGTTGAACGGAACGGACAGTGTCTTGAAAGGAGGATATAAGATGAACATCAACAAAAACAAAACGAGGATAATGGAATGTAGTCGAATTAAATCGGGTGATGCTGAGGGTATTAGATTAGGAAATGAGACGCTTAAAGTAGTAAATGAGTTTTTTTATTTAGGGAGCAAAATAACTGAGGATGTTCGAGGACATAAAATGTAGACTGGCAATGGGAAGTAAAGCGTTTCTGAAGAAGAGAAATTTGTTAACATCGAGTATAGATATAAGTGTCAGGAAGTCGTTTCTGAAAGTATATGCATGGAGTGTGGCCATGTATGGAAGTGAAACGTGGACGGTAAATAGTTGGGACAAGGAGAGAATAGAAGCTTTCCAAATGTGGTGCTTCAGAAGAATGCTGAAGATTAGACTGGTAGATCACATAACTATTGAGGAGGTATTGAATAGAATTAGGGAGAAGAGAAATTTGTGGCACACCTTGACTACAAGAAGGAATCGGTTGGTAGTACATGTTCTGAGGCATCAAGGGATCACCAATTTAGTATTGGAGGCCAGCGTGGAGGGTAAAAATCGTAGAGGGAGACCAAGAGATGAATACACTAAGCAGATTCAGAAGGATGTAGGTTGCAGTAGGTACTGGGAGATGAAGAAGTTTGCACAGGACAGAGTATCATGGTGAACTGCATCAAACCAGTCTCTGGACTGAAGACCACAACAACAATAGAGGCAGCTTGGCTCAATATTTCTGACGGAATACCAAAACGACTTACTGAGTCCACGTCACATCGTCGGACAAAAGGAGGTCCGACATGATGTTAGGAGGTATCCCACGACTTTTGTCACCTCAGCGTAATGACACAATTTGTGTTATTACTTGAGGTGTGCAGGAGAGACCGTAACTTGTTTTTGGCACTTCTTTAAAAGGCTTCTAAAGCTTAACGCTTCACCAGACACCCCTGGTGAGGCGTCAGTTGGTGAGTGTCTGGTGATCAGCTGTATATAGCTTCTTAACCTGTTTCCCGTCAGGTGCTTTGCCATACAGAAGGTGTACCAACTGATGTTAAGACAAATTTAGCTCCTTTTGGAATGCCAACAGTTTCTCTTCAGCTAAGCTCGAATGCTCGAAGTGGAGATGGCTAACAGTAGCCATCACTCCTGTTACTTCAAGCTAGACCTTTAATGACTCAGTTACAACCCTGTGAAGAGCATGGATAAAACACCTAACAGAACAGTCGAACTCCTTTCGTCACATTAGCGCCACTGCCGTGAATGCGAAATATATTTTGCCGCGTGCAGTATCCCAGTGTTCTGAGATAGTATTAGGCTCCCTTGCTTTATGTTCTCAGGTGTGACAAGCTAGAGAAGGCTTCATAGCACAAACTCCCTGTTCCACCTGGAATTCAGAACTAATAAGCTGTGAAATTGAGGAAACTGGCATAATTATGGAAACAGATCCGTATACCATAAGCTACAGAAACCGTGAGATAACTTGATATGATTCTTCTGGTTCTGTAACAAATTCTTTCGCAGATGTCACGAACACGTATTTTATAGCGGCGTAAAGCTTGTTCTAAATGATTTTTCATAGCTGAAGTTGGGTTTAGGGTAGATTAGGTTTTTCTATCAATTTAAACAGTTTTTACAACCATGTTTCACAAAAATATCCGGACGTCCTAAACAAGTTTAATTATACCAATCATTCAATAATTAGGTACCTATTTACTGATATTAATCCTCATATCTATGGACAAACACCTTATTCATCAGTGTAATAAAACAATTGAAAACAAAAAGTAAAATAAAAGCTAAGGCTTTGCTAAATACGTACTTTCTTACTTCTCAGCCACGAGAAATTTGCATTCAGGACAACTAACAAATCGCAAACTTGTAATTGTCACTGTTTATATCAAAATATTCACAAAGAATATTTTTAATAGTTTAGCTTACAATTAAGAAATTATTTTCAATAGCAACCTCAAACAACAGCAATAAATCAAATAGTCAAGACAGTCAATCGATGTCATTCGCTCGCATCACTCGTGAACGACGATATTCAAATAATGTCCGTGTCGCATCTTCATAGGCTCGAGCAAACCTACATGTTATATGCTCCGTGGCAACGTTCGGCGCAATATCCGGCCGTCAGGTATCAGCTATTCGACTTTTACGATGACTCATATAAGTACTTATACACTACGTGATCAAAAGTATCCGGACACGTCCAAAAAGATATGCTTCTCACATCAGGTGCCTTGTTCTGCCACCTACTGCCAGATACTGCCTATCAGCGATCTCAGTAGTCATTAGACTTCGTTAGAGAGCAGAATGGCGAGCTCCGCGGAACGCACGGACTTCGAACGTGGTCAGGTGATTGAGTGTCACTTGTGTCATACGTATGCCAAGTACATGTACAGCACTAAAGCATACAGACCGCTCTCGACTGCTGACTGATAGAGACCACCGACAGTTGAAGAGGGTCGTAATGTGTAACAGGCAGACATCTATCTAGACAGGAATTCCAAACTGCTTCAGGATAAAAAATGGTTCAAATGGCTCTGAGCACTATGGGACTTAACATCTGAGGTCATTAGTCCCCTAGAACTTAGAACTACTTAAACCTAACTAACCTAAGGACATCACACACATCCATGCCCGAGGCAGGATTCGAACCTGCGACCGTAGCAGTCGCACGGTTCCGGATTGAAGCACCTAGAGCCTCTCGGCCACAGCCGGCTGCTTCAGCATCCACTGCAAGTACTATGACAGTTATGCGGGAGGTGAGAAAACTTGCATTTCATGGTCGAGCGGCTGCTCATAAGCCACACATCATGCCGGTAAATTCCAAACGAATCCTGGCTCGGTGTAAGGAGCGTAAACATTGGACGACTGAACAGTGGAAAAACGTTGTGTGGAATGACGAATCACGGTATACAATTTGTCGGTCCGATGGCAGGGTGTGAATACGTTGAATGCCCTGTAAACGTCATCTGCCAGCGTGTGTAGTACCAACAGTAAATTTCGGAGGCAGTGGTGTTATGGTGTGGTCGTGTATCTCATGGAGGGGGCTTGCAACTCTTGTTGTTTTGCGTGGCACTTTCACAGCACAGGCCTGCATTGATGTTTTGAGCACCTTCTTGCTTCCCACTGTTGAAGAGCAATTCGGGGATGGCTATTGCATCTTTCAACACGATCTAGCACCTGTTGATATTGCACATCCTTTGGCGTAGTGGTTACAAGACAACAACATCCCTTGGAAACGTCCCCTTAGAAAAATTATACATGACTGTGCTTAAACTGATACACAATATTTTTAGCGCAACGCAATCTGACTGTCAATAATCCCTACAAAAGAATGGCCCTGACTAACATTAACCTATACCTTTCACAAATCACTTACCTCACAAAAATCTTCGTTATTCGAACTACTGCAATACAGCGAGCTCCACTACTGCCAGCTAAATAAAAGATTCAAACAAAGGAAGGCACTAACAACTGATAGGCACAGTTAGCAAATGAAAGATTTTAATAGAGGACAAACAATGTATTTACCTTAATAGTCATAATATATATAGCAGTTCATGACATCCATTCTTACAAATGTACTGTTTCTGATGGACACACCTCCAGATTATCCATTCTCAAAAATCCGCCATCTCACTTCCCCACATCCACCACTACTGGCGGCTCACCTCCAACTGCGCAACGCTACGCGCTGTTAACATCCAGCTGCCCAACACTACAATGGCAGACAACAATGCAAACTAGCCACAGACTGCACACAGCACAGCCAGTGATTTTCATACAGAGCGCTACGTGGCGTTACCAATAAGAAAACCTAAACAGCCTACTTACACCTTTAATTTGGAAATTTGTGGTAAGGTCTTATGGGACCAAACTGCTGAGGTCATCGATCCCTAAGCTTACGCACTACTGAATCTAACTTAAACTAACTTAGCCTAAGGACAACACACACACCCATTTCCGAGGAAGGACTCGAACCTCCAACTGGGGGAGCCGTGCGTCCTTCAGACCGCGAGTCAAGGAGAGTTAAATGTGTTGTCAGCACGACAGTGGACTTGTTCAATTAATTTTTTCATTCCGGCCCTTGCCCACAGTACATCAGGAAGAGCTTGGCAGAGACATCCAGTTGCCACTCATGTGCAACGATAGACATCCGGCACTGGTGAGAGTGCAAAGAGCGGGCTGACCACTGCATCACTCGAATGCCGCTGTCAGTAACGTCTCCAGCTGAGACCGTGATGACAGTGTGGCGGTGGAGCTGAAGATGGCCGTGAACTTCCTCCAGCCGTCAGGCAGCTCCCTCATGACTCAGGGCAGGTTGTCCTGTCTTGTGGTCAAACAGTAGACCCCTTGTTGCCTTCCGGCATATCACTTTGGGTGTCACAGGCTCGTGGTGTACGCTGTGATAGTGAGATGGGAATAATTTAGTACACGAATGTTTGAGTACTTATGCACCCTACTATGTTCGTTTAAGGTGTAAGGCATGTTCTCAAAACACTTTCATCGTGGAAATTGATTTATTTATTTCTCAAGTAAAGACCTGCTGCCTGTTATTATTCAGTAGGTCATACACTGTGTGAATTTACACGATATCACACACAAATTCAGTTTTATTACTAGTACATATTTTTGTTGAAAATTTTACAAAAAAATTAAAAAATTAAAAGTGGCAAGTGAGGAAAGGCTTCCGTCCTTCCGTTTGCATACTGCAGCATCAGCTGCTGCTATATCGCACCCATCTTGGTCCGCTTCGCGACGCCAGTCGGTCGTGTTTACTTTGCAATGAGCAACACTCTTGCCCGACTGCGGCTGGTTCTGTTGCAACATCCTTCCGCTCTGGAGTATGTATTTTTTGACCGAATACAGTCAATGCACTGCACAAGGTAGCCAAAGTGTTTGTTGTATCAAGAGGCACCATATCGAAGGTTTATACCATATACAGGGAAAGCAGAAAAGAATCTGAGAAGAACTGCTCTTTTCAGTAAATGTAGGTCCATCTCAAAGGGAAGCAGTGGTGGGGAAGGGAGTGAGACAGGGTTGTAGCCTATCCCCGATGTTATTCAATCTGTATATTGAGCAATCAGTAAAGGAAACAAAAGAAAAACTCGGAGTAGGAATTAAAATCCATGGAGAAGAAATAAAAACTTTGAGGTTCAAATGGCTCTGAGCACTATGGGACTTAACATCTGTGGTCATCAGTCCCCTAGAACTTAGAACTACTTAAACCTAACTAACCTAAGGACATCACACACAACCATGCCCGAGGCAGGATTCGAACCTGCGACCGTAGCGGTCACGCGGCTCCAGACTGGAGCGCCTTTAACCGCACGCCCACACCGGCCGGCTTGTCGATGTCCCCGCCAATCCTACGTGATGCGGATCCCAAACCGTACAGCTGTACTCCAGAAGAGGACGGAAAAGCGAAGTGTAGACAGTCTCTTTAGTATATCTGTTGAATTTTCTAAGTGTTCTGCCAAAATATGGCAGTCTTTGGTTCACTTTCGGTACAACGTTATCTGTGTGATCGTTCCAATTTGAATTATTGGTAATTGTAATCCCTAAGTATTTAGTTTAATTCACAGCCTTTAAAATTTAACTGATTCCTCTTAGTACTCACGGGGACACTTAGAGTCAATTGTCATTTTTCGAACCATACAGCCATCTGTCTAAATAATTTCGCAATTAATTTTGATTTCGTGACGACTCTATTAGACGGTAAATGTCAGCATTATCTGCAAACAATCTAAGACGACTGCTCAGATTGTCTCCCAAATCGTTTACATTGATCAGGAGTAGCTGAGGATCTGTAACAATTTCTTAGCGAACTTCTGGTTTACTCGATGAATTTCAATCATGTGCTACGCACGGCGATCTTTCTGACTAAAAAGCAGGGAGCCAGTCGCACAACTGAAACGATACTCAGTAGGCACGCAGTTTGATTAGAAGCCACTTTTGAGCAACGGTGTCAAATGCCTTCTGGAAATCTAAAAATATGACATCCCTGTCGATAGCACTCATTATTTCGTGAGAATAAAGAGCTAGTTGTGTTTCACAAGAACGGTATTTCCTGATTCGTGCCGGCTGTTTGTCAGTAAATCGTATTCTTCGAGGTAATTCATAATGTTGGAACACGGTATATGTTCCAAACTCCTATTGCAAATCGACATTTGTGATATGGAACTCTAATTCAGCGGATTACTTCTATTTTCTTTTTTGAATATCGATGTGACCCGTGCATCTTTCCAGTCTCTAGGCACATATCTTTCAATGAGCAGTTGTATATGATTGCTAAGAAAGGACTTATTGTATCAGCATACTCTGAAAAGAATCTAACTGGTATATCGGCTTGACATGAGGGCTTACTTTTATTAAGTATTTTAGGCTGATTAGCTACACCCAGGATATCTACAAAGTCGAAGTTACCCACGTTAACAATTGTTCCTGATTCAGACATTGGAATATTTACTTCGTCTTTTTTGGGTGAAGGAATTTCGGTAAACCGTTTTTATTAACTCTGCTTTAGTGACACTGTCAATAACATTGCTATCGTGCAGTGAAGGTATTGACTGCGTTTGGTTACACGACCAGAATAGCTTTGTGCTTTTTGCCAGATTTCGAGACAGAGTCTTGAGGGGTTTTTTTATTGTTTGCCTTGTACAACACTAGTGTAGGCACTTTTGTGCAATCCCTCAACCGCACATCCCCTTCGGGTTATCGACTGTCCAACCACCCGTTAGCAGCCCTTGTTTGCTGTCGGACCACGAGCTTTTACTGAAATTACCCAATTGGACAGCAGTGCACGAAAGCCCCTCCACTACGTCGTGTTTGTGGTCCAGCGCGGCTTGGCATGCGCTCCGCTCTTGTTGAAATATCCACCTAACAGAGCAAATGTTTACGGAACTAATAGACTCTTGGTGTACTCATTGGGATGGACGAGAATTTCATATGCACATTCGTGTCGGAAAATGCCTTTAAAAAGATGGTGGTACACATCTCTTGAAGTATGTGCGATGCTTGCTCATGTTGTTCAACCCCTAAAGCGTTAACAGTCTTTAATATCGAGCACCTAATTTAAAAGCAACATACTAATATTCCACATTTTCCGTTTATTAGAGAACCATTACTGTTAAGGCGACTGCGTTTGGAAATTATATACAGAATGACATTCGTCTGAATTGTTGAATGAACAAAAAAATTTCCATGGTAAATAAAACACTAATTTAACACAGTTCTCAAACCTAGAAAATCGGATTAAGTCACAATTCCAGGGGGCAACAGTTTAAGCGTTTTCATCTGTCAGGGACCATCAAGGTACAAATTCGGTGAACTAGTGTCAGTTTCAACCCTCGATTTGTCTAATGCGGCTTTTGACAGCCTTTAGAAATCCCATGGTTTATTTCTCTCTTCATTCTCATCCAACTTAGGTTGGATGAGTAGTTGGTGAGAGCATTGGGGAGTGGTTTTGCGCTATTCATGGTAAAATAACTGTTTCGTGGACAGAAGTAGGCGACATTCTTCAAGATAAATACTAACGCAAGCGTCCTAGGCTTAACAAAGCCTCCTTCCGTTAGAAACATCTAGCAAAATCAACAAAAGACGGATTTAAATAGACGGGTAAAAGCAAGTTTACTACGTTCCAGAAGAAATATTACACAACGACAAGTATCATTACAAAATGATTATCAAACTGTAACAAACTTTCATCGCAACGTGCAGCCAATAAAATATAAAGTACAGCAACATGAATTTTAAAATAAATCTTTCAAAAGCAAAGTATTCAGTTCAGGACCGTACTCTACAGAAACAGAAATCAAACACATGGTATTTGTATTCATGTGCACGCTGTTAGTGTGGGTCCTCCTTGAAGGATGTAATTGCAAGTATTTGTCTACAGAAACAATTTAAAGACAGAGATGACTTTATCACAGTTAGTGGTAAAAAACACTTTGAAATATTAGGCACTGAGCTAATAAAAACCGGCGTTTACAAAAATAAAAAAGGAGCAAAATGTGTGAATTAATATTTTTTCAGTATTCCAGAAAGATTACGACAAAAAAATGTGTCGAGCACATTGATGGCGTTGCCCACCACAAAGGACAAAATAGAAAGGCAGCAGGCAGGGATGAAGTGCCATTCTGTGTATTGAAATACACCTTTGCTAGTGTACAAGGACATTACCTAATAGAAGAAATGATCCAATGTAATAACTTTTTTTAGAAAAGCGAATTAATTACTCAGGATAGCGTCTGAGGTCTGTTATTGCTGACGATAGTTTCTTCACGCGATGTTTGACTTGAAAAGAAACTATCTTCATTTATGGCAGCATTGTTATTAAAGGTAAAACAGAACACCTCATATAGAAATCAAATTAAATCTGCAGTGTTCTTTTACAGTTCATCGATATGTAGATAATTATTTCGATCATTAAGAAGCAAAATCATTTTAATTTCTACTTAAAGGGACAAATAAAGAATTTAAAGTAGGTTCCCAATATATGGTAAAAAGTGTAACATTTTTAGGGATAAATATCGGCATATAGTTTAAGTGGAATGCCGGCCGGAGTGGCCGTGCGGTTCTAGGCGCTACAGTGTGGAACCGAGCGACCGCTACGGTCGCAGGTTCGAATCCTGCCTCGGGCATGGATGTGTGTGATGTCCTTAGGTTAGTTAGGTTTAATTAGTTCTAAGTTCTAGGCGACTGACGACCTCATAAGTTAAGTCGCATAGTGCTCAGAGTCATTTGAATTTTAAATAGAATGATAAACAGAGATACTAACAAAAAGAGTATCACCAGCCCTTAGAATATTCTCATCTGTGTGTGTAACAGCAAGTTTTTCCTAGCGTTAGGGGGTGACATACATAAAATACAGAACATTTAATTCATTACGAACATTAAGAAAATGTTAGTAATTGTTACACTAATAATTCTACCTGTGATCGCGCGAAAAAAGCTAGTATTTGCTTAAATTTATCTATAAAAGGAAACGAAATACCTTAAACAGTAATTTCTGTCAAGGAATCAAAATGTACAACAAACTTCCCACAAAGATCAAAGACGGAACTATAAGCAAAGGCGCTATTTGGACAATAGAACGAAAGGGTGTATAATAGTGTAGGGGACAAAATAATGTACCTTTGTCGTACTAACATGTACTTTCACAATTTAACGAGTGTTATTAGAAGATGTGTGATAGATAATACTGACCACCTTTTATCTTCCTGAGCTCAGCATCTCCTTCACTAAAGATGGCTGTTGATACAGTTTTCGCAACAGACCCACTGAGGAAGGGAGGGAGTGAGAGGAGTAGAAAGCGAGAGAGATAGAGAGACAGACAGACAGAGAGAGAGAAAATATGTGCAGTGACTAATGGTCAGATGTAAGCGAGTTCTGTAAAATTAGTTCTGGCATCATTTGTTAAATTGTTGGCAAGTTTAAATATGCAATGCATTGGACACAATGAACTAAATCTACAGATAAACTCGGTGCACTTTTAATGACAATTCTGCTGATCGAAGCGTATTGGAGTACGGGAGCAGAAGTGGAAAGTAAGGAAGGAAGATTGTATTTAATGTCCCGTAGATGACGTAATCATTAGAGATGGAGCACAAGCTCGGAGTTATTGAGGGCAGAACCATCGTGGCAATCGCCTTGTGTGATGTAAGGGAATCGCCGAAAACTTAAATTTGGATGGTCAAACAGGGATTTGAACTGATGTTCCTCCGCATATAAGACCAGAGTTTTTTTACTGACACACCTCGATCGGCCCAGGTGAAATACGCGCTAAACTGTTTCTTGTCGGTTTTTACGACTACGAGTGATTTATTCATAGCTCTACCTGGATCCAAAGTTATTTATTTCTCAGTAATTGAACTGAAAATACCTCAAACAGTTAATAACTAGTTGTAAATCTGTTCCATGCATCCTAAAGAGCTGTTAAAGTGCAAAAGCAATAAAGTGATTTAGAAAGTGACGTCGTCACAGAGAAGACAATTAATCGCCTGCCCCGTTCTCCCCCATCCACTGGTGCCATCGACATTACCGCAGTAAATTATTCCGAATCCTGCATCCCCAGATGAAACTGTAATGAGTATTTAAATGAAACTCTAAAATCATAATTAATTCTATACGCAGTATCTTGAAAACACATTTTTGCATGTCATGTATAATAATTCGGTGAAAATGTATTTTAAAAGCTTTTATTCACAGCAGCAATTGAGTGGATCTCGCTTGCGTAATTACACCTGTACTGAATATAAATGCGCAGTGAGCTTAAGTCATCATAATGTTTTTATTGTTTAATTAGTGATTCGAACGAGACGCCATAAGGCCTCTAAATTCGCTCGCGGCGGCTAGCTTCATTAAAATTCTTTCCTTTTTTAAGTAGCGTCAGGCTGAATAAAATTCTCAGGCTTTGTTTTGTAGCAGCCATCGTCATCGATACTATAATCATCGATAGCAGGAACAGCAAGGTCTCATTTTATGAGGGAAAATGAAATGATCGAATGGCATTAGTAGCCGGAAGACATCATCTGGGTTTCTATTTGACGACACTTGGGCGACTTGCGTGTAGATGAAGATGAAATTAAATGATTGGCTCAACACTCACTCCCGAAGTCCCCGAACGAAGAAAATCTCCGATCCGATTGGGAATCAAACCCGGGACCCAGAATCAACAACGCTAACCTCTATACCAAGAGTCGCGGACATTAGCTGGTAGTGAATAAAAGTTTATTTCGTTTGCAACACTTTGTAGCTCTCAGACATGACTTTCTTCGTGCTTCTTTGGGTTCCTGCGACTGAGTAACTGCGCTTTGCCTCTACATAAAAATTACTTATTGTTGGTTTTTATTTCAGAGTTAAATTCGCTTGTTAATTCCGCAGCTGAGATGTTATATTTCTTATCCAGAAGAAAAACCATTGTGATTAAACTACTCAAAGTTTCCCGTATTCTCATGACAATCGTAGGTTCTTCCTTATTTTCGATACTGGATATCTATTGTCCCATATAGACAATCATTACCTGGAGCTACCTGTATAATGCAGTTAAGTAACCGCGCATTTTAACGCAGTTCGGCAGCACGCATTATTTCTTCCATAGTCAATGGAAGCATGTGAATTGCATACATTCTTCAATCTATCAACATTACACGAGCGATCAGTTCAAGCTTAAACCGTGCATGAAATATAACTTTACTCCCAGAAGCTTTGTAAGGATGTTATATTGCCCGACACGTTGACGTACACCCAATCGACCTCATTCGGGCTTTCAACCGCTATCGTGCAACACAAAATATTTAGTATATCCATTGTTGCGTTCGCCCGTGATCAACAACAACATGTAACAGTAATCGTTGCCTACATGTGGGTAATAATTTATTGTGATTCAATGGACCCGTGCAAGTTTTTCGATTGGACGTCACTTTGGCGACTTGTGTGTCCCCTACTAAGTTATCCAACCGCGTAAAGGTGACCGACGGTCTGACTTGGAATGCAAACCACATTGTTCATGGCGACTCTTCACTTCTTGGACAGGTGTAGGGTAGATTAAGGGCAGATTGAAAATATTCGTGGCCCGATCGGGATACGACATCACAACATCTCGGATTCCAGGTAAGTGATTTACCCCTTTCAAAAAAATTTGAAAAGCAGAATGAAGTAAAAGCGATACAGTCGGGATTCGATGTCACATTTCGATTTCTAATCACACTCTCTACCACTGTTTTTGTAATCACACCTCCCGATGTTTCACTTCAAAAATGGAAAGGTAGGTGTTCTCATTATCAAAATGCTATTAGATACACCGAAAAAATATCGTATGAAAAAAGTCCTGATCAAAAGTGGATCACGAACTGGCAGTCTGGCAAAAGAATGGTTACTGCCCCTTTGAAAAAGAAATACTGCACACTTGTATTGTTAAGGGTCCACTACCCATTAGCCAGTTGTGTGAGTCGACTTATCTCTCATATCAATGTTTCTATACAGTTGTGCTACACAGCTGGCTAACACAAGCCTCCGGCGTTCTCATCCGACCTCAGCCAACGCTCTTCCGGTAAAACGTAACGGTGATCATGCTGGCAAAGGATTCCTGGAAGTGGGGAAATTGCCAGCTGCACCAGTACGCAGAATTTATATAATGGCGAAACGTCAAGTAATCGTCCCCACGTCATTAGGGACCACAAAGTGTACAATATAACCAAGAAGTCATGTTGTTGTTGTCTTCAGTCCTGAGACTGGTTTGATGCAGCTCTCCATGCTACCTTATCCTGTGCAAGCTTCTTCATCTCCCAGTACTTACTGCAACACACATCCTTCTGAATCTGCTTAGTGTATTCATCTCTTGGTCTCCCTCTACGATTTTTACCCTCCACGCTGCCCTCCAATGCTACATTTGTGATCCCTTGATGCCTCAGAACATGTCCTACTAACCGGTCCCTTCTTTTGGTCAAGTTGTGCCACATACTCCTCTTCTCCCCAATTCTGTTCAATACTTCATCATTAGTTATGTGATCTATCCCTCTAATCTTCAGCATTCTTCTGTAGCACCACATTTCAAAAGCTTCTATTCACTTCTTGTAAAAAACTATTTATCGTCCTTGTTTCACTTCCATACATGGCTACACTCCATACAAGTACTTTCAGAAACGACTGCCTGACACTTAAATCTATACTCGATGTTAACAAATTTCTCTTCTTCAGAAACACTTTCCCATCCATTGCCCGTCTACATTTTATATCTTCTCTACTTCGACCATCATCAGTTATTTTGCTCCCCAAATAGCAAAACTCCTTTACTACTTTAAGTGTCTCATTTCCTAATCTAATTCCCTCAGCATCACCCGACTTAATTCGACCACATTCCATTATCCTCGTTTTGCATTTGTTGATGTTCATCTTATATCCTCCTTTCAAGAAACTGTCCATTCCTTTCAACTGCTCTTCCAAGTCCTTTGCTGTCTCTGATAGAATTACAATGTCATCGGCGAACCTCAAAGTTTTTATTTCTTCTCCATGGATTTTAATACCTACTCCGAATTTTTCTTTTGTTTCCTTTACTGCTTGCTCAATATACAGATTGAATAACATCGGGGAGAGGCTACAACCCTGTCTCACTCCCTTCCCAACCACTGCTTCCCTTTCATGCCCCTCGACTCTTATAACTGCCATCTGGTTTCTGTACAAATTATAAATAGCCTTTCGCTCCCCGTATTTTACTCCTGCCACCTTCAGAATTTGAAAGAGAGTATTCCAGTCAACATTGTCAAAGCTTTCTCTAAGTCTACAAATGCTAGAAACGTAGGTCTGCCTTTCCTTAATCTTTCTTCTAAGATAAGTCGTAGGGTCAGTATTGCCTCACGTGTTCCAACATTTCTACGGAATCCAAGCTGATCTTCCCCGAGGTCAGCTTCTACCAGTTTTTTCATTCGTCTGTAAAGAATTCGCGTTAGAATTTTGCAGCTGTGACTTATTAAACTGATAGTTCGGTAATTTTCACATCTGTCAACACCTGCTTTCTTCGGGATTGGAATTATTATATTCTTCTTGAAGTCTGAGGGTATTTCGCCTGTCTCATACATCTTGCTCACCAGATGGTAGAGTTTTGTCAGGACTGACTCTCTCAAGGCTGTCAGTAGTTCTAATGGAATGTTATCTACTCCCGGGGCCTTGTTTCGACTCAGGTCTTTCAATGCTCTGTCAAACTCATCACGCAGTATCGTATCTCCCATTTCGTCTTCATCTACATCCTCTTCCATTTCCATAATATTGTCCTCAAGTACATCGCCCATGTATAGACCCTCTATATACTCCATCCACCTTTCTGCTTTCCCTTCTGTGCTTAGAACTGTGTTTCCATCTGAACTCTTGATATTCATACAAGTGGTTCTCTTTTCTCCAAAGGTCTCTTTAATTCTCCTGTAGGCAGTATCTCTCTTACCCCTAGCGAGATAAGCCTCTACATTCTTACATTTGTCCTCTAGCCATCCCTGCTTAGCCATTTTGCACTTCCTGTCGATCTCATTTTTGAGACGTCTGTATTCCTTTTTGCCTGCTTCATTTACTGCATTTTTATATTTTCTCCTTTCATCAGTTAAGTTCAATATTTCTTCTGTTACCCAAGGAGTTCTACTAGCCCTCGTCTTTTTATCTACTTGACCCTCTGCTGCCTTCACTACTTCATCCCTCAGAGCTACCCATTCTTCTTCTACTGTACTTCTTTCCCCCATTCCTGTCAATTGTTCCCTTATGCTTTCCCTGAAACTCTGTACAATCTCTGGTTTAGTCAGTTTATCCAGGTCCCATCTCCTTAAATTCTCACCTTTTTGCAGTTTCTTCAGTTTTAATCTACAGTTCATAACCAATAGGTTGTGGTCAGAGTCCACATCTGCCCCTGGAAATGTCTTACAATTTAAAACCTGGTTCCTAAATCTCTGTCTTACCATTATATAATCTATCTGATACCTTCTAGTATCTCCAGGATTCTTCCATGTATACAACCTTCTTTTATGTTTCTTGAACCAAGTGTTAGCTATGATTAAGTTATGCTCTGTGCAAAATTCTACCAGACGGCTTCCTCTTTCATTTCTCTCCCCCAATCCATATTCACCCACTATGTTTCCTTCTCTTCCTTTTCCTACTCTCGTATTCCAGTCACCCATGACTATTAAATTTTCGACTTCCTTCACTACTTGAATAATTTCTTTTATCTCATCATACATTTCTTCAATTTCTTCATCATCTGCAGAGCTAGTTGGCAAATAAACTTTTACTACTGTAGTAGGCATGGGCTTCGTGCCTATCTTGGCCACAATAATGCGTTCGCTATGCTGTTTGTAGTAGCTTACCCGCAAACCTATTTTTTTATTCATTATTAAACCTGCTCCTGCATTACCCCTACTTGATTTTGTGTTTATAGCCCTGTATAACCCTGTATATATAAGAAGTCATATTATTGTACATTTTTCGTTTTCTGAAAGAGAACAATGTTGCAGGCCGCGGAACAGTGTCAGTATTATAGACGGTGTCAACAGACCTGGTCAGGAAACCCAACTGTTTCCGGAGCAAAGAATCAGTTCGCCAAATGTCCATGCAGATAAATCGATGCTGCATGGTGTCCATAAGAGCACATTTACTACATCTGTCTGTGTTTACGCCTGTACCATCTGACCTAACTACATGTAGGTACCCCGAAGACAAAGCAACAAAACAGCGTGTTTATTCGAAGAAACTGGGAGAACTGTGTCGACGCATACAGTAGGCAACCGCTCCCGCACGATCAGTTTTGATCCTAGGCGTCCATCACATACAACAGTACAATCCTACAATTCCTCTCTGCAAACCATACTACTGCTTGCGCGCACTGCTGTGGAGACGCCATTTTTAATTCATGCGACCATCCTGCACTCTGGCGACGATACTTGGCACCTCTGACGTGTAAATATAAATTCTTTGAGATGCTCTACAATGTGGTGCATCTTTCATTGTCGTATTTACTGTGGTTTTCCTCTCCTGGGTCCTTGGAATAAGGGAGATTTGAGTGGGACACCCTGTTGTGTATTGAAATCCTGAATAAAACCAATGTGCTTTAGAAAAACAATGTGTTGCATTACTTATTGAATGCCCCTAGTAAATAGCAAGCAGATGAATAATCGCGCGTGTTTCATAACCACGTGATTTACGGATGCAAGCCAGTTCACCCGGGAGTAGTGTCGCCCGCCGTTGCTGCTGCGTGCGCCGCCTGTGAGCGGTAATTGTGCCCTGGAGGCACCTGACAGCGTTAATCCTATCATCAGATTGTTTGTAATCAGTACCACGTGCACAAAATACGATGCACAAGCGAGGCGCGCAGTCTCCGAACGAGGAGTGCCTGCGGGCCAAGGGTAGGCTTCCCGCACGGCGCTTACGTTGAGCCGTAAAGCCGTTGTGGTCAAGAGTGCGAGATACTAACAAGCGACACCTTTGACCTCGAATGCTCCGAACCGCACAAAACTATGCTTAGAATAACATTCGACCATAGAAAAGCAATGGTCTGTGTCACCCATGCAGAACACTGGATTCTACTACAAGTGACATTTTAATAGAGAGAAACAAAGTAACAAGATACCTGTACCACACGAGGGAAATTATACATAATTCAATGACGTTAGTGCATCATTACATTTTCAATCAACAGTGGAAAAAACCCTCTGCTTCCAATAAATGGAATAGCACGAAACATGCATATGCTACACACCTGGTTGTGCTTATGTTAGTCCTCATAGTGAAGTGCGGGTTTTCGATGAATTTGTTAAAAGAAAGTGGAAGACAACAACATACACACCTCACTAGAGCCATGTTTTTACATTCAAAATGACATTCGCGTTCAACTAAACCAATATCAAATTCCACGCAAATTACATTTCTAAACGATGGTATTGGTATGTCAGTGCCAAGCATATGGCAACACAGGCGTATACTTTGGTGATGAAAACTGATCGTAAATCACAGAGTGAAGAATGATGATGAAATAACGATCATGTATCTTCACTTTTAGTTTGACTTATTGTAGTCTTACAGAATCAGCAAACCTTCTAACATAGCGCTTAGATTGTCGAAAGAAGTGAACATCAAGGAATCGGCAATATTTTGTTGTTTACAGTGACAATATATACTGTAAAACATCTTTATTTCAAAACTTGCATCTAGAAGGATACGATCTGCATTTCCTGACAGAGAAATATATTCTTTTCACTTGTTACATGTTGGCCAAGGAAGGACTGTAACTAGAAAACGTATCATGTGTTCTGTATACATTTTTCCACTTTTGCTTGCTTCCAGATGAATTTTTCGTGGGCCAGTTGTTTCAAGTTCCTTTGAAATATTTGAGTCGAAAGTGCCTTGCGCCTGTTGAAAACAGATGTACAACTTGTGTGCCAGTCTGCCTGTCGCTGATAACGACACAACAATTGCGTAACTATGAGTACAGACTGTAACACCCTAGCTCTAGCTTTCTCTCTTCTGTGAGACAGTGTTGGTGATGAAGACATTTCGTACTGGAAATGACTCTGGTCACAATTCCAAACATTTCCTTTCTCCATAACCTGCTCTCTCATAAACATGTTCACTTCGCCCAGAAACTGTTGTGTCTTCTGACGTATGCTATTATCGTCTTCTGTGTCCTTAAGTATGACAAATGTAGTAATATGCCTGGATGAAATGCCATATTCAGCCTTAAGTTTGTCGATAAAAGAAATCGACGCTTTGAAATTGTGCAAGCAAAGCATTTTAGACGCTTCTAGCGCCCAACTCGGCCCAGAAAAACCACCCGTTATGCATAACACGGTGGTGAAACTTGGAAATTCCGTGAAATTTGTTCTGATGCTGAGAAGCAGAAAGCTTTGCAACCGAAAACGCCAACAGATGCTGTTGCACCATCCACAGTTCAATGAGAGTTGAGAGCGCAGTAACCGCCACATCTTTCAGGAACCTTTGGTCAGTCTTGCATCAATAATGAAAATTTTGGCCGTGCATAGCGATCCAGGTCAGTCATAGAATGGACTGATACGTAAGCTGGACGAAAACTGCTTACGGGTGATGCTAATTGCTACGTGAACGGAGAAATACTGCTCCGATGTCAGACCTCAATGGATGGGTCCATTGAAGATAGTTGGCACATCAAAAGTGTTGGTTTTATTTGGAATAAGGGGTTGTCGTATTGAACGGCCCTTCTTCATTGAGGACACACACACAGCGATCCAATATCTGCAGCTGTTAGACGCAGATGCGCTGCCGCCGCTGCTGTCTGAAGGAAGGACATTTCCATTTTACTTTTAGCGCGATGGCACCCCACCTCGTTATAGGTTTGCTGTCTGGCCATTCCTAGATATGGAGCTTCCCCGGAGATGAATGGTCATAACAGGTCCGGTGGAGTGGCCGCAACGTTCTACGGCAGGTAAGGCAACTGTGTGTGCGATGGAGATCAGAGACCTTGCACACATCAGGGAGCGGATTATTGAGACTTGCGCTCGCATTGCGGTACATGTGTTGGTCAAGTCCATGAGAAATGGTGAAGGGTCATAACAACCACCTTACAGTATAGAGACAACACGACTAGGAAATCCCGTTGTCTTTATGTTTTATTACTAGCGTTTTCCCAGCTGTAAAAAGATCCGCAAAACTTGAGAATTAATGAAGCCTTGTTCAAACGAAAGACACCACCCTTGTCTGATGTGTCACATAACCCATTTCCTTTTGAAAACTACGAGTTGCATCCGAGATATTGACCTCCAAGTTGACTCCAAGTTGGTAATATAGCCGAATATGTTTTCCGCCTCCCCTATCTCATTCCATTTGACTTTAAATTCCTGTTTATCCTTCTGTTTCTGTTTTAGACAGGTCCTTCCGCACCCACGGACCACTCATGGGGGAGCACAAATGATCATTTAGTTCAAAAAATTTACTGTCTCTTTTTTATGTAGAAATAGTATGCTCAACCAGCCATATGAGTACTATGGTCAAGGCATAAGAAGCAATGAAAATAACACAGATGGTATGAAAAAGGCTTGTAGGTAACCTTCTTCCATAAAATATAAAAAGTTGACAAGCCGATCCACAACCTTCGTTCAGACAAGCGGTGCAAATATAAAAAAGCTGAATCAGATGTAACTTTAGATACGTTTACCCACGAAAACTCTTTACGTGAGGCCACTAGGGTGTCTAGCGATTTGTCTAATCCAGATCTACTGAAGAAATATCTGATAGGGAAAACACAAAATGTGAATGAACCATTCAACAATGTTGTTTGAACAAAGTACATAAACATTTATTTGTGGATTTTCATACATTGAAACTTTATTTAATGATGGCGTCATCACATTTAGTAATGGCAAATATTGATAGACTGTAAGTCTTAGAGGAGCTGGGAGTGAAGCCACTGGTTGTAATAAGCGAGCCAAACTGCTTGAACAAGAGAGAGCCGACAAAGCTGCACCACAAGCCCAAAAAGTGCCAAGGAAGCAAGTTCGTTGAAGAGGAGGAGAGGATGCGCTGAGATGATTAAGTAAATGATCAGGGCTACAGTGCTGTCGCATTTTAACTGTTGTTTCTGTTAATGTGTGAGTTTCAATTTAACTTGTAATTGCTTTTTATACAAAACAAAATTGTCTGAGACAAATGTCTTGTTTTATCAGGAACCTTGGAAGATAGACACTTCAACTTTTTTTTTATAATTAGTTATATACCTCTGTTATATCGCCCGTGAATTTCCAGGAAAAGACAAAAGATACAAAAAAGATACAACAGAAAAAAATTATATTCTGACTCCTAGAATACGTACTTCAATCAAACTAGAGGAGGAAATACACGAAGCACGTATAAGTAACCTACAAAAGTTGCATTAAGTGCATTAACTTGTTCATGAGAAAATGGGTCATGAAATTAGCAGATTTAAGGTTGGTGCGATAGGCCACTCATACTCGTCTTAAGGTAGGCCACCGGTAAAATTTGAACGTAACTTGATGCAGACTTAGTGGAAATGATTACTTTTCAAATACATTAATACTATCTAGGACAACATTTCACACTGACGCCAGTGACATTTCGTAACCACCACTTATTCGCAGTTGTCTCTCTACGTGTTTACTCGAACTTTCTTGCTTCTATAATCGTAAACTTCCACGCGTGTGAATTTTCTCAGTTAATTATGACACACCCTGCATACAAGGAATATCCACAAAGTGTTAATTATCATCCAGAAAAAAATAATGTTACGAGATCTCGAGTTGCCATAAACCGGTTCCCGCTCACATCATGCCACCGACAAACGACATGTGTAAGGTACAGACTCAGAGACAACTGAGGCATCCAGTGGCATTCTGTGGCGTCCAGTGACGAGTCTGCCTCTGTCTGCCGCCGTCAATCGACGCCCATATAGCCGCAGATGTTTTGGTGAAAGGGATTCACTATCGATCCTTTACAGTCTGGAAACTAGACTTATAAAACTACCGTAGGCTATCGTAAAGTACCATAAATAAGCGTTAACAAAGTGGTTTCCTAATAGCGAAACGTCCCCTTAGAAAAATTATGAATTACTGTGCTGGTAAACCTCTGACGTTATTTTATTTTCAAACAGCTGAGCAAAACTGAACGCACTCAGACAATTCTCTGTTTACTTATTCTGATCATCACTAAACTGACACACAATATTTTAGGGCAATGCAATCTGACTCAATAATCCCTACAAAAGAATGGCCCTGACTAACAATAACCTATACCTTTCATGAATGCTGCCAGCTAAATAAAAGATTCTAACTATTGATGGCACTAACTCCGATAGGCATAGTTAGCAAATGAAATATTTTGATAGAGAACAAACAATATATTTACCTTAATAGTGTTCAGAAGTCATTATATATATATATATATATATATATATATATATATATATATATATATATATATATATATATATATATACGAGGCCTGTTCAGAAAGTAAGCTCCGATTGATTGCGAAATTGAAACCACAGTGAACATCACAAATGTTTTACTTGTAACAATTAGCTACACCTTTCAGCTACTTCTCTACGTAGTTGCCGTTCTGACTTAGACTTTTGTCATAGCGTTGTACCAACTTTTCAATAGCCTCATCATAGAAGGCAGCCGCCGGTGCTTTCCGCCAATTCTCCACGCTGGCCTACACCTCGTTGTCTGTGTCAAAATGTTGTCTTCAAAGACAGCGGTTCATGTGACCAGAAATGAAACTCAGGGGGAGACAATTGCGGACTGTATTGTGGGTAATCTCACATTTCCATTTGAAAACGATGCAGGAGCATCTTCATTGCCCCTGCAGAATGCGGCTGAGAATTGTCTTGAAGAAGAAACAGCACGACAGTTATGTAATGTTAGCTGCATAGCTTCAGGCGAAATTTCTCACCAGGCCCTCGTACTTGGCGGCAGACACTATTTTCTAGACATCTTTACGCACTCACTGCGAGCTCAGAAATGAGAAGAGCGACGTGATGCTAACTGGGGTTGTACTAGAGACACTACCCAACACATCTGTGCAAAGCTTTATCGGATTTTCATAGTCGTTTCCATTTCGCGACCGATCGGAGCTTACTTTCTGAACGCCCCTCGTATATATATATCAGTTCATGACATCCAGTCTTACAAATTTCCCCTTTTCTGACCGACACACGTCCAGATCGTCCACTCTCAAAACTCTAGCATCTCTCTCCCCACATCCACCACTGCTGGCGACTTACCTCCAACTGCACAACGCTATGTGCTGTTCACCTCCAACTGCCCAACACTACACAAGCGAATATTCCAACAATGAGTCCAACCAGCCACAGACTGCACACAGCACAGTCAGTGATTTTCATACTGAGCGTTACGTGGCGTTACCAACATAAAAACCTAAACAGCCTACTTACAATAGCTTCGGTCAGTCATGGGCGTACCTGTGTTACCTGTACTTTCGGGTGTTGCATACCTACCGGGCGTTACCTCATAACGACTGCTTTCTTTACATATGCGATCGTTATCTTACTAAATTCCCCTAAAAACCGGACGTAGTGAACTAGAAACTGAGCGAAGGTATATAAAGGGCCGGGTAACCTATGAAACGTTTTTGTTCTTCATAGCTACTCTCTTGTCTGTTACTCAAGAATAAACAGTTTTTTAGCAAAACTGAAATTTTCAACAGTTGATTCAGGTTTTATTCCAAAATTGTTGATTTGTATCGGGAAACAGGGCAGTTGTAGCAAAGATAAAGAAAAAGTTACAGATTTACCATATAGCGCTGGAAAACGCAATTTCATCAAAAGAAAGGTAAAATATTAAAAATTCGCAAAACAAACATACATCAAAGATCACTTCAGTACTTCGTCAAACTCATATAAAACATCTTTCTGTTATTCGTAAACAACTTCCTTATTTATCTATAATAACAGGAAACTCTTGCTTTTGATCATGTTGAAGAACTGTCTATTGAGTACAAAATTGTTCATGTAAACTGGACTTGGATCAAAACTAATTGCTTTGATTACATAGCAGCGCAGAAGTCACGCAATCAACTAATTTTTGTTACTTATTAAATTCTATTTATATTCTACAAATATCCAGTGGACTAACACTGAATGATTTGCGGTTCTAATTATGTTTAAAAGAAACAACCAAACAAACAAACAAATAAAAAATTAAGACAAGTCGTCAGCTCCCATTTTCTCTCTAAAACATTCATTTATGTTTCTTTCCCTGCCAGTTCTACCAATGCTACCTTTTATTAAGTCATTAATGTAGTGTATCAAAAGTACCGTACCGTAGTTTTGGTAGAATGCAACTCTAGTGGAAACAGTAACCACATAAAACAAACAGCTGTAAAAGAAAATGCCAGACTGAGACACACTGGAAGAATTTTAAGGAAACATAATTCATCCACGAAAGAAAAGCTAAAGAGCACTCATTCGACCGATTCTTTAAAACTGTTCATCAGTCTGGGGCGCTTATCAGGTAGGATTAATAGAAGAAATAGAGAAGATCCAACGAACAGGGGAGTATTTCGTCACTGGTTCACTTATTCATCCATTTCGGCGTTACGGCGATGCTCAAGATACCGCTGTGGCAGACGTTACAAGAGAAGTATTCTGCATCGCGGAGACGACTACTATTGAAATTAAGAGAACGCGCAACTTGTTTCTTGCTCCTACGTACGTCTCGCGAAATGGTGACCACGAAAAACTCAGAGTATTAGGCGACGTACGTATCTTTATCGAAATCGTTTTGCCCATGCACCTTTCGTGAATGGAACGGGAAAATCGGGAAAAGGTAGTGCTACCAGGAGTACCCTCTGCCGCACACGGTAATGGAGAGTATAGATGCAGGCGTAGATCAGAGTAAGGTGCGATTCTCGAGAATCATGACTATGCAGTTCCTCGAATTATTGAGTGAAGAACTATTGGATATGACAACAAGATTGATTCGGTAGATGTTGGAGGAAGGCTGAATGCTTGCCAATATGTGTCAAGAATTGCAAATCGTACTCTCGCACCCTTCATCATTCGGGTACCAAATAGCATATTCCGGCAATATAATGCAAGAACGCATACTACTTTTTACACAACAACCACGGTGAGAAATTTATTGACCTATGACTAGTGTGGCCATTCTCTTTGCTTCGCAGTTATAGAGCAAGCGATGGGAATTGACGCAATGTGTGTTTCAGGCATGGCAAGAAATTCCTCTAAATGAAGCTATTTGCTTCCATGAAAAAATGAATACAGGAGTGAATCGGTGCCCGTGCTTCTCACACCCAATATTGATGTTGATGACGCACTTCAGCTACGAATGTAATGAAAGTTTAATCTTTAAACACCCTATACGTAATTAAAAAAATGTAAAAGAAAATTGGTCATGTGTTAGATGAGGATTGCTTTGGTTTCAGGAAAGGTAAAGATAGCAGAGACGCTGTTATGACGTTGCGCTTGACAATGGAAGCAAGATCTTGTATTTTAATAACCGTTTAAATTTTGCGACGAATTGTTTGTGCTCTCTGTAGATTAGTTCAGACGTTCTTTGCACACGTTTTTAGCATGGATAGGGACTGTGACTGCTGTGTTCGGATGCGGGCTGAGTTGGCATCACTTCGCTCCCAGCTTCCGGCAGTGTTGGCCTCGGTCACACAGCTTGAGGCTGTTGCCAATGGGCATCACTGTGGGGGGTCCGGATGGGGATTTGTCGGGGACGGCCAGCTCGTCCCACGCATCCCCCGATCGGACTACGACTGTGGCTGCCCGGGATACTGCTCACATTGATGCTGACCCCTCACCCGTGGTAGAGTAGGAGGTCGTCTCGAGGTGTGGCAGGGGGAGAAAGACATTACGGAGGGCTGAACGGAAGGCCTCTCCAGTTTGTCTGACGAACCGGTTTCAGGCTCTGTCTCCGGCTGATACTGATCTTCGGCCGGACATGACTGCTTGTCCTGTTCCAGAAGTTGACCCTCAGTCTGCAAATCCGAGCGGTCGCAGAGGGTGGGCTTACTGGTAGTTGGGAGCTCCTACGTCAGGCGCGTAATGGGGCCCCTTAGGGATGTGGCAGCAAGAGAGGGGAAGAAAACCAATGTGCACTCCGTGTGCATACCGGGGGGAGTCATTCCAGATGTGGAAAGGGTCCTTCCGGATGCCGTGAAGGGTATAGGGTGCACCCATCTGCAGGTGGTCGCTCATGTCGGCACCAATAATGTGTGTCGCTATGGATGGGAGGAAATCCTCTCTGGCTTCCGGCGGCTATCTGATTTGGTGAAGACTGCCAGTCTCGCTAGCGGGATGAAAGCAGGGCTCACCATCTGCAGCATCGTCGACAGGACTGACTGCGGATCTTTGGTACAGAGCCGAGTGGAGGGTCTGAATCAGAAGCTGAGACGGTTCTGCGACCGTGTGGGCTGCAGATTCCTCGACTTGCGCCATAGGGTGGTGGGGTTTCGGGTTCCGCTGGATAGGTCAGGAGTCCACTACACGCAACAAGCGGCTACACGGGTAGCAGGGGTTGTGTGGCGTGGGCTGGGCGGTTTTTTAGGTTAGATGGCCTTGGGCAAGTACAGAAAGGGCAACAGCCTCAACGGGTGTGGGGCAAAGTCAGGACATGCGGGGACCAAGCAGCAATCGGTATTGTAATTGTAAACTGTCGAAGCTGCATTGGTAAAGTACCGGAACTTCAAGCGCTCATAGAAGCACCGAAGCTGAAATCGTTATAGGTACAGAAAGCTGGCTGAAGCCAGAGATAAATTCTGCCGAAATTTTTACAAAGGTACAGACGGTTAGAAAGGATAGATTGCATGCAGACGGTGGTGGCGTGTTTGTCGCTGTTAGTAGTAGTTTATTCTGTAGTGAAGTAGAAGTGGATAGTTCCTGTGAATTATTATGGGTGGAGGTTACACTCAACAACCGAGCTAGGTTAATAATTGGCTCCTTTTACCGACCTCCCGACTCAGCAGCATTAGTGGCAGACCAACTGAGAGAAAATCTGGAATACATTTCACATAAATTTCCTCAGCATGTTATAGTCTTAGGTGGAGATTTCAATTTACCAGATATAGACTGGGACACTCCGATGTTTAGGACGGGTGGTAGGGACAGAGCATCGAATGACATTATACTGAGTGCACTATCCGAAAATTACCTCAAGCAGTTAAACAGATTGTGTGGATTCTTTTGTTTTATCTGTGACTTTCAGAATACAGAACGTTTTTTTTTTTCACGACCGTTTATAATTAGAAATCCCAGACAATCTCCTAATTCCTCAGAGCTATAAGCTGTAACTATAAGTGTATTCTCAGATGAAGTGGGCACTAGGAATTCTAATTACAGGCTTCACGTTTTGCGAATCACTTTCTGGTTGCCAATATTGTAGTTAGAGAGCCAGTGTTGAGAACGGCGAAAGACAGCATAAATAACATTCTAAATAATAGGAACATTTAACAACAATAATTCCACCCACCGCCGTACATATGGTTGATCGGCTGGGAAATGTTTCAACATTCAAACATTTATGCAACAGTAAACAATTAAATCCATCCGCCGCCCCACATATGGTGCATCGGCCGGGAAATGCAGTGTTCCTACATTCTTCAAACATTATTAATAACAATAATTCCACCCGCCGCCCCACATACGGTGCATCAGCCGGGAAACAAACTGAGTAAAGTGAAAGTGATTTTTAAATATTGGGATTCGCGAGTGAAATGCGCCACGCAACTGAGTAATAGAACAGTGAAAGTGTTACGTGTGCATGTGGACGACGCAATTGGATTAACGACGTATCTGGATTGACGGAGCTGGCACTGAGTCTAGCGGCGCTGCCGGCAGCGCGAGAAGCCAGTTTCGCCTCACCGCAGTCGTCCGCCGGAACAGCCGGAGCCGGAGCCGCGCCTGCAGTTGTGGGCCACGCAAACACACAGCAGCTGTCAGAGTGCCGTCTGCAATTCAGCGAGCTTCGTCGCATCAGTAATCCTGGTACGCCACGCCAGCAACGCCATACGTCGTGCAGAAGGAACTAAGTTAAGTGAAAAGCTGTTAAAAATTTTACTAACCTGCACTAAAAGACTGTCGGCGATGGAACCGCCAAAAGAAACTGAGGTTAAACTTATATCAGAACCTATGTCTGTTGAGGGAACTGTAAATCCAGACAACGGTTCAAGTGTAAATATGCATGAAAGTAGTAATGTTAAAGTGAAATATGAAGTATTGTCTCCTGGCAGTAGTGTAAAAAAGGGCAATGATTCAATAATAGAGACCCCTGTAGTAAAACAGAAATTAGAAATTGTAAATTTATTGGATGATAGTTTATCTGATGAGTTAAAAACGAAACAGTCATCAGAGATAGTAGAGTTTAAAAAGGATAAGTTAGATATGACTGATCAATCAGAAGTTTCATTTAGTTTTGATGATTCTGGTGTTGGAGCTAGTTTTTCGTCACCTGAGTGTGAAAAGAAACCAGCTAGTGAGCAACCCAAAGATACTGGGGCTGTTGATTTAAATGTTATATTACAAGCAATAGCTGCCAGTAATGCAAAAATGACAGCTGAATTAAAGTCTGAAATGCTGGCCAGCCAAACAAATTTTAATAAACGGTTTGAGGCAATGGACAATAAATTAGAATCCAATAATGCTGAATTAAAGTATGAGATTGTGGCCAGCCAAACAAATTTTAATAAACGATTGGAGGTAATGGACGATACCTTCAAGGCTGGTTGCAATAAGTTGAAAGAGGATCTAGACAGTTTGAATTATAAAATTGATTACAATCATGAGGATATTAAGAAAAAGGTTGCTCAACAATTTTCTGAAATGTATAAAACAGTAAAATCCGAAGTTGCTGAGGTTCGCAAAGACTTCCAAATGGAAGCTGCAAAGCTGGAGCACAAGTTAACAGAAAAGATCGAGGCGGAATCTGATCTGTGCTCAGATAGATTTAAAGATGTTAATATAAAAGTAAACTTATGTCAAGCAGAAGTAGACGCAATCAAAACTGATACTACTCATATTGTGCAAAGAGTAGATAATGTTGAAATGAAAGTAGAAAATATTAGTACTAACATTGCTAACATTGAGAGTAAAGTAGCTTCAGTAACTTCTGGTAATGGTAGTATACAACAAGTTGTAGCAGCAAACGCCGCTTTTATCGAGTGTCGGAAGTTCTTGCGGTTCGGTCCAGATAAAAATATCCACCCGCTTGGTTTTTGGAACGATTTTGAAGATGTGATTCCACCAACTTGGTCTGAACGAGAGAAAATCTCATTTATTAGAAGCCATTTAGCAGGTGACGCCATGCGTTGGTCAGCTGATGTTATGTTGAAGTGTAAAACATTAGCGGAATTTAAAACAGCTTTTATTAATGAGTATTGGTCTAGCAATAAGCAAAATTAAGTGTTGAGAGAATTTCGGAGTGGAAAACGCTTCAATGCAGGCAAGGAATCTATTAAAGAATTTGCTAGGTCATGGATCTCACGTTTGTCACATTTGGGCGAAAAGCTAAAACCGGAAATGATTATACTAGGTCTTGAAGCCAAACTGCCATGGTATTGGCAAACTAGAATTATATCTGCCCCTAGAGACAATCTGGATCGTTTCATTGAGTATCTGGAACGTGTAGAACGTGTTGCTGCCAATGAGGAGCAAGCACGTAATAACAGAAATGCTAATAACAATAGTAGTAATTTTAAGAACGAGCAGAATGGCAATGTAAACGTCAGAATCGTAGGTAGAAATTGGAGAAATAATTATCAGAACCAACAATGGCATCCAAGTGATAATAATTTTGTTCCAAACAAAATTATGCATGTAAACAACAGTACGGAAAGCAATACTATGTCAGTTAACTATAATGAAAACAAAGGAAACAGCAGTAGGCCGAGGCAGGAAAACTAGTTCCCGTCTATGAGGACACTGGCGCTCACCAGGCGGTTACTTTTCCTAAGCCAGTAGTTACGGGAATTGGTAAGACAGATCAGAATACTCAGACTGAACATGTGGATGAGGAGTCGGTAGCATCTAAGAATACAGCAGAAATATTAGATCACTCACAGTATTTGATAGATACCGTGTTAGAGACGCTTTCTAAGTGGGAAGAGAAAGAGAAGGCGCAGCAGTGTAACGATAGGGAGGAGCTACAAAATACTGAATTGTCAGGTGAAGAAGCAGAAGAAATTCATGCTTATATTTGCGATGAGGATGATGTGCTCTTATCTAAAGTGCCTGTGCAGGATGTTGATAATGTACTAGTAGATTTAGGACAGGAGATAAGTGAGAATGTAGAGGGTAGCCTGTTGGGGGTCGATGAACCCAGTAGCTGTGACCAGTTGTCACTGGAGAAGGAACCCAACGAAAATAGTAAAAGTGGTTTATCTGTAACTAGTGTTATGCCCGGTCTGGAGGCGCAGAATCGCCCAGACTACAGTAATTTGGGTCATGTAATGAAGTACTGCGGTGTTTCGATTTGAAATTAATAGACCGACTGGAAAAGGCAGCTGAAAATGTAATTCAGGAAACCCCTACACACTGTGACCTAAATGTAATGAAGGCAGATGTCGATCACTTTAGTTGGAGACAAATCCAAAAGGAACTATTGGATGAATTTGAGGAACCATCTGTACAAACTAGAATAAGCCACCCTATAATAATAGTGAATATGTTGGGTATCAATGTACGTTGTCTCTTAGACAGTATACGTGAGGTGAGTGCGATATCTCAGTCCTTCTTTGATGCATTACCTGGTAAAGACAAGCTTACAGTAATGAGGGTATCTGGACTAAGAATAATTGGTGCTACTGGCAAGGTGTCAAGAACGGTAAAGCAAGAAGCTTTGCTGCCCTTTAACATTAATGGTAATTTAATTGATCATCCATGTTTAATTGTAAACAATCTCAGTATTGAGGTTTTAATTGGCATAGATTTCTTGTCGAAATATCAGAGTGTTGTTGACTTTGAAAGAAGCCAGTTAAGAATGGTCTTGCCAATAACCGGAGTAATTACAGTACCTTTTAGTGATAGCCATGTAGTAACTAATGATGAAACTTGGGAGCTGCCTATACGAGTTCTGAAAAATAGGAGATATTGGGACGAAGGTGTTAATCTCAGTACAAGTAAGCTAAACACAGAAGAAGAAGAAGCAATTATTTTGGACAAAATAGAGGCTAAATTGCAGGAAATCGATAAAATTTCAGCTAATCAGAAGGAAGAACTGAGACAGGTTTTAAAAAGGCATCATAAGGTATTTTCAGATCGACCTGGGGTGATCAAAGGTTATGAATGTCAATTAAAGGTGAAACCTGGCCAAGTGTTTTTCAGGAAGCCATACCACATACATGTAGCTAGGAAGGAGGCGGTTCGAAAGGAGATACAGAGAATGCTGGAGTGGGGTGTGATTGAAAAAGCGGTCAGTGAGTACAATAATCCTCTTGTGGTTGTACCAAAAAGAGACGGGAGTGTCAGATTGGTCTTGGACGCTCGTTGGTTGAATGAAATAGTGGTTAGGGGAAGTGATAGACCGCAGAACATGGACGAGTTATTGCAAAAGTTCCGGGGAGTAAAATTCTTAACTTCTATGGACATCACGTGTGGATATTGGAATTTGCCACTGGCGGAAAGTTCAAGGAAGTACACAGCTTTCTTGTACGAAGGAGTTTGTTACCAATACCGTGTGGTACCTTTCGGACTTAATATCTCTGTTTGTGCCTTCGTACGTGTGATGTGCCATGTTTTAGGACCAGCTTTAAGTAATAAAATAACAGTCTATGTAGATGATCTGTTAATAGCAACTCCTACCTGGGAAGAACACATAGCTTTATTAGAGTAAGTGTTAGAGGCTATTGAGAAAGGTGGCATTAAACTAAAGATTGAAAAGACAGAGTGCATTAAAGAGGAAAGAGGTTTCTTGGGATATAGGATAAGTGGAAAAGGGATTCTGCCTGACCCAGGCAAGCTAGCAGTTTGTAACCTCCCCCTCACTTATCGACCTTAATGACAGTGAAAAATTAAACCACGTGTACCTAATGGGAAATTTGGGAAAGCAATCGTCACCGAAGTTAATCTGTCGGTAAAGAGGGAGGAAAGGGTTACATCTAAATGAAAGGAAAAATGCAAATGAAACTGGTGGAAATTAATTTTGAAAAGGGGTAAAGTTAATAAAGAAAGTAAATGTGCGGCCGTTACGTCAACAATTAACTAGCGGTAATTAGATATTTGAGATTTGGGGGAAATCACGGTCGCCAGTCCTAAGGACAATTACTATAGTAACTGAAAAAGAAAGGTTATTACACATATAATTAGCACTAGAAGCGTGGCAACTGAAGGTTGACACGTGTAGTGTGAAAACTGAAAGTTTGTCAGAAGTAATAAATTTCGCTACACTCTGACTTAATTTAGCAAAAGAATTAATAAAACCGGAAAATCGAAAGTTAATTTAGTGACTGAAGTTAATAGTGAGCTTTCTTTCTGAAGCACATCGAAATCCAGCAGAATACGGTTAGCCTTGGACTACCTCAACAATCATTTCAAAAGCAACTTGACTCTACGCAATTTAGAAACAAGAGATTTAACTTTGAACTTGAATTAAATGATTCTGGATAATTAACAATAGTAAAATTTAGTACGTACCAAGCTGAGCTGCAGTCACAGGTAAGCTAAAATATGCTAACAAAACTCGCACTCTTAATTTGTGCTTGTGTAATCTAACTATTGTAGCCAGCTATGCTTTAACTGCACTTAGAAACTAAAGTAATGAAATGCAATGATAGTACTTTAATGCTGGCGTCTGAATTTCAACGACACTCGGTTTCATTTCGGAAAGGGAAGGGACCCTGCTTGGTAATGCAACTGGGACAATGAGCAACAAAGGTTCATGCTAAGTTGCTGTAATTTTGCGAGGCAAATGGAACAATGTGAAAAGCTGAGGTCTGCCATACAGTTCTGAAACTTTACGTGCTTTTGGTCTTCCTTGTTAGTTGATTGAAGGTTTGAAGCCGTCGATCGAGGAGGTGGCGACGGTCACTCATTGTCGGCCGTCGCTGTTGCAGAAGCTGGATGTTGGCGCGCGTTCTTCTCGACACGGTCACCAGACGAAACGGGCTCTTGTTGTGCGCCAGCTAATGCTTCCCGTCCGCGACACCATGTCAGAAACTAACATAGCAAGTCGAGCGCAATTACATGCTGCTAAACCCCGAAAGCGCGGCAACTCGCGGGAGCGTCACACCACACACCTCTCCACTCGCTACTCCAGCCAGACCCCAACTGCTCTGCCCGCGCTCCACGCGGCAGAGTTAACACTACCAAAGATCCTACACACTTTGATTCTTCACACGACCTATCGATGTAATCGTTCGATAGCAGTTTTCCCTAGGCAAGACCCAGCGTAAAAATACAAATAATATTTACGAAACAAACCAATTATACATCGACATAAATGCATAAATATATATATATACAAATAGTAAAACAATTACAATATGTAAAGACACAGAAATGTCATATATTCAGGTAACAAAAATAGGAAAAAATTATAGTACAATAGATGGAAATAGGAGGATATGCATTTCCGGCGTTACACGTGCCCCACATTGTCTGAGGATGTTCGTGTAACGTAAACAGACTCAGAAAATGTCCAAAAAAAAAAAAAGAAACAGCGGAAATGCATATGCTCAAAACATCAACAAAATTTAGCATTCGCCTAATTAACCATAAACCAATTTTTTAGACGATAATAATTGAGTGGAGACACTCCTAATCTTATTCCAATCTGTCATCTTGCTCAAAATAAAACAGGTTGACAACATATTGAAATTCATAGAAAACGTAGAAAATGGTTTAGCTATTCTAAAAATCAAAATTCCCAGCAGTATCAAGAAATGGAATACTATTTACAAAATTAATCAGATTACATGGTCATAGAAAACAGGTATATCAAAATACGCAAATCAATAATTAATTACATAGAATACGTATTTTTTTTAAACTTTTCATAATTAATATTCTCGTCATGAGTGTGCACTTAACGCTAGACAAGAAAATAATATACATCAGATCGACAAAAACATAAATATTGACGGTAGAATTCTTTCACATCAGCTGTCCAGGAAGAAAAACAACTCCACCTTCCGTACTCGCAAGTACAAAGAACGCCGACAGCGGCACAAGAGCCGACAGCGACACAAGAGCCGACAGCGGCTCCACCTTGCCAGTATTGTTGCGCCCTCCTGTGCGGCACGCTTGATCTCACTCGCCTGTGTAGCGGCATTTCCAGAACGTCCGTTTCACTGAATTCTTTAGGAAAACTCACTCCCGAGTAATCTCAAGGAGTCCCTTAATACTATCACAGTTGATAACTCAACACTGTCCATCATCACACGCATGTACTAGCCTGAAACTTAAAACAGCGTCTAAGTACATCGGCAATGACTAGTAAAACACACATTCATGAAATCTGACAGCTAGTTACAAAAGCATATTTACATTCCTTAATCTACTGTGACTCAGCTGAAAACTTAAACTAGCAGCTTGGATTTTTCAATTGGTTAAAACGTCTAATCAAAAATTAATTACTTGTTAATTACAAGTTCTTTAATGACCTCTAGGTCAGGCAAAAGCATCGCAACATGGCACATCCTTAAATCTTACACTCTATATTACATACTGTACAAATTACCCATTCTGTGGTATTAATCAATCCTAGGTTGGTACAATTTTAAGTCTACAATATTCCGTATACCTAATCGTTTTTCAGAGCTTGGATACTCTAAGCAATAAGCATTTGTGTGAGGTATACCAATGACTTTATATGGTCCATTATAAACAAACTTAAATTTAGAGATTTCATTGTCTATCTCGCTCGATTTCTCGTGAGCTTTTACAAGAACTAAGTCTCCGATTGCAAACTTAGCAAAACGCGCTTTAGCGTCATGACGACGTATGCGAGCATCAGCTTTTAGCTTCATTACTTCTCGCAAACGATCCTTTTTCACACCAATACTAATGTCAATCCGTGGAGGGAATTTGATTATCTCTTCCACTAAACTTTTACTTCTGTTTTGTGACCGGTTTACTGGCCTTCCCAGTAGCACCGATAATTTTCACTCCTGTTACTGGCATAACTACGATACCAGGTCTGTCTTTCAGTAACTCAAATATTTCCCCAGATACAGCACTCAATTCTGCACCGGTGTCAATTAACACGTTTAGTTGTAGGTCGTGCATATTAACAGACACTACTATCTGTCTACACTTGTCCTCGACTGTTTCTTTATTTTCCCACAATAAATCCTCGTCTATATCCAGGTCATTCCAGAAAAAACCATCCGGCTTTGATCCTAAATCCGGTTTATCTGGCGGCATTTTCAGCCTCTGTTCACATACAGTCTTAATTTCAACACGTTTGTCCTGAGGCTTAGTCTGTAGCTTCGCCTCCAATACCGAAACCTTTTCCTCTAACTCGTCAACTAGTGAGTGTTGCCCTGCTATCATTTCACTAATTGTCACCTTCGTTGATTCCACCTTGGCCAGATTGATATCATCCGCCAATCTACCTGGAGGAATGTGCCCAGTAGTATCTGCAATTACTCCCTCTGGATCCGCGCAACCCACATTGCTACCGTCCGACCGTATAACGTCAGCTCTAACCTCATACACGCTGTAATCTACGTGCTTTTCTACCAATCGTGTCCAGCTATCACTAAAATTCTCGTAATCTTTCGCCCTCAATACTTTCGCAATGTTTAAACTGGAGTTTTGCGTCGGATGGGTCGGTCACTTCTAACACTATAACTTTCGGTAAAGTCTGCCGGTCAGGGCCAGAACTTTCCGTTACTGCTTCAACATCCAACTCCTGCGGGACGAAACACGACGAATCTTGGTCGTGCTCCCCATTAACATCAACTATTTCTGGTAAAGTCTGCCGGTTAGGGCCAGAACTTTCTATCACTTCACAAACACTATCTACCTGCGGGACGAGACGCGGCAAATCCTGCCCGCGCTCCCCATAAACGCTTCTCCCATACAGACCCCTATAATCTCTTAGTTCGTCGTATAAGCGACCGAACTGCCTTAACCAGACCTCATCCCTCTCTGCATCCCCTCGCTCGATGACGGACGTTTTATCCGACATCTGATCTTCTCTCAACACTTGCGAATCATTCTTAAACTCAATCTCCAGTTCCGCTGTGGGTATTACAGCTGCCACTTTATAATCGATTTCCGGAACACTACTTAAATTGTTCTCACTGACAGTGAATGTACTTCCCACTGCCGTGTATACAGCTGATTTACTACTTGTGGGCGCACTCCTTTCTCCTAACACTGGCACACTCTCCCGCCGTTGATTATTCCACACGGAATTTTCATAACGACGACACCTGGGTTTTCTACTGTTATTGGGCCGCCAAAATTTCTCCACGCCCGGTCGGCCCCTCACCGGCGCGGCTAATGGTTTCCCTGTTTCGTCCCAGCAGATACGCTCCCCGGATGCTGCTGAGGCGGCTGATCACACACTCTGGCGTTATTACTATTCTGCGAAGCCCGTATCACGATAGTATGATACTGGTTTCCGTCATTCCTGTTATTATTTGCAGTGTATCGATTGTCATTACGGCCCGAACCACTATTGTTATTGCTGCCAAGATTGCGGTATGCATTATTCCCATAGTTATGATTGTTGTGGCTGCTGTGGTACCCGTTGTTGTTACCACGACCTCTACCAGTATCGCGATTATTGCGCCAATTGTCCTCGTCCTCAACTCTTTCCAGGAAATGATTGATTGTCCTGTAATTGCTTCCTACGTAGCGTTTTGTATCATCTGGAAGCTTCTTGTAGAGTTCCCAGACTATTTCGGATTCCGTGCGGCGATCACGCAAATATTCCAACTTGCGGATCCAGCCCTCACAAAACTCCTTCATCGAGCCGCGCGAATTCGCATCGAAAGGCCTCGATACGACAAATTAGCGCCAGACACTTTGCTGTTTTTGCTCTGACCAGTATTCAGCCAGAAACAAATTTTTAAACTCGTCAAAGATCAGGTTCGTAATGTTGAGGTTTAAGCCCCAACGCTTGGCATCACCAGCCAACACATCAATAACCGCATTAATTTTTCTCTCATTAGTCCATGATCTGGGTAAAACTCTTTCACAGTTTTTAATGAAATCCGTCGCGTGTATACCGGCTTTTTTCAAGGGGTCGAACCGCTCCTCTTTCGTCAACAATTCCGAACTATGTGCACAGATTGGCACATAGCTCTGTTTTTCTTCAAGTTTCTTTTCTAATTCCGACACTCTCGTAATCACTTGGCAAGTGGTTGTCGCAAGCGTTTCCACTTCCCTCTTTTTCTCTTCGCAGGTATTAGCCTGCTTCCTCACCTTGGTATCTACTTCGGATACTAAAACCTTTAAAGTTTCCACCTTCTGTTGATCGTCTTTTCTCACTAATTGAATTTGTTCCGTCACCTTATTCTCGATGATCGGAGCAACTGCGTCTCCTACACTTTTCTCGATTCTGCTAATTTCGGAATTAAAACGCGTATTTATGCTCGCAATTTCCGCCTGAACGCCTATCATTTCCTGTTTAAGATTACCGATTTCGGTATTAATCACAACAATATCTTCTTTGATTTTATCAACTTTTGTGTTAACAATTCCAACATTGTTGTTAACAACATTAATAGCTTTGTTCTGATTGTCTAGCTTCCTGTCAATTTTTTCAGACTGAGCTTTAATTTCTGCCGATTGAGTTTCTATCTTGCTAGACTGAGCCTTGATTTCGTTAATCAAAACATTCAATAAACCAGTTAAATTCCCGGAAACTACCGGTTTTACTTCCGTAGCGGCTTCCTCTTTAATTGTCCCCCCGTATTCGTCATCAAGGGATTCCGATTTGATTTTCACTTCCCATTCCGAAACATTTTCTAATGTTTGGAATTCCATTTCTGCTCTTTGTTGCGTCTCGGCGGTCGCGTCTTTCATGCTAGCCGCCTGCCCCTGAACAATGGGTACCGCGGTGCGTGTTTCCCACTGTTCGACCGATTGTTCCGTACCCAAGTCTACCAAATTTTGGTAATTGTTGCCTTCACTCATTTTAATAATTTTCAATATAAATAACAAATCTCAAATCTAATTAGGATTCCTCAGACTAATATTCTCGCTGACGTATCGACCATTTCGTAACCAGTACTTTGTTACGAGATTTGCACAATGCAAAATTCGTGTCCAGAACAACCTCAAATTTGAAGATTGTCCTGTCACCAGGTCGCCACGTGTAACCTCCCCCTCACTTATCGACCTTAATGACAGTGAAAAATTAAACCGCGTGTACCTAATGGGAAATTTGGGAAAGCAATCGTCACCGAAGTTAATCTGTCGGTAAAGAGGGAGGAAAGGGTTACATCTAAATGAAAGGAAAAATGCAAATGAAGCTGGTGGAAATTAATTTTGAAAAGGGGTAAAGTTAATAAAGAAAATAAATGTGCGGCCGTTACGTCAACAATTAACTAGCGGTAATTAGATATTTGAGATTTGGGGGAAATCACGGTCGCCAGTCCTAAGGACAATTACTATAGTAACTGAAAAAGAAAGGTTATTACACATATAATTAGCACTAGAAGCGTGGCAACTGAAGGTTGACACGTGTAGTGTGAAAACTGAAAGTTTGTCAGAAGTAATAAATTTCGCTACACTCTGACTTAATTTAGCAAAAGAATTAATAAAACCGGAAAATCGAAAGTTAATTTAGTGACTGAAGTTAATAGTGAGCTTTCTTTCTGAAGCACATCGAAATCCAGCAGAATACGGTTAGCCTTGGACTACCTCAACAATCATTTCAAAAGCAACTTGACTCTACGCAATTTAGAAACAAGAGATTTAACTTTGAACTTGAATTAAATGATTCTGAATAATTAACAATAGTAAAATTTAGTACGTACCAAGCTGAGCTGCAGTCACAGGTAAGCTAAAATATGCTAACAAAACTCGCACTCTTAATTTGTGCTTGTGTAATCTAACTATTGTAGCCAGCTATGCTTTAACTGCACTTAGAAACTAAAGTAATGAAATGCAATGATAGTACTTTAATGCTGGCGTCTGAATTTCAACGACACTCGGTTTCATTTCGGAAAGGGAAGGGACCCTGCTTGGTAATGCAACTGGGACAATGAGCAACAAAGGTTCATGCTAAGTTGCTGTAATTTTGCGAGGCAAATGGAACAATGTGAAAAGCTGAGGTCTGCCATACAGTTCTGAAACTTTACGTGCTTTTGGTCTTCCTTGTTAGTTGATTGAAGGTTTGAAGCCGTCGATCGAGGAGGTGGCGACGGTCACTCATCGTCGGCCGTCGCTGTTGCAGAAGCTGGATGTTGGCGCGCGCTCTTCTCGACACGGTCACCAGACGAAACGGGCTCTTGATGTGCGCCAGCTAATGCTTCCCGTCCGCGACACCATGTCAGAAACTAACATAGCAATTCGAGCGCAATTACATGCTGTTAAACCTCGAAAGCGCGGCAACTCGCGGGAGCGTCACACCACACACCTCTCCACTCGCTACTCCAGCCAAACCCCAACTGCCCTGCCCGCGCTCCACGCGGCAGAGTTAACACTACCAAAGATCCTACACACTTTGATTCTTCACACGACCTATCGATGTAATCGTTCGATAGCAGTTTTCCCTAGGCAAGACCCAGCGTAAAAATACAAATAATATTTACGAAGCAAACCATTTATACATCGACATAAATGCATAAATATATATATACAAATAGTAAAACAATTACAATATGTAAAGACACAGAAATGTCATATATTCAGGTAACAAAAATAGGAAAAAATTATAGTACAATAGATGGAAATAGGAGGATATGCATTTCCGGCGTTACAAGTTATTGAAAAATTTGAGGCTCCCAGAAACAAGAAGCAGTTGAGATCGATGTTCGGTCTTTTCGGCTTCTATAGGCGTTTTGTTAGTGATCAGGCTTTTAATGCGCCCTGTCTTCACTTCCTGCTGAAAAAGAATACCCCTTGGGTTTGGACAGCAGAATATCAACAGGCGTTTGAGGTGCTTAAACAATCTTTAATTAATAGTCCTATTTTACATAAACCTGATTTTGAAAAACCATTCTGCAGGTCTGTTGATGCTAGTGGCTATGGTATAGCTGTGGAGATATTCCAAGTAGAAATAGAGAACGAACAAGAAGTGCACAAGACTATAGCTTTCGCAAGTCGATCTTTACAGGCAGCAGAGAGAAATTATGGCATCTCAGAACTGGAAGCATTGGCAATTGTATTTGGGGTACAAAAGTTTGAGCAGTATCTATTGGGTCACAAGATAATTGTTTACAGTGACCATAAGGCGTTGACCTTTTTAAAGACCTGTAAGTTGAGGAATGCTCGTTTGGTAAGTTGGTCATTGTATCTCCAGCAGTTTGACCTTGAGGTTAGATATATTCAAGGGAAAGACAATCTGGTAGCTGATGGGTTATCTAGAAGTGCGGAGCTCTGTGATGACGCGGGAATTACAGCAACAGACCTAAATGAAGTTCGAATGTTTGCATTGCACGAAGTAAAGGAAGAAAGTGCATTAAAGAGAGTGATTAAGAACTTGAGACGTGAGCAGAATGCAGATGACCAACTGAAATTAGTGAAGAGCTATTTAGCAAATGCGAACTATCCTAAGGTTTCGCAATACTATTGTCTGCATAAAGGTATTCTGTTTAGAAGGAAAAAGGTAGGTGTTTCTGAGTGGAAGCTGTGCTTTCCCTCACAACATGTAGACTTACTAATCGACTATGTACACATGAGGTATGGGCACTACGGTGCAAAGAAGTGCATTGCAAAATTAAAAGAGAAGGTTGTGTTTGACAACATGTACCGCCGTGTGGCCAAGCGTCTAGCATCTTGTGTAGTGTGCCAGAAAGTCCGTGCTGCTAACACCAGAATACAAGGAGATATGCATTCAGTAGAGCCAACCGAAACCCTAGAATTACTGGCTTGTGATTTGTTTGGCCCTCTTCCTGTTTCGAGAGGTGGTTGCACCCATGTTTTTGTTATTGTGGATGGATTCAGTAAATATGTTAAGCTATACCCAATTAAAAGAGCAAATGCAAAAACATTGGTAGAAAAGTTGGAAAAAGATTTCTTCGTGAACTTTGGCATTCCGAAGAATTTGCTGTCAGACAATGGGCCTCAATTAACTTCTGATGGATTTAAGGAATGTCTAGATAAGGCCGGCGTGAAACATCTGAAAATATCTGCGTATTTCCCCCAAGGAAATATGAGTGAACGTATTATGAGATAATTGAATAGGCTTTGCAGAACTTATTGTGCTCGGAAACACTCAAGTTGGGCAGAGCACATTATTTTGAGAATGTAATTAACAACTTAAGACATGATGCAACTGGTTTTGCACCTTGCGAATTGATGTTTGACCAAGAACCGCACAATGTGATTGCAGATATAGTAGAATTCCCTATTCTAACGCAAATATCCACAGACGAGAAGAAATTAAAGGCTAGGGCAAATATAAGAAAAAGAGCGTTGGAAAGGAAGAAGCGTCATGACGCAAAAGCTGTACCTACTAGTTTTTAAATAGGTCAGTTAGTCCTTGTCAAAACCAAGGAAAAATCAAAGAAAGTAAATGCAGAAACAAAGAAATTCATGTTCGTATACCAAGGACCTTTCAGGATCATAGGAAAACCACATGCCAATGCATATAGGCTAGAGTACCCTAAAAGTAAAAAGCTATTAGGTCTCAGGAACGTGATCGACCTAAAGAAGTTCATAGCTAGTGAATGAATGCTGTAGGGAGGAGGTTGTTCTGTAATCTCTACACAGTGTGGCAGCTGTGCAGTCCCAGCTGTGTGAGATCTTCTTTCCATTTCAGATCTCACTCATTCTTCATCTTTTCTATCCACCTAAAATTTCGACGTCTTCTTTCCAACGCATTAAATTTTCCGTTATGGTTATCAAGCCAGCATTAAACAATGAATTCTGTAGGGAGGAGGTTGTTCTGTAACCTCTACACAGTGTGGCAGCTGTGCAGTCCCAGCTGTGTGAGATCTTCTTTCCTTTTCAGGTCTCACTCACTCTTCATCTTTTCTATCCACCTAAAATTTTGACCTCTTTTTTTTCAACGAAAAAATTTTCCGTCATGGTTATCAAGCCATGAGTTCTTTACACCGATTAGTGAAGAAAATACCTAATGTGATAAACCGAACAGTGACATAGACACCGATTAGTGAAGAAAATACCTAATGTGATAAACCGAACAGTGACATAAACAACAGAGAAGTAAGACGTAATTAAGATACGAATGTATTTGAGTAACAAGTATGTATAGAACCCTGGTAATATTATAAGTATAAAGTGTTGTTTTATTGGAAATGGTCCACCAACAGTAATTTAAAAAGATATACGAATTCGTGTACAAGCAGGATCTGAAGTGGCAGTGAAACATATTGTATGCTGCAGAGCTAACTAATTAATAGTAAAAGAGATTGCCTAGTGTTATGAAAAAAATATGTAGACAAGTTGTAAGAATAAACTCACCTTGTGTAGCAGGGAATGGCAGTGTAATAGAATTGAGCAGCGTTTGTGGTTGAGACGTGAAGGACACGTCCCTGAATTATTTATAAGGTTGGAGCTGGCCGTTATTTGGTGTAGTGTGTGACAGGATACACCTACACGTATTGAGGTTATGAGTTGGAGGCGTGAATGCGACCATAGGTACCCTTATGTTAGATGAGACAGAGCAGCTCATGGTGTCCTATAGGTTTAAGGAATTTAGCATTACGCTCGTCCATAATTACTTAATGCATTGTAGTGGTAGGTCGAGAGACACTACCTGTGGTTTCAGCGTCCAATCGAGTGGAAATGGATGGCCACGTGGGCAAACTGATCAGCTGCAATACACTATGGATATGAAATAAATGTGCTATCCTGTGCTTTAAATTTAAATGGAGTGAGTATTACTTAAGTTCATACACTAGCAAAGTAAGTACATAATGGCAGACGTGAAACATTATTTATAGCTCAGCATAAATACACTTCGATGATGTAAATACATAATTGCAGATGTGGAAATGACATAACAGCAGAGGACCAATAGGTGGATTTAGTCAACTAAACGTAGTATGTTTTGAACACTCACAACTGTATTGTTACCAAAAGTTACTCACATGTACAAAGAAGCTGAGAAAACAACTACTAATCAAATATACTCATACTATGTCTAAGAATAAGGTAATCGAAGATGAGTCAAAAATGGTTCAAATGGCTCTGAGCACTATGGGACTCAACTGCTGAGGTCATTAGTCCCCTAGAACTTAGAACTAGTTAAATCTAACTAACCTAAGGACATCACAAACATCCATGCCCGAGGCAGGATTCGAACCTGCGACCGTAGCGGTCTTGCGGTTCCAGACTGCAGCGCCTTTAACCGCACGGCCACTTCGGCCGGCGAAGATGAGTCAGCTGAATAAATAAAATACAAATGTATCAAGAATGTACCGAGCATTGGTTCAGTGTTCCGGCCCAGAAATAATATATTGAAATTAAATAGGATTCATAATTGTATGCCTTGAGCATAAAAATTTCTCTAGTACGTGACTAACGGCGTTTTAAGCCATTTGTTTACCGATTTTATGACAATTAAGTAACCACGAGAGTAATATTGAAAAAGTTCTGTTAACTTTGTTCCAGCAAAACATTGAAGGATAAAATGTATATATCCCCATTTCATTGTGATCCACCCTTAGATGTTAAGTGAACAGAGTCTGAGGCACTCGTTTTGTTTGTTCTATAGGACAAACCAGATAATGGCAGCCTGGTAGCTGCGTGAAAGCGTGGAGTGACTTGGACACAACTCACAGTGACCCCTCCCCTTTCCCCATGTAATTTAGAGTGAACGTGAAGGACGCACACCATAGCAACTTCCCCTCCTCTACCCTTGTGAATGGAAGTGTAGAATGCCAGCCAAAGCGGCTACAACCACGTGTGTAAAAATGATTTGTGAAATTCTTTTTTCAGGTTTAGAAAAGACTGCTAAGAGATAATCATCTGTTTATGTATCATGTTATTTTCTTTGAATTTGTGTATGTAAAAAATGTATTTAATGGATTTAAGATTTTTATAATTTTACATATTTTTATGTGTTTGTTTGTCTAAGGCAATATGTATGCCAAAGTGTTTCATTGACTTTGCTTAAATTTTGAGTAATAACGTTGTTTAAGAGGCAGTGAACATGCCCGCAATTTAAATAATTAATGTAGGTAATCAGTTTTCTTTTAATGTTTCTACATGTTTATATTTCAATTTTAATTTTCATAGGAAGTTAAGCTGTACTCTTGCTTCCCTTTTTGTAATTAATTTTTTTTTTCGTTCATTAACATTCAAAAACAAAAAATTTAAGTAGAGGGTGATGTAGGGAAGCAGCCTACTCACGCTGTAGTAAATTCACATCAGTCTTTCCATTGTGTGCCAGCCAGTCCGCTGTAACTAGCTCTTGGTTCAAATGGCTCTGAGCACTATGGGACTCAACTGCTGAGGTCATAAGTCCCCTAGAACTTAGAACTACTTAAACCTAACTAACCTAAGGACAACACACACATCCATGCCCAAGGCAGGATTCGAACCTGCGACCGTAGCGGTCGCGCGGTTCCAGACTGTAGCGCCAGAACCGCTCGGCCACCAGCGGCCGGCGTAAGTAGCTATGACGTCATAAATGTTGCGAAATACTTTAAAAATCAAGTAAATAATCTAAAATGTTTCTAGCATGTCAGGAGTAATACTGAATTAATATGTGTTGAATATCAGTTCGATAACTTTAGCCATTTTCGAAATTTGGACCATTTTCTGTAAAAATCATTGGCGCAACAGAAAAGAGCTAGAAAGTTAAAAATTTATAATTAGATTCATTTTTCATAATTATTTAATAAAAACAGTACTTTGGATTTCACAAATTAAAATTTTAGTGGAAATTCATGATTTTCTGGTTTTTGTCTTAAAACTTAAGGAAGCAAGATAGATTAAGTAGGCTAATAAATAAGGCTAGGATGTTTATATTTAAGTAGGTTGGAGATCCGCTATAACTATGAAGATGTGAGAAGTTTCATTTGAATACCTATAAAACTATAGCGATAGCGTATCTCCAAAGGGCCAGTTCAGAGCTCGTCTACTGCGTGCAGTGTAATTAAATTAATTCTCTCGCCCAAAATATTTAACTTAGCCACGTCAAAATTTTATTATCAATACTTACCTGTGTGCTGAATGCACATTTAAATTGAGAGCTTCATCGGCCATCAGCAAAAGAAGCTATAATTTATTCAATAACTTAATGTGGTGCATTACTAGCCCAGCGGCTAGTCGGGAGAGCCGATTTGATCAGGCGTTCCCTTAGCCGTCCGCACCGCGGCTTTATATATAAGAACGCTGCGCGAGGAAGAAAGGCCCCAGTTCTCTCCAGACGCTGAACAGCACGCCATCTGTGTCGGGAGTCGCGTCGCCTCGGTATCATTGCTACAAACAGCCTCGGATGCCGTATTAAGTTACTCGGGATACGTGTAACCATGAAATCATTTTCGAGTGAAGTGTTAATTCTGGGATGACTTTAATTATCGATTTTCAGTTTGCGTATGTCGTATTTTCACGTGCCGCCGCGGGACAGACATTCTACCAATTATTTAGCGTGGCGTTTGATGAAACTAATCATCAAATTATGGCGAGCATTCATTTAAATATTTAATTTGGACAGTTACAGTAGCATCAGCGTATTAGACTCTGAACTGCTCTGTTAGTTAGATTGTGTGGATTCTTTTGTTTTATCTGTGACTTTCAGAATACAGAACGTTTTTTTTTTTCACGACCGTTTTTAATTAGAAATCCCAGACAATCTCCTAATTCCTCAGAGCTATAAGCTGTAACTATAAGTGTAGTCTCAGATGAAGTGGGCTCTAGGAATTCTAATTACAGGCTTCACGTTTTGCGAATCACTTTCTGGTTGCCAATATTGTAGTTAGAGAGCCAGTGTTGAGAACGGCGAAAGACAGCATAAATAACATTCTAAATAATAGGAACATTTAACAACAATAATTCCACCCACCGCCGTACATATGGTTAATCGGCTGGGAAATGTTTCAACATTCAAACATTTGTGCAACAGTAAACAATTAAATCCATCCGCCCCCCCACATATGGTGCATCGGCCGGGAAATGCAGTGTTTCTACATTCTTCAAACATTATTAATAACAATAATTCCACCCGCCGCCCCACAGCTGGATTGAAGAGTTTTTATCAAACAGAACACAGCATGTTGGTTTCAATGGAGAGACGTCTACAGACGTTAAAGCAACCTCTGGCGTGCCACAGGGGAGTGTTATGGGAGTATTGCTTTTCACAATATATGTAAATGACCTAGATGATAGTGTCGGAAGTTCCATGCGGCTTTTCGCGGATGATGCTGTAGTATACAGAGACGTTGCAGCATTAGAAAATTGCAGCTAAATGCAGGAAGATCAGCAGCGGATAGGCACTTGGTGTAGGGAGTGGCCACTGACCCTTAACATAGACAAATGTAATGTATTGCGAATACATAAAAAGAAGGATCCTTTATTGTATGATTATATGATAGCGGAACAAACACTGGTTGCAGTTACTTCTGTAAAATATCTGCGAGTATGCGTTCGGAACGATTTGAAGTGAAATGATCATATATAATTAATTGTTGGTAAGGCGGGCACAATGTTGAGATTCATTGGGAGAGTCCCTAGAAAATGTAGTGCATCAACAAAAGAGGTGGCTTACAAAACACTCGTTCGCCCTATACTTGAGTATTGCTCATCATTGTGGGGTCCGTACCAGGTCGGGTTGACGGAGGAGATAGAGAAGATCCAAAGAAGGGCGGCGCGTTTCGTCACAGGGTTATTTGGTAATCGTGACAGCGTTACAGAGATGTTTAATAAACTCAAGTGGCAGACTCAGCAAGAGAGGTGCTCTGCATCGCGGTGTAGCTTGCTGTCCAGGTTTCGAGAGGGCGCGTTTCTGGATAAGGTATCGAATATACTGCTTCCCCCTACTTATACCTCCCGAGGAGACCACGAATGTAAAATTAGAGAGATTCGAGCGCGCACGGAGGCTTTCCGGCAGTCGTTCTTCCCGCGAACCATACGCGACTGGAACAGGAAAGGGAGGTAATGACAGTGGCACGTAAAGTGCCTTCCTCCATACACCGTTGGGTGGCTTTCGGAGTATAAATGTAGATGTAGATGTAGACTGAAGAAAAATCAAAACATCGTCATCAGGTATGTTGACTTAGAGAAATCTTTCTAAGACGTAAAATGGTGGAACATTTTTGAAATTCTCAGGAAAGTAGTCGTAAAGCTATAGGGAGAGACTCGTAATATACAATGTGAACAAGAACCAAGAGGGTAAAGAAATAATGAAAGACCGTGAACGAAATTCTCGGATTAGAAAAAATTTAATACAGGGATGTTGTCTTCCACTCCTACTGTTCAACCTATACATCGAAGAAGTAATCACGAAAATAAAATTAACGTTTAGGAGTGGAATTAAAACTCAGGGTGAAAATATATCAACGATAAGATTCGCAGAGAATTTTGCTATCTTCTGTGCCCGGCGGGGTCAGGGATTTTCTCTGCCTCGTGATGGCTGGGTGTTGTGTGCTGTCATTAGGTTAGTTAGGTTTAAGTAGTTCTAAGTTCTAGGGGACTTATGACCACAGCAGTTGAGTCCCATAGTGCTCAGAGCCATTTGAACCATTTTATCTTCTGTGAAAGTGAGGAAGAATTTCGGAACGTGTTGAACGGAATGGTTAGTCTAAGGATTTCATGCTGCGGATTGACAGTAAACCGAAGAAAGACGAAAATGATGAGGAGTAGTTGCAATGAGGTTATCGAAAGACTTTTCAAAACTGTGGACCACGGGGTAGAGAAATGAAGGAATTCCGCTATCTTGTAAGCAAAATAAACCATGGCGGATGTACAAGGACATGGCAAACAGGCACGGAGGGCACTGGTCGCCAAAAGTAGTCTACTAGTATTAAATATCGGCCTTAATTTCAGGAAGAAATTTCTGAGAACATATGGTAAGAGCACAGGATTGTATGGAAACGAATCAAGGCCTCTGGGAAAACCGGAAAAGAAGACAAAAGAAGCGTTTGAAACGTCGTGATATGGAAGGACATTGAAAAATAGGTGGACTTACAAGGTAAGGAATGAGGCGGTTCTCCGCAGAGTCGGAGAAGAAAAGAATATATGGTAAGCACTGACAAGCAGAAGGAACAGGATAATAGAGCACGTGTTAAGACATCAGGAAATAGCTTCTACGGTATTGGAGGGAACTGTAGAGGTAAAAACTACAGGGAAAGACAGAGATTGGAATATATCCAACAAATGATTGAGGACGTAGGGTACAAGTGCTACTCTGAGAGTAAGAGGTTACCACAGGAGAGGAAGTCATGCCGCCCTGATCAAACCAGTCAGAAGATTATCCCCCACTCCGCAAAAAATTATTTCCTTCAACTATATAAATAAAAATGTGACTATTCGTTTGTTCAAAATAGAGTATCTCCGAAAGTTCTTGACCGATTGCTTTGAAGTTTTGACACAACGTTGCATTCTAACGCAGCTGTACTTTTAGATACCTGTCTGTTTAATATACAATACACAGGGTGAATACTAATAAAGCCGACAAACTGGAAGGATGGATTCCTGACTGGAAACGAGGAAAAAAATAATCCCATGAACTTGTGTCCGGAAACGGACGGTGTTTGTGCGACATCAGATCTTCCCGGAGCAATAAAGAGCTGCGTCGCATCCACGTCAGAACAGACTGTCAAAGTGGGTCCACGGGATAGCAGGTGATAGGGGTAGTAGCGGTTGTCATGCAGGATACATTTAACCGTACTTTAGCTTACACCTTGTTGGCTTGTTACTTGCCTGGAGCTTGTACTCGAGTTTGTCTGAATATTCGTATAGAATCCGGTCCTCCAAATCTGATGCGCAGTCCGTCGCTTCCCTGCACGTGTGTCTGTCTGAAAGGATCCATGATGACACAAGCGCCCAAAAAGGGCCTAAAATGTTGTGTGATGTGGTTGGTGTCTGTGAGAGCACTTTTTTTGGTATAGCCTGGTCGTTTCCTGACGTTTGGTGCTTCGTCGTAAAAAGACAACCATTTCGGCTAGTTCGCGATATGAATACGAGGCTGTTCTGCTGCTTACAGTATGTTACGTCACTCATATAGCCTGCGATACACACGGAACACCGGCACGTGGTCAAAAGAACTGTCATTCGTCACCACCATCTACCGTGGCAATGATGCATTTGAGAACACATGTACATAGGACCTGTTTTCCTCCATTTACAGTCAGCAATCCGTCCCTGCAGTTTGTCTGTTTTACTAACGTTCACTCTGTATTTTATTCTGAAATTTTTGTAATAACGTTTCCGCATTATTACATTTATAAAAATTGTATATTACGTATATTAAAAACATAGGCATGTAAAAACGCATGGGTATTCCACATCACCGTCGTGTCAAAATTTTCAAAGCAATCGGCGTCCAACATTCGGTGATTTGCGATTAGGAATATTTAGAGTTTTTATATAAGTACAACTATAGACGTTCGTTTCATCAAAATCTCCGAAAACTCTTCTCGGATTACATTCAAATTTTGACACAACGTTGCACTCGGATACCCTTCTTATCTACCTACTGGAACGCTATCTGATATATATGTAATAAAAGGGTAAATGTTATTACAGTGTATATGTTGGTTTGTTCAACATCGTTAATCTTCGAAAATTCTTGACCGATAGCTTTAAAATTTCGACACAACGTTGAGCTCTAATAAGGACTACTTTTAGGTACTTAGTTCTTTTATTGGTATATAAAGTGAAAATGTTGAAACCAAAAGTATCAAAATATACCTTTCCGATTTACTTTAAATCTTCACCCGTCATCATAACAAACGTTTGGACACAGATCGACTATACACTTTCTAGTATATAAATTGAATTGAATTGAAATGGATTGATTTGACAGTAGACAAATGATGTTTGGTATAAGGCATCGTCATTGGTTACGTAACTATACAGCTGGTTACACAATTTATACAAAAGGTAGATTCATAATTCTGCAGATGGTTATACAAATAATCACATAAATATTGCATATCTTGCGCTCATCGCCAATTAGTTTTGTTACACCGCTTGCAAACACAAATTTTGTTGTATGTCATAAGTTGCAATTTTGTTAGTTCACAATCACGTTTATAATAAAAGAGCATCATTTTTCATTACATAAACGAGCATCATGTTTTCATTATATGAATTATATATATTTTTCAAAATGCAGGGTGGAGAAATTTTAACCCTGGATAGATGATGCCAGTAGGAACCACAATTACTAATGTTGTGTAGGTCGACAATGCACAATTTAAAACTACGGAAACTTGGCGCCACGCGCTCCGGTTGGCCCCGGGATTGCCCTGTTGCCGGATACTCTGGACAATGCATGACCGCGAATGCTTTGATTGCCGGAGATCGCGATGTGTCCAAGGCGGCCCCCACGCTAGGTGGTAGCGTGCCAGCCTTCCACTATGGGAGCCTGGAGGCGAATCTGCCGGAGTCCCCACACATCCATTGTAGATTCATTATAAGATGTACTGGGAACAAACCTGTCAACAGCTGTTAGTTGGCGTACAGAAAGTCTTATTGGGTCGGCCCTGAAAAGGGCCTTTTTTGTAGCTAGGACAGTGTTTACTTAAAGCAGGTGCTCGAAATGGCGACCCTCTGACGCGACACAAGCTTGGCAACGTCAAACGCCGAACACCGAACTCTTTCAAAGATTCCCGGCCGCCGAAGAGTTCATTTAAATATCCGCGCACAGCACGACTGTTACATGCGGACGCCCCATCATGCTGCAAACACATGCGTAGCCGTATGTCCTGGGGAACACCTTCCAGCAGGCCGGTAGAGTTTCTTACAAAAAGTGAAGGTATTTGCCCTGGTAAGTCGAGGAGGTAGACGGACGGCCCAGTCAGATGGTCACCCACAACTCCTGCCCAAATGTTGAGCGAAAATCGTTCCTGGTGTCTATGGACTTACGTGACGTGAGGATTTCCCCTTGCCCAGTAATGAACGTTACGAGTGATGTAAAGGCCATCCCGATGGAAGGTGCACTAGTCGGTAAACAACTAAATGTTGAAACTATTATTTCATTCATCTGTACTTAGAGGGAAAGGTAAATTTTCCTGCAATTAACCCTGTTTCTGCTTTAATTATTTTCCATGCTACCTTACATTTGTTACTGGCCTGTGAAATATAGGTGCCATTTACTTTTTCATTTGCAGAAATAATATCTTTTCTGTACAGCTTTTTAAATTTGGCATGCGAATGTCTATACTCAATTTTCGAAAAAGATTTATCATAGTAAATTCTTAACAGAATTCTTAAATCATTTAAGTAACGTGTATACCAGTCAGTTACATTACTTTTCTCTTTTCTCCTTGCATTTATTCTATTGTGTTTAATGATGTTGGTGCAATATTCATTAAAGACAGTGGTAATGGTATCTAAGAAATAATCAAAAGCATCAGTTAACGACTTATTCTCCATGACAGCATTACACCAATCAATAGTCAAAAGTCATTGTGAGGGATTTGTTACATTTGATGGATTTATCTGCCTTCCTGGCTCGGGTTCTATTTGTTGAGCATGATTTTTTTTTAACTCCATAGGAAAATTCCAACAAGGTCAGAGAGCATTGGTTTAAAAACATTTAACACTACATCATCTTTGACAGTGTTTGATATAACATTATCTGGACAGGCGTTCTACCTGGTAGACTTACAGTTAAGGCAGTTGTAACTGTATGACTTGAGGGTATCTAGCAGTAATATACTTTTAGAATTTTGCATCATCACATCTATATTAATGTCACCAACTATTAAAATTTTATGATTCTTATATCTAAGTAAGTACATTAAGAGATTATCTACATTTGGACAATAACTTTGGCATCCATTTTTGGGGACACAGTATATAGATACTGCAACAATTTTGCTTTCGGAGAAGTGAAGGCAGCAATTTCAATTTCTCTTTCATCCACTAAATCCTTGAAATCTATAATCTTAACTGTATGTTTGAGATCACTTTTCATTAGTATTGACACTCTCCCATTTTCCATAACTGATCTAAAATAGCCAGTCAAAAATTTAAAACCAACCGGAGTATACATCTTGGATTCATGTTCTTTAAGCCAGTGATCATTTAGGCACAGAATATCATAGTGCAGGTCTTCTAAAACTAGTTCAAGTACATGAAGTTTATTTCACACTGACTGTATGTTTATATGAAAGGACAGATGATCACAGTCTTCTTTTGATTGTAGCACCGGCTCTCAAAATCTAATTTTGTAGTTAATGATGGTGGTTGAAGGTTAATACGCTTACACCAACACTTGTAAAAACAAGTCTTGGTCATCACTGCAAGTTTCCCTGCTGGAGACATTCATGTTCAAGACTGTGTATTGTTTTCCGCAATTTTAACTTATCACTTACAACTTTTTCCATAGCCTGGCATAAAGCTAATTTACCAGAGTAATTAAAGTGCTGACTATGTTTTATGTAATAGTCCATTTTAAAAGTGATTACATTTATTACAATCAGGAGAACTAACCTGTTCCTTTATTTTCGCGTTCTTTAACTGGAGAGCTTTAATATCCTCTTGTAACACTGAAATAACTTTCGAAAGGTTCATTTCTTCCAGGGCATCTCGATATGAAGGAAGTCTACAGGCATTCTCATCCACCATGTTATTCGGACATGCCTGTTTACCGTTTGTATCTGCACAACTATAACACTTCCACCCAGTATTTTCACCTGGAAGATTATTTTCCGACACTTCAGCGCAACTAAAATGACACCATTTGTCGCAAGAGGCGCACAGAATACCGTTACGCACTGCCTTGTTACCCTTAACACACTTTATACCAATGGCGTTCAAAACGTTTTGCACAGTCATCTCTATTTTCTTTATTTTTTTGCAGGAGGAGAATTAAATATTTTGTGAACATACTTGGAACATTCAGCTATATATCGGGCCTACTGAATGTGGCCTCCGTCAGCTGTGACGCATCTGGCCCAACGTTCTTTCCATGATGTAAATGCACTTTGGTAAAATTCTGAGGATTGACTTGTACACCATCGTTTGACACAGGAAATAAGGTCTTTCTCACTATCAAACGTTTTACCGCGCAGGTGGGTCTTCAGGCGACCAAAGAGGTAAAAATGAGACGGAGCAAAGTCCGGACTGTAGGGAGGATGAGGAACAATTTTCCAACCCATTTTCCTGATATTATCCTGTGTCTTAAAGGCCCTATTGGTTTTGGCATTGTCATGGTGTAGTCTGATCAGCTGATCCTGAGCCTGTGGTCTGTCGTTCTTGATGGCACGTCGCAGCATGTCCAATGGCAAAAAGTAACGGTCCCGGTTAACTGTGGAGCCAGGTTCCAAAAAGTCAATGAAAATGACACCACACTGATCTCAGAAGGAGGGGGCCATCACCTTTCGGCCTGCGGTTTGTGAATGTCTTGGTTTCTTCTTCCGAGGGGAGCCTGTATGACGCCACTCCATGGATTGGGTTTTGCTCTGGGGTTCGGACAAAAACACCCATGTTCCATCCTGGGTAATGATGCCGTCAAAACAATGTTTCCGCTCTTCAGTAAAGGTCTTCATGAGATCCTCGCACACATTCTTCCTCATCGTTTTCGTTTCTCTTGTCAATAACCTAGGCACCTAACGTGCACAGATTTTTCTGTGCCCTAGTGACTGTACCAGTGATACCACACTACCAAGTGACAAACGAGTCATTTCAGCAAGCTATCGTGTCGTCACACATCTGTCATTTTGGATGATTTGATCAATGGTCTCCTTATTCACATCACTCACTACCGTCGATGGTCTGCCGCATCGCGGATTGTCCAGTAGAGAGAAATGACCTTCTTTAAAGCTCTGCAACCACTGCTGGATACCGCTGCGATCCACTGTGTCCTCTCCACAAACACACGACTTCCTGTTAATCGATGCGGCAGAGTCATCGCCGGTCTTGAAGAGGAACTCCGTCACCGACCGTTGTCGCAACCTGACATCTACTTCACGGCCCATTATGTCTCACCTGTAAATAAAAGAAAATACTTTTATAGACCAAGTAATAGCTAAATGTTCCAAGTGTGTTCACAAAAAATTTCATTCTCCTCCTGAAAAAAATTTAAAAAAATTAGAGACGACTGTGTAAAACTTTTTGAACGCCCTTTGTATGAAGTAAAACACGACTTTTTCGTCGAACTGAAACAGACATTACCTCACTACCCGGCGCCATCTATATTATATATAAATATACACATATTATATACAGGGTGTTACAAAAAGGTACGGCCAGACTTTCAGGAAACATTCCTCACACACAAATAAAGAAAAGATGTTATGTGGACATGTGTCTGGAAACGCTTAATTTCCATGTTAGAGCTCATTTTAGTTTCGTCAGTATGTACTGTACTTCCTTGATTCACCGCCAGTTGGCCCAATTGAAGGAAGGTAATGTTGACTTCTGTGCTTGTGTTGACATGCGACTCATTGCTCTACAGCACTAGCATCAGGCACATCAGTACGTAGCATCAACAGGTTAGTGTTCATCACGCACGTGGTTTTGCAGTCAGTGCAATGTCTACAAATGCGGAGTTGGCAGATGCCCATTTGATGTATGGATTAGCACGGGGCAATAGCCGTGGCGCGGTACGTTTGTATCGAGACAGATTTCCAGAACGAAGGTGTCCCGACAGCAAGCCGTTCGAAGCAATTGATCGGCCTCTTAGGGAGCACGGAACATTCCAGCCTATGACTCGCGACTGGGAAGACCTAGAACGACGAGGACACCTGCAATGGACGAGGCAATTCTTCGTGCAGTTGACGATAACCCTAATGTCAGCGTCAGAGAAGTTGCTGCTGTACAAGGTAACGTTGATCACGTCACTGTATGGAGAGTGCTACGGGAGAACCAGTTGTTTCCGTACCATGTACAGCGTGTGCAGGCACTATCAGCAGCTGATTGGCCTCCACGGGTATACTTCTGCGAATGGTTCATCCAACAATGTGTCAATCCTTATTTCAGTGCATAGGTTCTCCAACGTGATCAAATTGTAAATTTTCACAATCAATATGTGTGGGCTGACGAGAATCCGCACGCAATTGTGCAATCACGTCATCAACACAGATTTTCTGTGAACGTTTGGGCAGGCATTGTTGGTCTTGATTGGGCCCCATGTTCTTCCACGTAAGCTCAATGGAGCACGTTATCATGATTTCATTCGTGATACTCTACATGTGCTGCTAGAACATGTGCCTTTACAAGTACGATACAACATGTGGTTCATGCACGATGGAGCTCCTGCACATTTCAGTCGAAGTATTCGTACGCTTCTCAACAAAAGATTCGGTGACCGATGGATTGGTAGAGGCGGACCAATTTCATGGCCTCCACGCTCTCCTGACCTCAACCATCTTGACTTTCATTTATGGGGGCATTTGAAAGCTCTTGTCTACGCAACCCCGGTAACAAATGTAGAGACTCTTCGTGCTCGTATTGTGGACGACCGTGATACAATACGCCATTCTCCAGGGCTGCATCAGCGCATCAGGGATTCCATGCGACGGAGGGTGGATGCATGTATCCTCGCTAACGGAGGACATTTTGAACATTTCGTGTAACAAAGAGTTTGAAGTCACGCTAGTACGTTCTGTTGCTGTGTGTTTCCATTCCATGATTAATGTAATTTGAAGTAATAAAATTAGCTCTAACATGGAAAATAAGCGTTTCCGGACACATGTCCACATAACATATTTTCTTTCTTTGTGTGTGAGGAATTTTTCCTGAAAGTTTGGCCGTACCTTTTTGTAACACCCTGTATAAATATTAATATTATATATTATATAATATTATAATCTGGAGCGTTTCACTGAATGATGCGTAGACTTGGACATTGAGGAAGGAATATGAAAGAAGATTGGAGGCACTAGAGATGTAGATATGGAGAAGAATACAAAAAGCGAAATGGGAAGACCGAGTAAGGAATGAAAAAGTATTAAGAAGAGTTAGAGAAGAAAGAAACATGCTGAAAGTCATCAGAAAGAGAAATCGGAACTGGATTGGACATTGTTTAAGGAGGGACTGTTTATTGACGGAAGGAATCGAAGGAATGGTGGAGGGGAAAAGGGGAAGAGGAAAAAGAAGATATCAAATGCTGGACAATACCAAAGGAGACAAATATTCAGAAATGAAAGGATTGGCTACGGACAGACAAAAGTGGACGAGGCTTAACCCATGACAAGACCTGCCGTAAGGCAGAATACCATACTACTATATATATACACTCCTGGAAATGGAAAAAAGAACACATTGACACCGGTGTGTCAGACCCACCATACTTGCTCCGGACACTGCGAGAGGGCTGTACAAGCAATGATCACACGCACGGCACAGCGGACACACCAGGAACCGCGGTGTTGGCCGTCGAATGGCGCTAGCTGCGCAGCATTTGTGCACCGCCGCCGTCAGTGTCAGCCAGTTTGCCGTGGCATACGGAGCTCCATCGTAGTCTTTAACACTGGTAGCATGCCGCGACAGCGTGGACGTGAACCGTATGTGCAGTTGACGGACTTTGAGCGAGGGTGTATAGTGGGCATGCGGGAGGCCGGGTGGACGTACCGCCGAATTGCTCAACACGTGGGGCGTGAGGTCTCCACAGTACATCGATGTTGTCGCCAGTGGTCGGCGGAAGGTGCACGTGCCCGTCGACCTGGGACCGGAACGCAGAGACGCACGGATGCACGCCAAGACCGTAGGATCCTACGCAGTGCCGTAGGGGACCGCACCGCCACTTCCCAGCAAATTAGGGACACTGTTGCTCCTGGGGTATCGGCGAGGACCATTCGCAACCGTCTCCATGAAGCTGGGCTACGGTCCCGCACACCGTTAGGCCGTCTTCCGCTCACGCCCCAACATCGTGCAGCCCGCCTCCAGTGGTGTCGCGACAGGCGTGAATGGAGGGACGAATGGAGACGTGTCGTCTTCAGCGATGAGAGTCGCTTCTGCCTTGGTGCCAATGATGGTCGTATGCGTGTTTGGCGCCGTGCAGGTGAGCGCCACAATCAGGACCGCATACGACCGAGGCACACAGGGCCAACACCCGGCATCATGGTGTGGGGAGCGATCTCCTACACTGGCCGTACACCACTGGTGATCGTCGAGGGGACACTGAATACTGCACGGTACATCCAAACCGTCATCGAACCCATTGTTCTACCATTCCTAGACCGGCAAGGGAACTTGCTGTTCCAACAGGACAATGCACGTCCGCATGTATCCCGTGCCACCCAACGTGCTCTAGAAGGTGTAAGTCAACTACCCTGGCCAGCAAGATCTCCGGATCTGTCCCCCATTGAGCATGTTTGGGACTGGATGAAGCGTCTTCTCACGCGGTCTGCACGTCCAGCACGAACGCTGGTCCAACTGAGGCGCCAGGTGGAAATGGCATGGCAAGCCGTTCCACAGGACTACATCCAGCATCTCTACGATCGTCTCCATGGGAGAATAGCAGCCTGCATTGCTGCGAAAGGTGGATATACACTGTACTAGTGCCGACATTGTGCATGCTCTGTTGCCTGTGTCTATGTGCCTGTGGTTCTGTCAGTGTGATCATGTGATGTATCTGACCCCAGGAATGTGTCAATAAAGTTTCCCCTTCGTGGGACAATGAATTCACGGTGTTCTTATTTCAATTTCCAGGAGTATATATATATATATATATATATATATATATATATATATATATATATATATATATATATATATATACGATAGTGAGAAGTTGTTCACAAATAGGAAAGTTGTATTTATGGCATATTGTCTTATGATCATTACCATACAGTCTGAATTAGAAATAACAACAATCAAAGCTCAAGCTCAGATAGAGAGTGGGAGAGGAGATGGACAGAGGGGTGGAAGGAAATGGACATAGGAAACCGGAAGGAGGAGATGGAGATAAAGAGGGGGCAAGTGGAGATGGAAGGAGGGCAGGGGAGGAGAAGATGGACAGAGATAGGTTGAAAGAGGAGGAGAGGAACAAAGAAAGGGTGAGGGGAGATGTAGTGAGACAGGGGACAGAAGGAAATTAGGACGTCTATCCAGTTACCACACATATTACAAACGTGTGACTCCTCTTTTATTTTTTTTCCATTTAAGCAGACAGTGGCCGGGTACAGACAGTTGTCTTACGCAATTTGCAACGCTTGTTATAGCTACAACGTGTATGAAGAGCGGTCGTATTCAGATACCAGCGTCCATTTTCATATCAGAGTAAGTGCGTTTAACAATAGCTACCAAACAACAGGAACATATCTTGGACATGTTTTATCTACGAGCCGTGAGTTCGTATGCTGCGTGTGTACAGTGCGGATGGGCAGCTGGGAGGACAGAGAGCTCCAGGGCAGGGGATGGTCGCGGCCTCGCTTCTCGCCGCTGGACAGCGACCGTGTACGACCAAGTTGCCGTCCGGGCGCGGTGGCTGTTTTTGCCTGCTCGGCAGCTCCCCTGGCGCGCTGCAGTTTAATTATGTGTGGCTTACCGCAAATCTAAGTTCCGCGGCAGCGCGGTCGCCTCCTGCGCCAGCGCCGATTGGTCCGCCCGCTCGCTGAACACTTTATCTGCGCGGGACGGCCTGGCTGCTGACTCCGTCCTCACTAGGCGGGGAACTCCGGCCCCTGTTGCCCTTATTACGTGACGAACTCAAGGAGGCGCGAGGCGGTTCAGTATTACCGGAGAGTGTACCAGAAAGTAGTCGCGAGCAGAAAGTTCAGTCGTGTCTACACGTCGCGCTTCGAAGTTGCTCGCCGTAATTTTATGTGTACACTAACAAAGAAAACTGTTTGAAAGATTAGTTGTTTGACGCTCGTTGTTGCTAACAATACAGGAGCAACAATCTCGATACACTGCTTCACGAGGGATGTTTGTCTATATAATTTATAAATACGCTGATGGAAAAAATGTCGCAACACAAAAAAGAAAAATTAATATAAAGTATTGGAATAAATTTTTCCAGGAAACATATTTAGTAGACCGTTACTGCGAGAGCACAGGTTAATGTAAGCGCGGGATAAAAAATTAAAAATATGAAATGATGGTTCATCAGTAACTGGTGTAACCGCCAGGATGTTGAATGCAAGCACGTAAAGATGCATGCATTGTGTCGTAAAGGTGTCGGATGTCATTTTGTGGGACGAAGATCCACGCTTTTTGCACTTGGTCAGTCAGGTACTGAGGGAGTTAAAGCGTTTGTGGATGGTGCTGGAGCTGTCGTTCGATGACGTCTTTATATCTGTTCGACTAGAGACACACCTGGTAATCGAGCAGGCCACAGCGACATGTCGACATACGTAGTGCATGTTGTGTTACAACAACGGTATGTGGGTGAGGGTTATGCTGTTGAAAAACAGCCACTGGAATGCTATTCACGAATGGCAGCACAACAGGTCAAACCACTCGACTGACGTCCAACTTTGCAGTCAGGGTGCGTTGTACAACGACAAGAGTGCTTCTGCTGTCATATGATATAGCATACCATAGCAGACCATAACTTCAGGTGTAGATCCAATGTGCATAGCACGCTGACAGGTTGGGTGCAGGTCCTCAACTTGCATCCTGATAACCAATACACGGCCATCACTGGCACCGAGGCAGAACCAGTTGTCATCAGAAAACTATACAGACCTCGACCCTGTCCTCCAATGAACTCTCACTTTACACCACTGAAGTCGCAAATGGTTGTGGTTTAGGGTCAGTTGAATGCACGTTGCAGGGAGTTCGGCTTGGAGCTGTTCGTGAAGTAACCGATCTGTAACAGTTCGTTGTGTCACTGCTGTGCCAGCTACTGCTCAGATTGCTGCTACAGATGCCGTACGAACACGACGGTCTTCTCTCTCGGTAGTGCCATGTCGGCGGTCGGAACTCGGACTACTTGCGACCGTATATTCTCGTGACCACCGCTGCCAGCAGTCATGTACAGTGGCTACATTCCTGCAAAGTCTTTGTGCAGTATCACAGGAAGAACATCCAGCATCTCGTAGCCGTATTACAAGATTTCGTTCAAGCTCAGTGAGGTGTTGGTAATGACGCCTTTGTCGACTTAGAGGCATTCTTGACTGACATTAGTTTGTAAGTAGGCTGTTTAGGTTTTTTATTGGTAACGCCACCTCTGTATGAAAATCACTGGCTGTGCTGTGTGCAGTCTGTGGCTGCTTTGCATTGTTGTAATACTCGCCATTGTAGTGTTAGGCAGCTGGCTGTGAACAGCGCGTAGCGTTGCGCAGTTGGAGGTGAGCCGCCAGCAGTGGTGGATGTGGAGAGAGAGATGGCGGAGTTTTGTAATTTGTCATGAACTGATATATACATGATGATATCAAGGTAAATACATTGTTTGTTCTCTATTAATATCTTTCATTTGCTAACTATCCCTATCAGCAGTTAGTGCCTTCCATGGTTTGAATCTTTTATTTAGCTGGCAGTAGTGGCGCTTGCTGTATTGCAGTAGTCGGAGTAACCAAGATTTTTGTGAGGTAAGTGATTTGTGAAAAGTACAGGTTAATGTTAGTCAGGGCCATTCTCTTGTAGAGATTATTGAAAGTCAGATTGCGTTGCGCTAAAAAAATATTGTGTATCAGGTTAAGCACAGTCGTGTGTAAATGTTCAAAGGGGACGTTTCAAGTTCACTACTTCCACATCGTATATTTAAAATAAACCTGATTTTCCTCCTCATAGTGGCTCTACTAGCACCATTCTAATGCGACGCCTGCCAAATTTCGTTTATGTTGCACTTCTTGGTGTATTTCGTGCAAACTGGATGAACTCATTCATTCAAGTCCACTATCGCGTAGTCTCTATAAGAAACATAACCTCAGGAACTACTGTAGGGATTTTGATACGGTATACTCTAATAAGTATATTGATTGACAAGGAACATTTGTGTATACAATTTATTACCCCTCACCAGAGTATCAGCCGGCCGCAGGTACTCAGTGCTACCCGTAGGTAATCCGGGGTAGATCGCTAGTGAGCACTAAAGAAAAGAAAGAATATGTGTTAAGTTTCGGTTGCACGATAAATCATACAAATTTACATGTCACCTATGCAACTAAATTCCAATGAATTAAAATTAGGAACAGCACAAAGACGACTACTCCAACTTTCATTTATGTTGCACAACTCCTTCTTGGTGTTGTGCATTTCTCTCTGTCAGTTTATTTCGTGAAAACTGAATGAACTCATTCATTCAAGTTCCATACCGAGTTTTTATGTCTGAATGTGAAGCATCACCTCAGGTACTGTAACTAGCACATAGAAAATTTTGTGCAATAGGCGAACGAAGAACTATGTGTTTCATTGGCAGAACAGTTAGAAGAAGCAATAAATCCACTACAGCGCTACCTGTAGTACAATTCTCCATCCCCTACTGGAGTGCTGCTGCGCTGTATGGAATCCTTATCAGGATTGACAGAGGACATATAAATATTCAAAATAGGGCTGTTCGTCTGGTAATATTGTGAAATAGGGGTTGTGAGAGTGTCAAAGATATGATAAACGAGTTTGGGGGGCCGATCTTAAAACAGAGGCGTTTTTTTTTATTGTGGCGAGGTCTTTTCACGAAGTTTCAGACACTGACTTTCTTCTCCAAAGCCAAAATGCTTTGTTGACTTCCACCTATATGAGAAGAATGGACCATCGTAATAAAATAAGGTAAATCAGAGCTCGCACGGAAAGATATAGATGTTTGGTTTTCCCACGCATTATTCGAGAGCGGAACGGCCGGGAAGTAGTCTGAAAGTGATTCTATGACATCTCTGCCAAACACATTAGTGTGAATTGCGAATTAATCATGTGGATGTAGATGCAGATGTGGGTGTATGAGATGAGTCCTCGCTTAGAGCTCCTGTACAAGGATTAGTCACTTTATGACTATCACCTAAAAGAAATGAAGTTACACATTAAATTTTTGTTACATTATTGGTACAAATTGTTGTAATAAAATTGCAAGGAACATCATATTGCTTATTAAAGAATCTTCGTATTTGGCTATTTTCATATAGTCATTTGCGTGCTGTGGAACTACGCGTTTTTAACGCAGTGGCACGTCGACGAGTCATCAGAAACGCGTTGTTATTGGTAAGATTTGTTATAATTTATTGTTAGTTAACACATATTGGCGACCAAAGCTTTCAGGAGATCGTAACATGAAATACAAGCTCGTATCTTTCACAAGTTCAGTGTAGCTTAAACAGAGATGTCAAGTTACTAAGTAAAGTATAGCAGGTTCGTATTTTGTTGTACCCAGATTTTTTTTATTTGACTTCTCCTTTTCAAACGGCTGTGGAACTTTTTATCAACTGAATAGATATATTGTCAGTAATATTCAATGTTATGTAAATATAAGTGCGCTCTCCCTCAGGTTTGATCGTTTTTGTGAACTTTTATAGCCCGATGTCCTTACTGACTCTAGGTGGAACAATCCTTTTAACTTTATAACATGTTTATGGACACTGAAGTTTCTGTTTATGCATACTACAAACAGGACAACATGACTAGCGTATGGAGTGGAGTACACGCAGGTCTGGGCCCCTGCTACTGCTGTTCTGGCATGACGCTTAAATCCTGCGGGTTGCCGCTGCTCACTCCCGCAGGCGCTCCTCCTTCCGAGGAAAACAGATACATGTAAACTGATGACGGAGGGGCGAGAGGGAGAAAAAGGAACGAAAAGGGGTGGAATTAGTAATGTCAGATGAATAGGAACATTGAGCGGAATCGCCGACGACGAGTGAAAATGAGTACACGACTGGGATTCAAACCCGGTATCTCCTGCTTACCAGACAGGTGCGTTAACCACTGTGCCATCCGGAACACATTGTTATCTCGGCACGCCTCATGGCCGACCCACATTTCCACCGAGCGCCACCTGTCCGCAGTTCTTGACCATTTCCTCAATGCTCGCTACTCTGAGATTGTCGCAGGAGATCGGACATACTTGTGCATCTGCACTGAAGAAGATGAATCCATTACCCATCTAGGCGAAACAATTATAAGAGTTACTGGTGTCTGTTCTTTGGACACTTTCTACACCAACCCACCTTTACCTACAGTATCCTCTTCCATCACACTTGTACCCCATGCATCTCTCTCTGTCCCCAGCTCAGCTATATTTTCTCTTCCAGCCACGACTCGTCAGCCATCACATCCACCACTGCCGGGTGCAGAACAGCCCAACGAGCAACAGTAACCTCAAATGATATCACCAGCATCACCTCATTAAGCCCCATTACACCAACCAATGCATACCATACAAAAACGTCTTCACCACTCAAGGGCAACCTAACAACGTCACATCCCACAGGCCCCAATCCGACAACTACCCTTTCCTCCAACAGCCATTAAAAGACACAACGAAACGACGTAACACCGACGTCAGTCCTACTCTCGCGCCAAGAAACCCAATAACTGATCCGGACGAGATCCAGTACATGGACACTACTCCTGCCCCTCCAACATCTTTCCCTATCGTTCACACCCTTGTCCTCTCCAACCCAGATCCTAAATTCCTGAAACCCAAATCCCTCACCCTCGCAATCAAGAAATAGCTACAAAGCCTCGACAGCCAACAAATCATTCATAGAAAAGATTCTGTATTACGTTAAGTCCTCCGACGTCATCTTCCACAGTGACCTCCTCTCCAAAATTCCTCACGTTGTCTTTGGACCCAAAGCCTTCTTAACACATCTTACCACAGTATCATGATCCACACAATCCTAACCTCATTGCCGTACTCCCACCCTCATTGCAGTGATTACTAGAGTCGACCTTGAAATCATGGATGAGGAAGTGGAATCAAAATTGAACAACAAGACCAATTTAGCAGTACAAAAAGCCCTTCGTATCAACAATGGTCATGATCCCACTCACGTCGTCCATGTATTTTCTGAACCTGCCTCCATCACAGAACTTTTCCTTGAAGAAGGAACGCTGATACACCACCACCGTCACAACGTTCAAACTTCTAAATACCATGTCCAGTGATACCACTGTCAAAATTGTCTTTCGTTACAATGATCACCTAATTGCTGATTGTAAAATCCCTATTACCTGTCCACACTACAAAGCCTCTCATTTCTTTTAATAATGTCCTAATCTAGCTTCGCCTCCTAACTGCAACATCTGCAATGACTCCCATCCACCTCTTCAACGAAATGCCAAGCTAAGCCTCAAACAACCAAACCAGAACTCACTGTCCCATTCCATCCCGTTGAGATCTCCTTTCATGCCAGCAATTCCCTCTGTCCATCCTCCACTGCTGAAGACATAATCACATTCAAGACTATTGTCTTCCAAAACGTTCAACAATTCGAACGTCCACACAACCTTTCTCACTCCCTTCCCACTCCATCTTTCATCTGAATACCCAAGTCACATACTCCGTCAACACGGTCCACTTCCTCTTCAACCACCTCAGTGCAATCGTCTAAGGTCTGTCTGGTCCTAACCCACACATGCCACTGTTAATTTGCTTTTGATTGCGCAACAGCACTACAAAACCTAGTATCACAACATCTGCTCCCTTCCCAGCAATAAATATTGTATCTTTTAATGTATACCTTCTATCAATACAACATCCACACCTTTATCCTTAATGAAACGTTCCTTCATGACTGTCACACCATCTGAAACTCTGCCTATATCCTTGACTGCACAAACAACCCTCTTCCCCTGGCGAGAGACAGACACGCAACTTGTCACCACAAAAATATCCCTGTTCAATCACAAATCTTGTACATTACTCCTACAGAAAAAGTTACGCTTACCCTTTTCTCCAAACCTTAGCCATTACCTATGCAACTATTTACATCCAACGTAATCACCAAATCCTCTATGACTTCCTCACCTACATAGATTGCACCTTTACCACATATATTATTGCCAATGACCTCAACGCCCATAGCAGACCCCCACAGAACTCCAGTGGTGCCGTCAATTTATCGCTTACCTGCAAGGTGACATTATTCCCATTCCCATCGCACCCATCCTAGCATCTCCAGACTTCCTTGGACGCCTCACTGTAGAAGTCTTCCATCTGATTGGAAGTGGCCTCCTACCTGTTCTCCTACAGACAACCTCATACCTGTGAACCCAATCCCAATTTCCATCCAAGACTTATTCAAGACTGCTCCCCTATCAGCTGGAATGCCTATGACGACATCATAGAAACCCATATTGGAAGCCATCTCCTAAACTTCGAACAACATTACAATATCTCTCAAGCTGCGTCCTTCTTGCAGCAGACCTCGTCAGGCGCTATATCCATCCACATTCCTAACCAGCCCATATATCCTCACCATCCCATCCTCTCCCCATGACCTTTAGTCCTCCTTTGAGAATCCCATCACATGTACCACTCCTTCTTTTGATCTCGTGGCAGGGATACGCTAATGTGTCACTGGCAAATACAGAGACACATCAGGAATTGCTTAAATGAAAAAAAAAAAAAAAACGCCAGACTTGCACCAACTTGCACCCGACTCAGCAATACACCCCCCATAAACTCTTGCAAGTCCTGGAAAGCATTCCATCGACTCAAAAGCAATAATCCCATACCTCACTACCTGCTCCTCCACAACAGCCATCCATTATCCAATAACCTGAGAAAGGCTGACCACTTGGCATCCTATCTCTACAACATCTTCTCCATCCCTGATGAACGTCACTTTCATTACTCCCAGTTTCCTACCCAGTCTATATATCCCCAACATCCCATCTTCTCCTAACACTGCTGTCCTGCTCCTGGCTACCTGATTCCAGTACTTGGGCAACACTCAACATACAGAATTAAGTACACCAATCACAGCACATGACACAAAACACATAATTCACAAAAAACGCAACATATCCCCTAGCCACAAAAGCATCGCCTACTGACACCTTAAAGAATGCCCCCTCTTCATTCTCATCACCCTTTATACCACTATCCTCTCCACAGGCTACTATCCTGAGCTCTGAAAAACTTCCTAAATCCTACTTTTCCTCAAATTGCACAAACCCCCTACTGATGTATGCCCTATCGCCCCACCTGCCTTACCTCAATTTTCAACAGGGTCTTTGAATCCATTCTCTCCTAATGGATACATCAACACCTGAACCAAAACCACCTTCTTTCAATATTAACCAGTGTGGCTTCTGTCCCAATTTCTTTTCTGATGACCTGCTCCTACATGTCACCATCTTCTATCCCATCAACTCAACTCCCATGAATCTGCTATGTTTGTGTTCTTTGACCTAGACAAAGCCTACAACTGTGTATGGCGTTTCAGTCTTCTTTTCAAAACTCCAGACATACGCACTTTCAATTAACTACGTCCATCTTACTGCATACTTCCTATCTAATCATGCAACCTTTGTCACTATTAACAATATTAATTCCTGTGCACCCCATCTCACTGGAGGATGACACAAAGCTCCACTTTCTCTCCTCTTCTTCATCTACTTTACTCTGTTGATACGCCCAAAAAACACCTCCACTAGTCGACACTTCTCGGTATGCTGATGACACAACTATCCTTGACCTATACCCTGCACTCAAGAAATCCCTACGATCCTGCAAAATACACCTTAATCAATTTACTTTCTGGCGTAAACAATGCCTCCTCAAGATAAATCCCTCCAAAACCAAGACAACAGTAATAGGACAAACCAACTGCACCTTCTATTTGCTTGATTCTGTCTTACAAATTACGACCTTCCTATCCAATTAACAAATACACTAAAATCTCTTGGACTAACGAATGCAGAATCCCCACCTACTAACCATCGAACAGAAAGCTCACAATAGACTAAAATTACTAAAACTAATAACTTCTTGAGGACAATATTATGGATATGGAAGAGGAGGTAGACGAAGATGAAATGGGACATATGATACTGCGTGAAGAGTTGGACAGAGCACTGAAAGACCTAAGTCGAAACAAGGCCCCGGGAGTAGACAACATTCCAGTAGAACTACTGACAGGCTTGGGGGAGCCATTCCTGACAAAACTCTACCATCTGGTGAGCAAGACGTATGAGACAGGCGAAATTCCCTCATACTTCAAGAAGAATATAATAATTCCAATCCCAAAGAAAGCAGGTGTTGACAGATGTGAAAATTACCGAACTATCAGTTTAATAAGTCATGGGTGTAAAATACTAACGCGAATTCTTTACAGACGAATGGAAAAACTGGTAGAAGCCGACCTCAGGGAAGATCAGCTTGGATTCTGTAGAAATGTTGGAACACGTGAGGCAATACTGACCCTACGGCTTATCTTAGAAGAAATATTAAGGAAAGGCAAACCTACGTTTCTAGCATTTGTAGACTTAGAGAAAGCTTTTGACAATGTTGACTGGAATACTCTCTTTCAAATTCTGAAGGTGGCAGGGGTAAAATACGGGGAGTGAAAGGCTATTTACAATTTGTACAGAAACCAGATGGCAGTTATAAGAGTCGAGAGACTTGAAAGGGAAGCAGTGGTTGGGAAGGGAGTGAGACAGGGTTGTAGCCTCTCCCCGATGCAATTCAATCTGTATATTGAGCAAGCAGTAAAGGAAACGAAAGAAATGTTCGGAGTAGGTATTAAAATCCATGGAGAAGAAATAAAAGCTTTGAGTTTCACTGATGACATTGTAATTCTGTCAGAGACAGCAAAGGACTTGGAAGAGCAGTTGAACGGAATGGACAGTGTCTTGAAAGGAGAGTATAAGATGAAAATCAACAAAATCAAAACGAGGATAATGGACTGTAGTCGAATTAATTCGGGTGATGCTGAGGGAATTAGATTAGGAAATGAGACACTTAAAGTAGTAAAGGAGTTTTGCTATTTGGGGAGCAAAATAACTGATGATGGTCGAAGTAGAGAGGATATAAAATGTAGACTGGCAATGGCAAGGAAAGCGTTTCTGAAGAAGAGAAATTTGTTAACATCGAGTATTAATTTAAGTGTCAGGAAGTCGTTTCTGAAAGTATTTGTATGGAGTGTAGGCATGTATGGAAGTGAAACATGGACGATAAATAGTTTCGACAAGAAGAGAATAGAAGCTTTCGAAATGTGGTGCTACAGAAGAATGCTGAAGATTAGATGGGTAGATCACATAACCAATGAGGAGGTATTGAATAGAATTGGGGAGAAGAGGAGTTTGTAGCACAACTTGACTAGAAGAAGGGTCCGGTTGGTAGGACATGTTCTGAGGCATCAAGGGATCACCAATTTAGTACTGGAGGGCAGCGTGGAGGGTAAAAATCGTAGAGGGAGACCAAGAGATGAATACATTAAGCAGATTCAGAAGGATGTAGGCTGCAGTAGCTACTGGGAGATTAAGAAGCTTGCACAGGATAGTGTAGCATGGAGAGTAGCATCAAACCAGTCTCAGGACTGAAGACCACAACAAGAACAACAACAATAACCGGCCGAACTTGGCGATTAAACCCCACCACCACACCTACAATATTCTTTTCTGTCCCGTCCTCTGCTATGCAAATTTTGCATCGACCTCCACCCATGACAGTTCTATGAGTCCCTGCAGATCCTCGAACATCATGCACTCCATGTCGCTTTCAATATCCGTTTGCCTTCCCCTGGATGTAACCTCTACCATCTTATCAAATTCCCACACTTTCTCCCCTCGTTGAACACCTTCAGATCTAGATTCCAATAACCCAATGTCTCGCCTCTGAACGCTAACAGTCATATGATGCCGTAAACTTATGAACACACCCATACATCTACACACACTTCATATCCTATTTCAATGCAATGTCAACCAACTTCCTCTCCCAGACAATGAGATCCACCCTGATATTTACCCCTCCTACAAACTTTAAACCTTCGCCACCTATCCAATTCCACATCAGGGCTGCTCTCTCCTTTTCCCTCTCCACCCATCCCTACCCCTTTCTTCTTGTACCACTACCCTCCCCACACATTATTACTCCTTCTCACTCTCTGTCTCTCCCACCATCTGTATTCCCACTATTCGCTTCACCTCCTAACTATCATCTCCATAGTTTCCCCACCTTGTAAGGTGGCAGAATAAATGAAGGTCAGATTCGCACCTTACATGAGAGCTTTATACATCGCAATGGGAAGGTGAATATGACACCTAACGTAATTCGGCAGTTCTGAGCAAATTTGCCAATCAGTATGTAATTCAAAAAGGGATGACAACCAATCGATGGTAATTGACACACTGTTCTTATATAATGCATATCTATGAGCAGAAGGTGCAACAGGCAGTGAGAGGCGTTTTAGTTTGGAATTCAGAGGGGCGAGAGCAGAGGCAACGCCGTGCCACAGGAGATACAACGGAAATCACTTAAAGGGGCGTCCCAAGAAGCCAGGTCAACGACCGACCAAGTGACACAGAAGAGGAGAACGAGTTAACGGACCGTCTGAGGGAGGACAGGAAAGAAATTTTTTAAAAACTGCATTTCAGAATTCCGAATGGATACTAACAAGACCAGTGACGCATTTTTGATCACGTGTCCAGGGAGTTACAATGTACGCATTTTAATGTCTGGCACAGGCACAAAACGTCCGACTGACGGAAACGCACTAGGAAGGAGAAAAGAGCCTAGGTTTCGACGCAGTTTAATGGTAGGTCCCTTGCGATTAGTAGAGAGAGGTTCCACAAAATAAGAGAACGCTCCTATCGGTCGAAAAAAGCTGTGACGTGAAGAACAAAAGAACCCAGGCGGGGAGGTAGGTCGGCTATGAGGAAGACCAGACGGAAATTTTTAGGGGACTCTTCACTGAATTAGCGTCAAGTGCAGAACGGATCGCATAACGCTCTGTACGATGCAGAGAAGAAATTTGGGTGAACACCGCGTTCACAGCAGCTGACATCCGTCTAGAAATCAGCTGTAGCATCGTTTAGCTCCAGCTGTGGAGGAACGAACCAGCCAGTTTGTTAATTGTTCTTGCAAGAACTGAGAGGGCATTATAATATGTACGCTGCTCCAGCCACGCACCTGTATACGTGTATAGCCATATTCTGAGACTAGGGATGAGTACATGTTTTCTCACACAATGAGAAACATAGGGAGAGTTGATGCTGAAAAAAGTCAGCAAAGGTTTTAATAAGTTTTTATAGAAATTTCAGAAGGAGAAAGCGGCCTAGCAGATGACAGCACATCGTAGCTTAAGGTAAATACCGCGTGCAGAGGCATAAACTTGTTAGTTCACCAGCTTGCATTCACTGTAAACTCGAGCAACCTTGGGTAATCTTTTGCTCTATTTGTCACATAACAAACCATCCACCATAGAGTGATTGTCAGCCTAAAATTAATACCGATATTTGAATCGGAATCGGAAGATTTATCGTAGTACTGACCAACATCATAACGAAACCGTAAGAATAATTTTGTAAAGAAACATCTAGTTAAGCTTTAATATTGTCATATTTAGGATAGTTTAACTTTCTGAGAGTTGATATTTTATATTGTTGTGTTTAGGATTATTTCACTTTTTGATGTTAATGAAATGTGTTATCCTGACAACTGTTTTAATATTGTCAAGTTGTAAACTGAGTAAAAGCGTGTATTTCCATGCAAATATTGAGACATTAAACATGTCATTTCAACTTACACAGTTGTCCTCAGTTATAGAATCAGAAGAAGCGAGTATATCACCTTAAAACCTAATAGACACCTGTCTCCTTTACCCACACCCCTCTACTGCTATGGAACATATTCTCTCTTTCCACAATACTTCTCACCCAGTGCTTTTTCTTATCACACGAATTTCACCTTTATGTGACATGTTTTCAAGATGTATATATTTTAATTTTTTAGCTGTCTGTCTTTGATTTTTAATTTAATATAGAACAAATGGCACAATTTTTTCTCATTCTATATTTTTTGGTTTGCGTGGCTGAAGGGCTGAGAATTGTACCGCTGACAGATCATACGGATTGAGGAGAACGAAATAACAGTAAGGAAAACAAGACTGCAGCAGTCAGTTGCAGTCGCAGGTTCGTTCCAGCTCACTCGCGCCAGTCGGTTGCGGTGTCGCATCTATCGGAACACTGACGATTCTGCACTGCGCCGCATCGCTCCGTTACGCCGTCTAGAAGCCATTAACACTCGCTCTGGGACCCTGTGTACGGTGTAGTTAGGCAGCAATAATCATGTCACAATCTACGTCAAGATCCAGATCGCGACAAACGCTTGGCGTTGCTGTGTTCATATCGATCAAAGACGATCATTTCTGTTTTCATTTTCTTATGCAGAACTTTACTTTTCGGTGGCGAGACTGCAGTAAATATTAGTTGTCAAAGGAATTGTGGAATCATTAAACATTGCGTGCAATACAGGCAACCGTCCAATCTACAGACATAAAGTAGGCAAGGGAGCAAATGTGTGTTTTAGTAGAGCTAACGTAGAAGTATTATGTGCGTGCATTTTCGTAAAGAAGCTGTGTGGTTTGCGAGCCAGATAAAGGTGACAGTTGTCACTGGAGAGCGCTGCAGTTGCAAAACACGTTCATCAGCGCGTTCCACACGACGCGGGCTCCGTGTCGCATGCTGTTCGATTTCCCATCCGTGTACAGATCGTCAGCTGCCGCGTTACATGTAAGTACGGCGCTACGGCGCCTGGTTCAGTTGTCAGTGTGGCAGATTGGCGAGGCTGGCGCAGTCGGGCGCTGAGTCGGCAGCTGACATTAGCGGTCCCCGCGGCTCCGTTGGTGCTTGCTGGTGTCAGCTGCAGTACTTGGTGGGGTGGCACGGACAGACTCGAACTCCGCATTTCGGCGTACTAGGGGAGCGCTGAGGATGCGCGATGTCTGTCCTGAAAACGCTGGGGGGTTACAGCATCCGTCCACCAAGTCGCTGGCCTGGTTATGGCCGCCGACTCCACGACTTGGTGGATGGATGGGCGCGTGTAAATAGCGCCTCAGAGGCCGTTTGGTTTCTACCAGTGGTAGCTCAAAAATGGTTCAAATGGCTCTGAGCACTATGCGACTTAACTTCTGAGGTCATTACTCGTCTAGAACTTAGAACTAATTAAACCAACTAACCTAAGGACATCACACACATCCATGCCCGAGGCAGGATTCGAACCTGCGACCGTAGCGGTCACGCGGTTCCAGACTGAAGCGCCTTTAACCGCACGGCCACACCGGCCGGCACCAGTGGTAGCGTCTCGTGGCAAAGTTTAACGGAATGCTAACTGTACACCATTTTGTATTTAGTAAACGTGGACCAGGACTGTGGATATTTCTACATATAAAAGGCTGTGTCCTGATTGAGTGACTCATCATCCCTCCTCCCAAAACGCCAAGGAGAGAGTGTTGATAATATACTGTAGGCGTTGTATAATATGTGATTTCTCGAAATTCTCTCCATAAGGAGTGAAGTAGGCCACGAAAGGTTTTTTGGAGGAATGTCCTTATTAATGCAATTTTGAAGCTAGAACTACGAAACCTGTTATTTGGTTTCTCGGCCAGAAATAAAGAAGTACATGTTTCAGAATTTTTGGAAATTGAGCCTTTTTGGGGGTGAAATAGTTGGTGGCACTTTTATTTAACAAATCAATATTAAAGAACTACTAAAGCTTTCTTAACACTACATCCCTGAAAATTAATATTTGAGTATACGGTTAGGAATAAAAAAAAACGTGTTTCAGTGTTTTTGGACTCTCGGTGATTAAGGGGGTGCAACTGAGCCTGACTGTTTCTCTGATTCATCATCGCCCAGCCCAGAAACTTCAAATTTGGAGAGGGTGTTCATCTTATACTGTAGCCATCGATTAGTAAGGAATGGATCAAAATTCCACCCTAATGGAGTGAAGTAAAGAGTGAAGTAAAGGCAATTTTCAAGCTAGAAGTACAAAAACTTATGTGGTTCAGTATTCTTGGAAACTCAACCACTCAGGGGGTACATTACTGGATGAAAGGTTTTTTGAAACTAAAACATTATAAAAAAAATAATGAAGCATTTTTCAAGCTACATCTATGAAAATTGGAATTTGACTTCTCGGTAAGAAATAAAAAATGTGTTTTGGTGTTTTTGCAGTCAGTCCCTAAGAGGGTGAAACAGGGGATGAAAGTTTTACGTGAATATTCCATTATAAAGTCATTTTTAAGCAAAATCTATGAAAACTTGTATTTTGCTTCTCGGTTGGAAATAAAAATACTCGTGTTTAAATGTTTTTGAAAATTCAACTCCTAAAGTGGTGAAATAGGGATGAAATTTTTTCTGGAAATATTTCGTTACATTAAAACATTTTTAAAGTTAAATCTATGAAAACTGATATTGAACTTATTGTTTAGAAATAAACAAATATATGTAAGGGGGTGAAAGGTCCTTTAGAAATATCACCACAAGGACTCGTAAGGCAGAATTAACAAAAAGCTCCAGCTCCATCCACAAAAATCGCTTTTTGGTCAGAAGTACAGTTGGAAAAAACCGTTCTTCTATGCCTTTAATTAAAGTGAAAAGCTTATAAGGTCTTACAGTTTGTGAACCAAATAAAAAGAAGCTACGTTACAGACACCACGACAAATCGGATTGGTCAGAATTGCATAAAAAAAGAAACTGCTCTTTAAAGAATTAATTTTTCCGAAGACTGGCATTGTTTTATAAAATTATTTTGTTGTGATTACTACGCTAACGCGAGCGAAACAGTGGGTGCTAAGCTAGTTTACCTACAAACAAATAAAATATTATATAGCTTTTAATTTTGAAGATGGTCACTCAAACTTCATTACTACCCTTTGCCATATTTCTTTCAGTCGCTGAAATCGTCCTGTGTCATAGTAAGGTAACACTGTTCTAGAGTTATAGGTTTTCTTACATTCACATTTATGCTGTTTCCGCTCTCTGTTCTTTGTTGACATGTCTCAACTTATGGTTGGCTTTACATTAATTATTTGCTATCCTTCTCATTTCAGTATCTCTTCTCTTCTTACTTCATATCTCCAGGCAATTGCTAACACACATCACGTCATAAGTACTTAGTCAATAATTAGCAGTATAACGTAATAAGCCGCAACTTATTTAAGTGGGTCACCGTTGTGTAGGTTTGCTGCTTAAGCTTGAACGTAGAAATTACCTATCATAGCCGACAAGGCACCCAAACAAACGTGTGTTTCAGCTATATCGAAACAAGAGGGTCAGTGTAAAAGCTAACATCAAGAGGAAAAATTAAAATGTAAAAAACGTAATGCGCTGTCAAACTACGGTTCTAGTAGTTAAGCAACTATTTCATAGTACCACATGCTACTTTCTCCAGTTAAATTTAATTAATTCGAAATCATGTTGACACTTTCACTTCGGACATGAACTGCTTCGGTCATTATTTAAACATTTATGGAAGTCAATTAACAAAAATAAAAGTCCACAGAAACAATTCGTTGAAAGTCGACGTCTCCCTCGTACTAAACGTAGACTCCCCTGTACATTTGGCAAAGTGCTTCTTCGATACAACCTGTGGATTGCCTTCCATGGGCATCAGACTCATAGTCGCTCGTTAAACAATTCAATTTTGCAATCTCAAGTATGCCAAAAGCCTTTGTTTTCGGTTTCGTATTACTGCAGTCACAGAACATGCCGATTTTTAGTATGAAAGAATAAATACATAGCTGACACACGTGGAGATACAATAATAATAAAAAAAGAAAGACAAGACCTATGTGTGGTGTGCGACGTAAAAGAGAGTCATATTATCTAATAGTTCGAATTGTCTTGAGGAGCACTAATTTTATTTTTTTCGTCATTTGTAGGTCAACTAGATCTAACGAAATGGACTGAGAGAAATTTCATAACTTCGTCGTATCGCCTTTCCCGTTTGGAGCAAAGGCAAAATAAATTTTACCAACTATTGCTGCGATGAACGTGTTCTAAGAACGAAAACATAATCTCGTCACTAAACCAAGGACTGTTGTTTCCGTTCCTCGCCACTTTCGAAGGATCGCTCTAAAGCATTTCGCCTCTTAGGAGTTACTATATATTTTATTCGTGGCAGAGACTGTAGCGATGACCTCTTCATTTATTATGTTAGACCCCTGGCCTAATACAGGCTTTTCTCACAAAAAAGACTTCTTGCCTTGTTCTTTAGGTATCCGTTAAGTGTGGAAGTTTGTAATGAATAGGTTTAGAATTTAATCTGGTGTTTTGTTTTCTCACTAACGAGAAGAAAAAGAGGGGAGTGCGGAATACGAGAGACTCGGATTACTAACTTCCCTGGAACGGCCGCACAAAGACGCCCAGCTTAACGACTAACTACCATTAACATTGTCACATACTCTCACACCACGAGCCACTGCGGAAAGATCAGTGGCGCAAAGTCTGGTGATCGGGATCTTTGCCACAACAATTTCTCTTTTCCTCTTTGCTCGAGTAGTGGCGATGAAAATATGTTCCACATCTATGATTCTAACCGGCTATCTCCGAGTCGAGAGTCACTCTATAAGCTATGGTAGTGTTTTCGAATACGGAAATGGATTCGATTACCATGGATAAATTGAAACACAATAGACTCACTCGCATCTAGCTTGCACTCGTTGGAGTTTAAAATAGCGTTAAGTGTGCAAGTCTCTTTGTGGTGAAGCTCATTATTACATGAAGGAACAGTGCTGGGATTGATATCGCAATTGGAGCATTATATCGCCACTTTTGCGTTTGTGATATGATGATGACAGCTGGCTGTTCGAAACCAGCTACGCATGGTAAAATGCTTTTGTGTCTGTGTGGTGAGGAAGTAAAATAAAATAATCTATATATCGTACACGTCCGTTGACATTATTTTTTTCTTGTTCAACAAGTAAAAAATAGCAATAGACAAAAACCGACTGACGTAGAAATGCATAACAAATTCTACGTATGCAAGACATAATTCCCACACAAGGCCTCCATAAATGCATCTGGTCTGCAAGAAGGCAATCGTCACTCATGTACTAGACAATGACCAATGAGAAATTTAAAGCTGACCTAAGAAAATTCAGGGCCCATGAAACTTAATATTTTCTGGAAGGTGCAGCAACGTCTCCACTGTGATGGATGAATGACAATATGGGTAGAATAGAGCCACATAAGTCAAACCCACTGCACTGTAGAGTTGAGGTCATACAAGAACGAAGCATCAAGTGGCCGCATAACAGAAAATAAAGAGAAAACGAGAAGTATGAAGTAAGGGAAACTGTTGAACTAAAATGAGAAAAATCTGACTCGCTGCTTGAAAGAAGCGCCAAAAGAGAATTTGTGAGTGAAGTAAAGTTGGTGTAGAGAACAAGTATTGAGAGCAAGGGACAAGAATATCAAGAGCTATCGAAGACAAAAGGAAAACTTATAGCAATATTTAGCAACATACAAAGCGGAAGACTACTGAATATTAAAAATAAAAGAGCAATAGCTAAAAGAGAAACTAGAAAAAGGCACAGAGAACAAAGAGGTCGTTTCATCAGAAACCTGAAAAGAGCTATATGAAGACCGACAAGCTCAACAATTAAATTCATTAAGAAAAGTAAGATGTTACTCAGACATTCAAATGACAAACCCAAGAGATCTGGCTAAAATATTTTCAAGAGCTATGGACCAAGAATCAAAACGGACATCAACCAGAGGCAGTACACCTTACATTCTCTAACAAACAGTTGAAATTTATTATAAAGATTTAAAATCAGTGCTGAAATCCATTAAAAGTGACAGGTCCTCTGGCGAGGATTGTATTACAATTAATTTTTTAAATTCAGTGGCAAGACATTCAGGAAACTGTTGCTGATCTTTATAAAAGAGTTTGTAGATGAGGACCTCAACCACAAAGATGGTAGAAAGCAATTGTCATCTGAGTCTATCAAAAAAGATGATGTCATAGATTCCAGTAACTACAGAGCAATAAGCTTACTCAGCACTGATTATAAAATTTACTCCAGCATCATAAAATCAAAATTACAGGCGTTTTATGGACCACTCATGAGAGAAGGACAGAATGAATTCCGGAAACGCAGATCAAGTGCAAATGGATTCCTTACTTCACATTAGAGATTCTGATTGAGAAAATGAAAGAATTCAATCTAGAAACACGTCTGGCATTTATTGATTCTAAGAAAGCTTACGATACACTTGACAAAAAGAAAACGTGGGAAAACTATGGCAGAAAGTAAAACCTCAGCACACACCATAAAAAAATTCTGAACATGTAGAGCCAAAATGTGACTGCAGTCAGATATTAGTGCATAACTTACACACAATGACAAAAATTTACAACATGGAGATCTCCTTCAATAAAACAAAAGTTATGGTCGTCATCAGAACGACCACAATGGAGCCAAAATTTCAGCAGACAACACAACCCTAGAGCAAGTATCAACATTCACACAACTAGGGTACAGCCTCATCTACATTCAGCAAAACAATAAGCAACCCAAAATCACAAACTTCAGAAAGGCACAGGAGCAACAAATAAAATCTTCAGACAACAATACAATGAAGTTGGTAAAATATAGGTCAAAGTGTAACAATTTTCAGTCCTCCTGATTAAAAGCAGGAAAGAATTAGGAAACAGAAAACGGATGCAGAGAGAGAAATCCAGAAGCCATAGAGACTGATCATATGTACACCAACTTATGTATACCAGCGTCAAGACATAATAAATACCATCACTGCGTGATCGCAGTGGTAATGTTACCGACAACACGGCCACTAAAGCGGAGTTACTGAACACGGTTTCCCAAAATTTCTTCACCAAAGAAGACGCAGCAAATATTCGAGCAATCAAGTCAAGCACAACTGCCAAAGTGAGTAATGTGAAATATCATGAGTGTACCATAGCAAGTTACGTCACTTAATAAAGGCAAGTTTTCCAGTCCAGTTAGCATACAAATTAGGTTCTTTTCGGAGTGTGCTGATGAAATAGCTCCATTTTTAGGAATCAAATGCAACCACTCGCTCAACGGAAGATATGTACCTAAAGACTGGAAGTTGTGCAGGTCACACCAGTACACAAGAAAGGAAACAGAAATAATCAAAAATGGTTCAAATGACTCTGTGGTCATCAATCCCCTAGAACGTAGAACTACTTAAACCTAACTAACCTAAGGACATCACACACATCCATGCCCGAGGCAGGATTCGAACCTGCGACCTTAGAGGTCACGCGGTATCATTGGCATCGACTTGCAGTAGCATTCTAGAACATATATTGTGTTCGTATATTATGAAATGCCTGGAAGAAACCGATCTACTGGCACAATGAAACACAATTGGCCTATATTCACAGGAAATGAGTGTTGGCTACAGGGGATCTTAAGCTGATTCCATATTTGTAGATTTTCAGAAGGCTTTCTACCGTTCCTCACGAGCAATTCCTAATCAAACTGTGTGCTTGTATAACATCGTCTCAACGGAAGTATTATAGGCGCTTTGCTGTTCTTAATCTGTGCGGGGGACAATCCGAGTAGCACTCTTAGAGTGTTTGTAGACAATGTTGTTGTTTACCGCCTATTAAAGTCATCAGAAGATCAAACGTACTGAAAAATGATTGACAAGTTGTCTGTATAAAGCGAAAAGTGTCAGATGACTCTAAACGACAAGAAGTGCGACGATCTCTTATGTATACTACAAAAAGCCATTAAATTTCAGTTACTCGTAAATCAGACAAATTTAAAGGTTGCCGATTCAATTTAATACCTAGGGATTACAATTATTTACAACCTAATTGGGGACCACCACACAGAAAAAGTTGGGGGAAAGACGAATCAAAGACTGCGTTTTATTGACAGAACACTTATAAGATGCAACAAATCTGCTAAAGAAACTACCTGTACTTCATTACTTCATTTGTCCATCTTTTTCTGTAGCATTTCTGGGTCCTTACCAGATATGACTGACGGAGAACATCGAAAAAAGTTAAAATATTGGCAGCTCGTTTTTTATCATCACACAATAGGTCAGACAGTGCCACGATTATGATACACGATGTGAGGTGCAAACCATCAAAACAAAGGCGTTCCCTGTTGCGTCAAGAGCTTCTCATAAAATTTCAATTAGCAGCTTTCTCCTCAGAGCGTGAAATATGTATTTGGCGTCCACCTTCATAGGGAGAAACTATCATCATAATAAATTAAGAGAAATCAGAGCACGTACGGAAAGAATTAGTAGTGAAATTTTCCCATATGTTGTTAGAAAGTGTGTAACACTGAAAATGCAGATAAAATACCTTCTGCCCCATCGAAAATTTTTCACCTTTTAATATCTATTAATAATTTGTACTGTACTTCTAATTCTGAATTTTTAAGCTTTATTACATGTAGTAAATTTAATATATAATGGATGCAGTGGTGCATTTATTTATAAATGTATATAATAGATTGTAATGAGAATGTAAATATTTGTAAATTGCTGGGTAGTAGCATAGGGAACTTTATTTAAATCTATCAACTTCATTTACATGTAGCAATGACGAAATAGCAGTAGCTGTGCCGTTGTTTATCTTTGCGTATGGAGAGTCTCTGACGCGTTGCGAGCAGAGACGAAGAGGAGCAGCTTGAGTCACGAAAGAGTGCGGAAGCGTTTGTTGGCCGCTCCGGCAGACGTGGTGTGCAGCTATGATCGCGCCAGTGTAGGCGCACCTGCTTCGTTAACCTGCGACTACTGAGAGCACTGTAGGAGTGGACAGGCGGAGGAAGCAGCAATTCCAACTGTTGCCTGTCCCATAATTATCCGTGGCTCTAGAGACAACTCGCGGTTCTCAACCAGCGGCAGCAACAGCAGTAGCTCAGCATTGTCGTCGGCTATATTCTTCGTCGTCTGCACAGCTACAACATCGTAAGACCGTCAACTGACAGAGCATAACTGATATTGTAGAGGCATTACCCAGTGGCATTTCTTTCACAAACGTTGACTAAACTCCTTGAATAACAACCTGTAATAGTTGAAACTTGTAGGGCACCTGTGTTGTCATTGTCCTCAGGCATTATTACCAAACAGAGTCTCTTTCCTTTCCATGCAATTAGCAAATGTAGTAAAAATATGAAAATTGATTAACTATTTACTGCCAGTTTTGTTTGTTTGCTACTGACCAGTTCCAATCTAAATTTCGCTACCTCTGTACCTGCTCATTTTTGTATTGCATAACAGAGGCTTAACGGATTTGCGGTGTTTAGTATTTACTTCACTCACTTAAAGTAACTTAATATTTCACTGGTACAACTACCAACTAAAGATTGAGTACAAATTGAGTATATAGAGAGCAAATAGAGATAGAGTATAAATTGCTTGCCTTTTTCCAAATTTTGCATTAAGTTGCGCTGAGGTTACTATTTTTTTTTTACTTAATAAATTTTCAGTTACTATCAGCCATTTATTTAATCAGCAACTTCATTTAAGTTTGTTTTAAAAATTTAGTATTTCAGAATAAGTAACCGTAAACATCGTGCTTTCTTACTGTTATTTTTCCGTGAACTGTTGAGTTGTGGAACAGCGTGACAACCTTTTATTGCCAAGCCAGTGATTATTTCCTTAATTTTCTTTGCCATTGCCTGTCTTAGGATTCTGGATACTCACTGGGCTATTGAGCTGGCGACCATCCAGTTATCTTTTTTTTCTTTTCTTTTTTTTATTGACCAGTATTTTTTGTGTTAATATTACGTGGCACCTTTTTTCCCCTGTTTGATTCGTGAGCGACTGCACTAAATTCAACCCATTTGAAAATTATTATCAGTATTTACATCAGGTTTGGAACAGATTCTTCCTTCAGAAGAGCCTATTGTACACTTTCCTCGTACTAACCCGTTTCATTTTCCTTCGGTAACGATAGCCTTACTCACAGTAAAATTTCATTCGGCATATGCTATCACGGTCAATTATATCGCAATCCAGCAGGCCGACTAGGAAGGGGGAGGTTAGAAGTAGAAGGGTCGAGAAATAGATCAGAAAGTGGCTCTGTTAAAACTCTCTCAATCACTCAAGTGTGGACTGCAGAACAATCATGCAGATGTAGATCAGATGTTCTAAGGGATGAAATGTAAAACAAATTTAGGCGACATTCAACTCCGATGGGAGACTAAGTACAGGACGGATGGACGTGACTTGCATACAGAATCGTATTCAAATTCCCCTCCTGAGGTTCGAGTCCTCCCTCGGGGATGGGTGTGTGTGTGGTCCTTAGCGTAAGTTAGTTTAAGTTAGATTAAATATTGTGTAAGCTTAGGGACCGATGAACTCAGCAGTTTGATCCCATAAGAGTTTACCACAAATTTCCAATTTCCGTATTCAAATTATTAAAAGGGTAGGGCTACTCTAGGGACTGAATACAAATAAAAGAAGAACTATTGCAGAGGACAAAGGTAAAGCTTCAGAAATACGCAAGGCTTGATTATAAATTCAAAAGTTGACAAGAAAGATAACATGTTCTGTAGTTCAAGCAGGTGGAAACGTAAGCGTAAAAGCACGGGGAACAGTAGGAAGATCAGGGCAACTTCATCGCGAGGATGCGTCTGCAGAAGATTACATGAGGAGGAGATACTGCCAAGCTCATGCCCGAACAACGGCAAGAAAGATGGAAGCAATTACTTGCCCAGATAGCTGTTGACAACAGGGCGAGAAATAACGATTAGGTGCGTATCCTTGCACTGCGCATTGAGTGCAGGCCCTTGGTAGTTCTGTAGAATGCCATGGCATTGTATCGGGTGTGAGACAGGGAATTACATTACATCTACAGACAAACTCCGCAAGCCACCTTACAGTTAGTGGCGGAGGTGTTTTGTGTACCGCTGTCAGTTCCTCCCCTTCCCTGTTCCAGTCGCGTATGGTTCGTGGTAAGAACGATAGCCGGTAAGCCTCCGTGTACGCACGAATCTCTATGATTTTATCTTCATAGTCCTTTCGCGATATATACGCAAGAGGAAGTAAGATATTGGTTGACTCTTCTAGGAACGTACGCTCTCGTAACTTTAACAATAGACCACACCGTGGTGCAGAACGGTTCTCCGAGGGTGTCTGCCACTGGAGTTAACCGGCATGCCCGTGACGTCTTCGCGCTTCCTAAATGAGCCTGTAACGAAACGCACTGCTCTTCCTTGGATCTTTTCTATTTCCTCATCTGGTACGTATCCCACACCGAAGAGTGTGTTACTCAAGTATTCGTTTAACGAATATTTTTTAAACTACCACCTTTGTTGATGTACTACATTTCGTAAGTATTTTTGAAAAGAATCTCACTCTGGCATCTGCCTTGACCATCATTCCTTCTACGTGGTCGTTCCCCATCAAATCGCACCATACCCATACATTTACATACGGAGTGGTCGGAAATTCCCGTTACAAACTTCTAGGACATATAGAGGGTAGTGAGTACAGAAAATTTTGAATAGGAATCCATGTCCGGAATCGTATCGTTTCCGTTCTACGACAGTTGCAGTTCAGATGTGTACCTCGTCAACGTCTGCTTAGGACAAGAGAAACGTCTCAGAGTTCCCTGTCCTGGTATGCAACAGGGTAGACACGATGACGTGTACTACGTCAAACGATCCCCAGATGTCACTTATTGTCCGCTTTGCTGTGAGACCGAGTCAGTACCTGTGCATCACCGATAGAGGAAACGTGGTGCAGTACACATTTGCGGAATACACAGACTTGTGTATGGCGAAGCTGGAGGTAACGGAAGAGATCCTAGTCGGCTGTATCACAAACGTTTTCCACACCGTCACACCCCATCGCACAAACTGTTTGCCCAAGTTTCACAAAGGCTACGAGAATCTGTTACCTTCACGTGAGGAGGCAGGACTGTGGTGCTCCACGGCGACTCCGCACTCCCGAATTTGAAGAAAGTGTACTGCGTCGCATTGAAGATAGCCCGTCAATGAGTTCGCGAACAGTTGCGCGTGCAATGGCTGTTAGTCACAGTACTGTCTTGGACGTCCTGCGTGAGCAACAATAACATCCGTACCACTTACAAAGGGTACACGCCATGGATCCAGTAGACTTTCCACAACGTGTCGCCTTCTGCGCATGGTTCCTGTTCCGTTGCATCGACGCGCCTGTTTCCACGTCGAGTTCTCTTCACAGATGAATGTAGGTTCACAAGGGATTGTGTTCTGAATGCTCGAAATATCCATGTCTCGCCGGACGAAAACCCTCATGCCATGCATGTTCAGGGATTTCAATACAGGTTTGGAATTAACGTGTCGGAAGGCATTCTGGACGGTCATGTGACTGGACCATACCTACTTCCATCCAAGCTCACGGGTTCCGCATACTTAGTATTCCTACGACAAGTAATGGACCCGTTCTTGGAAACTGTGCCATTGAATGTCCGTCAGGAAATGTGGTTTCAGGATGATGGAGCACCACCTCACTTTTCAATGGCTGTCCGGAGACGTCTCAACAGACGGTATGGTGAAAGATGGATAGGCCGTGGTGGTTCAAACGCGTGGCCGCCACAACGCCTAACTTAACCCCTATGGACTACTTCTTGTGGGGACGCATGAAGAGCCTAATTTATGAGACACCTGTAGAGACAGATTAAGATCTGCTGGCACGATTTCTGGCCACTGCACAAGACATTGAAGAGACACCAGGTGGGATGGAGAGAGTGTACCAGAACATGCTTCGGAGGTACAATGTGTGTAACAACGTTGGGGGTCGCCACATCGAGCCGCTGTTGTAATGCGGTGGTACGTTGCGGCTGGTGCCGTAGATGCTGGGTTCTTGTTGTTGTCGACTAATGTAAACCATAAGGTGTAAGTTGTAATGCAAATGCGTAAGTAATAACGGAACGAGTCAGTATTTTTTTCAAATGGATTGCAACAATTGTACTGGGTCACCCCTAAGAATATTCCTCACGCGGGTGTGGATGAGATAATCATCTGCATTGAAACTGCCGTAGAACGGCAACGGTACGTTTCCGGACATGGGTTCCTATTCAAAACGTTATGTACTCACAAGCCTCTACATGTCCTAGAAGTTTGTACGGGGAATTTTTGACCACCCTGTGTGTTTCAGACGTAACTGCTTCCAGTGAAGGTTCTGCAATCGGGTGATCAGCCAATGAAGGGTATTTTGTCTGTTTATTGGCAATACGTTGTATTTGTTTATGATGAGGGACAGTTGTAAGGCCCTGCACCAAGCGTCGATTCTCTGCAAATCTTCTCGCATTTTGCTGCAGTTTTCTAGCATTGCAACTTCTCTGTATACAACAGCACCGTCCGAAAATTGACTCGCCGAACTTCCGATTTTACCTGACAGGAAATGAGACACTAAAAGCAGTACACGTGTTTTGCTATTTTGGCACCAAAATAATTGATTATGGTGGATATAGAGAGGTAAAACATACAGATTGACGTGCGGTTCTAGGCGCTTCAGTCTGGAACCGCGTGACCGCTAAGGTCGCAGGTTCGAATCCTGCCTCGGGCATGGATGTGTGTGAGGTCCTTAGGTTAGTTAGGTTTAAGTAGTTCTAAGTTCTAGGGGACTGATGACCACAGCTGTTAAGTCCCATAGTGCTCAGAGCCATTTTAACCATACTGATTGACAACAACAGCAAAATCGTTTCTGAAAAAGAAAAATTTGTTAATGTCTAATACAAACGTAAGTCTTAGTAAGTCTTTACTTAAGGTATTTTTTGAAGTTTCATCAACCCTAGGGTCAGTTTGAATACCATAGTTACTTGCTAGACCTGAGCATGTTACGTTTTGCCAACTATTGAACAAACTTAGGGTGAAGCATAAGGTTTAACGTTTATTCTGAATGAAAGTGCAACTCGATGTATTTCTCGTTAAGAAGACAACAACAACAGAAACAACATAACAACACTATTTCTATATATCTCCTTGCGATTTTTTTCTTCATAACCCCTCCTTGCATCTTGTAGCGCTACTTTTATAGCAAAATCGTAACTCAATATGGACTAAAACCGTATATAAATAAAATATACTACGCCCTTTCCCATGAGCTGACTCTGAAATTATTGGTATATCTGAACACTTCTTAAATAAGGAGATAATTCAGAGGCTTCCTTTACCAGGATACAGGTTGGCTGGCTGCTTTTCGAGGAGCTCTTTGCGGTGTGGGGGAGTAGCCATGTATGTGAAAAACGGCATCGCATTTGAGTCAATTGATGTTTCAAAGTACTGCACTGAAAAGGTGTTTGAATGTTGTGCAGGTGTGGTTAAATTTAACGGAGTTAAACTTGTAACTGTTGTTATTTATAGATCCCCAGACTCCGATTTCACAGCATTTTTGCTAAAGCTAGAGGAGGTTCTTGGTTCACTTTATAGGAAATACAAAAAGTTAGTTATATGTGGTGACTTCAATATTAATTGTATAAGTGATTGTGCAAGGAGGAGGATGCTGGTAGACCTCTTTAATTCATATAATCTTATGCAAACCGTATTCTTTCCAACGAGAGTGCAAGGGAACAGTAGAACAACCATAGACAACATTTTTGTTCATTCCTCATTACTAGAAGGGCATTCTGTTAGAAAAAAGGTGAATGGCCTTTCAGATCATGATGCGCAAATTTTAACTTTAAAAGATTTTTATGCTGCAACTCGTGTTAAATATAGTCATCAGCTGTTCAGGAAAGCTGATCCGGTTGCTGTAGAGACCTTTGTAAACCTTATAAAGGAACAAGAGTGGCAAGATGTTTATAGCGCTGAGACAGTAAACGATAAATATAATGCTTTTCTAAAGACCTTTCTCATGCTCTTTGAAAGTTGCTTTCCATTACAACGTTTAAAACAGGGTACTAGCACAAACAGGCAGCCTGGGTGGCTGACTAGAGGGATAAGAATATCTTGTAGAACAAAGTGGCAATTATATCAAAACGTTAGAAACAGTCAAAATCTAAATGCAGCAGCCCATTACAAACAGTATTGTAAGGTGCTTAAAAATGTTATTAGGAAGGCAAAAAGTATGTGGTATGCAGATAGAATAGCTAAGTCTCAGGATAAAATTAAAACCATATGGTCAGTCGTAAAGGAAGTTGCTGGTCTGCAGAGACAGGTCGAGGATATAGAATCAGCGCGTAGTGGGAATGTCCGTGTTACTGATAAGTCGCATATATGTACAGTATTTAATAATCATTTTCTGAATATAGCAGGTGAACTAAATAGAAACCTAATTCCAACAGGGAATCATATAGCGCTCTTAGAAAAAAGTGTTCCGAGACTGTTACCTGAAATGCTCCTCCATGATACTGACAAGAGGGAGATTGAGTTAATAATTAAATCACTAAAGACCAAGAACTCTCATGGATATGACGGGGTATCTAGCAGATTACTGAAGTATTGTTCTATGTATGTTAGCCCAGTACTTAGCCATATCTGTAACTTTTCCTTTAGGAGTGGTCGGTTTCCTGATCGATTAAAATACTCGGTAGTGAAGCCACTTTATAAAAAGGGAGACATTGATAATGTTGACAATTTTAGACCTATTTCTATGCCATCGGTGTTTGCTAAAGTTATCGAGAAGGTTGTATATACAAGGTTACTGGAGCATTTAAATTCACATAATTTGCTGTCAAATGTTCAGTTTGGTTTTAGAAATGGTTTAACAACTGAAAATGCTATATTCTCTTTTCTCTGTGAGGTTTTCGACGGATTAAATAAAAGGTTGCGAACGCTAGGTGTTTTCTTTGATTTAACGAAGGCTTTTGACTGTGTTGACCACAAAATATTACTGCAGAAGTTGGACCATTATGGAGTAAGGGGAGTAGCTTACAATTGGTTCGCCTCTTACTTTAAGAACAGAAAGCAGAGGGTAATTCTCCGCAATATTGAGAGTGGTAGTGATGTTCAGTCCCAATGGGGCACTGTTAAGTGGGGCGTTCCCCAAGGGTCGGTGCTGGGGCCACTGCTGTTTCTTATTTATATAAATGATATGCCTTCTAGTATTACAGGTGATTCAAAAATATTTCTGTTTGCTGATGACACCAGCTTGATAGTGAAGGATCTTGTGTGTAATATTGAAACAGTAACAAATAATTTAGTTCATGAAATAAGTTCGTGGCTTGTGGAAAATAATTTGATGCTAAATCACAGTAAGACTCAGTTTTTACAGTTTCTAACTCACAATTCAACAAGAACTGACATTTTAATCAGACAGAATGGGCATGTTATAAGCGAGACGGAACAGTTCAAGTTCCTAGGCGTACGGATAGATAGTAGGCTGTTGTGGAAAGCCCATGTTCAGGATCTTGTTCAGAAACTAAATGCTGCTTTATTTACCATTAGAACAGTATCTGAAATAAGTGACACTTCAACACGAAAAGTAGTCTACTCCGCATATTTTCATACGCTTATGTCGTATGGTATTATTTTTTGGGGTAATTCTTCTGATTCAAAAAGGGTATTTTTGGCTCAAAAACGGGCTGTTCGAGCTATACGTGGTGTAAGTTCGAGAACCTCTTGTCGACCCCTATTCAAAAATCTGGGAATTCTGACATTGCCCTCACAGTATATATTTTCTTTAATGTCGTTTGTTGTTAGCAATATTACCCTATTCCCAAGAGTTAGCAGCTTTCACTCAGTTAATACTAGGCAGAAATCAAATCTGCATGTAGAATGCAGTTCCTTGACTCTTGTGCAGAAAGGAGTGCAGTATTCTGCTGCATCCATTTTCAATAAGCTACCACAAGAACTCAAAAATCTTAGCAGTAGCCCAAACTCTTTTAAGTCTAAACTGAAGAGTTTCCTCATGGCTCACTCCTTCTATTCTGTCGAGGAGCTCCTGGAAGAGCTAAAAAATTAAGCAAATTCCAGTGTTACATTGTTGATTGTCTTCATTTAAACTTATGACGTGTCACCTGAATATGTTTTTTTTTTCTATATTTCATTTTATCTGTTTCTAATATCGTGTTATAGTTTCATGTATTGACTCGTTCCATGACCATGGAGATTTCTCCTTAATTTGGTCCCACGGAACAATAAATAAATAAATAAAATAAATAAAAAAAAGAAAATGAGTAAACAGGTTAGTACCAATGCGAAAAGACATTTTGCTGATACAAGGAAAGCAGCGTTTGATTGACAATGGATACTATCTCAAAAGACAATAAAAATTAGCTTTGGTGTTCTTCATTTTTTTTTTCACGTTGATTCTATCTTTGACATTGTTCTGAACTGATTCGATGTGCATTATGTAGAAAGGTCTGCAGATGGAACAATTTAAAATAAATGTAAGTGCTACCGCAGAAACCCCTCATATGAAATATTTCAGCAGGTTCAAACAGAAAAGTTTAATCTTTCCTATTCTGTAGCTAACATCACTGGTAGCGTATCTTGGAATACGACGCCAATACGTGCACGATCCTGTTTCCATCAAATAACGGGTCGAACCGCCTCCTTGTAAACAGTAATGCATAATTTTGGTTTCAGTTGATAATGTGCAGATTCTTAATGAAAGATAAGTTGAGATTTCATTTCTGAGTATGGCTGTGCTATAATGACTTTGATCTAGACTGATGCATAAGTAATTAAAAAACAACGTATTAGAGATTATTTATCAGAATAAGGTTTTCAATAAGCTTATCGCTCTCTTGTCCTTGGTACTGAGATAACTTGAAGTATGTAACTGTTCAGACTTCGAAACGAGGCACGCTGTAGCCTGTCTTTCCATTCTCTCTCTCTCTCTCTCTCTCTCTCTCTCTCTCTCTCTCTCTCTCTCTCTCTAGCTCTCTCTCTCTCTGTAGCTTCTCCAAGTATCCAGTGCAGAGATGTCTGCAGTTCATCCCTCCATGAGCAACGGTCTTGGGTGATGTTCAGTCAGTTACCTCCAGCGATGATCCTCCACGGTTCTTATCCCATCGGTCTGGCGGTATTCCTCGTCTTCTTCTTCCTCATGGTGTGTCTCCATTTCAGCGCCTCCTTTGTCTGTCGGTCATCATTTCTTCAGTCAACGTGGCCAGCACATTGTCATTTCATAGAAGCTTTTCTCTCCAGAATGTCTTTTACGTCGGTTATATATCTGGAAAATCTTATGTTCAGTCTCACTGTCTAACATGACGAGGCGAGAAACGTCTGTAGTTCTCCTAAATCATTTGTTAACAGCACAATGACGTTTTGAAATCTCATAATGTAAAGTCTCTTACCGTTAATTCTAATTCCTTTCACTTCGCGGTTCAGTTTTGACACTGCCATTTCCAGAATTACAGAGAACAACATAGGAGAGGTAGGTCGTCTTTTTTCACTCCTCTGTGAATTTGAAACTGGAGTTTGTTTCTTCAAACTGATAAAAGCCGTGGAGGTTGCGTGTACACTCTAAGACAGGGCTTCCCAACATTTTCAGCTGGCGGACCCCTTCTTCAGTCGAAAATCCATGGCGGACCCCTAGTCAGTCAAGAGCACATCCAGACACTTACTAGTGGTTTTACTCCCTTTGATCAACACACTATATCCTGATTAAAATTACTTGGTAATTGAAATTTCACACGATGGAGCTTTCTTCCTCCAAGAGCAATCAATGTCACGTCCAAACTGTTCGCTGTTCACAAGCTGCCGCTTATGGTCTGTTCACTTCCACTATTTCGCTACTGTTGTGTAAGGAGCATGCATATTTCGTAACAGTCGTGTGTGGTTGTGTGTGTGTGTGTGTGTGATTTTTCGTGAAATCCGAAGAAGAGTGTTCAAATGTATGTAAAGTCTTTCTTTGGCCGTCCTCCCTCCTCATTCATTTCAACTGGAAACTTCCCTTGTTGTGAAGACGATGGAGAAACGGCACCCTTCTTCAATGGTCCTGTCTTCAGCCACCGATCCATGTTATAAGTAATAAACTGGCCAAAAATCGACTTATGAAATAGGTAGTGCACTGACAAACCAAGTTTAACATTTAATGATGCCTGGGGCCGCATACGTGCCAGCGAGCGCTGTGATTGGTCGACAAAGCTCGCTCTGCGCATGCGTAAAAGGTTTCAGCGCATCTAGCGTTGTGAGCCGGCGCACAAACGTCCCCCGTATTGTTGCGAAACGTCCATCAGCGAAGCCGCATTCTCCGGCACTAAACTGTGTATGCGTTCTCACTTAGGAACCGCAAAGGCTGCTTGGGGATACGACATGAAGTAAAAGTATACATGTTTTTCACACGAAAAAAATAGTGATGAATTTGATTTTCACATTTTTATTCAATAATTTTACTCATTATTTTACACGATTTGGTGAAAGGTGGGCGCGGACCCCCTAGAAAGAGCTGGCGGACCCCTAAGGGGTCCGCGGACCGCTGGTTGAGAAGCCCTGCTCTAAGACAACAATAAACGACGCACTACGAAGGAGATATGCAAATTGGCCACAAATTTATATTCACACAGGTATCGACAGAAAACGCAAAATTACGAACTTTGGTTGTCGATGGATGAATGTGTGATGCTGCGGCGCAGTTTCACCGCGCAGCTGGCAATTATGTGTAGTAGGGGACATGTCGACTCCTCGCCACAAAGTCATTTCATTCTGTCTACGCATTTGTACAGTAAATACGCCTCTCAAACGGACGCGTGAACATTATATGCAGATGTCAGCATTTGAGAGAGAATGTGTAGCTGGGCTCAAAGAAGCCAGCTGGAGTAGTTAGCGAATCGCTCGACATTTGAATAGTAGCGATGGCACTACTCGACGATGTTGGCAAGAATGGATGAGCAATGGCCAAACACAGGGTCGAGAAGGACGTGGTCGATCTAGGGAGACGACGAACGTGAGGTCCGAGCAATCGTCAGACAGGCATGCAGAGACCCGGATTCATCATTATCATCGATCCGTCGTGCAACTGGTCCGCAGTGACCGCGAGGATAATTAACACGTGGCTAACAGGAAAGGGATCTGAAATAACGGCGCCCCTTTCGGCGACTACTTTTGACCTCTGTACACCAAGTCCATTTGCAGAGATGTCGGACACATTCGGCGTGGAATCTCATGTCGGACACATTCGGCGTGGAATCTCATTGTCTGAAATAGAATTATTTTCGGTTATAAGTTCTTCTTCGAAATGAGCCCTGATGGCCAGCGAAGGCGTGTCTGGAAATGTTCCAGACTGTAGTATTATACAAACATGAAACCGAGTGAGGTGGCGCAGTGGTTAGCACAATGGACTCGCATTCGGGAGGACGACGGTTCAATCACGCGTCCGGCCATCCTGATTTAGGTTTTCCGTGATTTTCATAGATCACTTCAGGCAAATACCGGGATGATTCCTTTGGAAGGGCACGGCCGATTTCCTTCCCCATCATTCTCTAATCCGAGCTCGTGCTCCGTCTCTAATGACCTCGTTGTCGACGGGACGTTAAACACTAATCTCCTCCTCCTACACCAACCTGACTGTCGCCAACCTTACGGCCCGACAGCTAGGAGTGATGGTCTGCGGTGCCATTTCATTTCATAACAAGATCCTTTGGTTCTTATTCGAGTCATCTTTATAGCACCACTCTATGTCATCGGTATTCTACGCCCCGTTTTGTTGGCCTTCATGACAAGCCGTCATGGGATTACATTTCAGCAAGATGATGCCCGGCCGCACATGGCGAGAGTTTCTACTGCCTGTCTTCGTGCTTTCCAAACCCTACCTTGGCCAGCAAGGTCGCAGTATCTCTCCCCAATTGAGAACGTTTGTAGCATTGTGGGTAAGTCTCTCCAACCAGCTGGGCATTTTGACGATGTAACGCGACAGTTGGACAGAATCTGGCACGATAGACCTCAGGAGAACATCCAACAACTCTATCAGTCAAACTCCAGCTGAATAACTAGCATCATGAGGGCAAGAGGTGGAACAACGCGTTACTGACTTGCTCTGTTTTTGATGCTCTTTCTCTTATATAACTGTTCGCTCCCTTAGCTGAGTCTTCAGCGCATCTGTCTGTACCAGTACATCACATCTACCGAATTTCGTCCCAGTCGGATTATTCCCTCGTGATGTGTCCTTCTGTTTGTTGTCAGCCGGCTGCTGTGGCCGAGCGGTTCTAGGCGCTTCAGTCTGGAACCGCGCGTCCGCTACGGTCGCAGGTTCGAATCCTGCATCGGACATGGATATGTGTGATGTCCTTAGGTTAGTTAGGTTTAAATAGTTCCAGGGGACTGATGACCTCAGATGTTAAGTCCCATAGTGTTTAGAGCCATTTTTTCTGTTTGTTGTCGAATGTATATGGTCAAGGATTTTAATACAGGCCACCTCTGCTTCTTGCTCAGCTAACGCTTGCACAACAAGTATGACTAACTGAATCAAAGAACTTTTCTAAATCTGCAAAGGCATCTGGTATTCGTTTACTCCGCTTATCACTTTTCGGAGAACAAAAATATGATCTAGTGTGATGAAGCCGCTGCTCAATGTGGTGACCTGCATCAAAGATGGGAGAGATACGATTAAATAACATTCTTATACAAAATTCGTACAAAAGGCAAATTTGGCTTACGGGATGATAGGTTATGAACATTTCCTTCCTTGTGGAGTGTATTATAATTGTTTTGTTCCTTAAGGCTGGGCTGGATACACGGTCGATAGGCAAAGATTTTTGATAAGTGCCCCGAAATTTCCTCACAGCCAATTTTAGAATATCAACGAACGACTTATCATAACCAAGAGCAGTGCCCTTTCCCGAAACCTCAGCAGCACATCTGACATCCGATAACAAAGTGAAGCACCCAGAAGACCTGGTCAGATGTTAGTGTAGCTTCACACACGTCCACACTGTCAGTGGCTGAGGAAAAGATTATACAGTTACAACTCACTCTGATAGGTAGAAGGGCCACCAGCGTGCAATAATCTTCTTCGTGTCTAGTGTTGTTGCCGGGCCCGTTTTGTATGTAAGGAGGGTGAACAACGCCAGGTATTGAGCGATCACCGTAAAGGACGCGAAGATGCCTCGTATTCATGTCAGACGGTTATCAATGTCTCACAAAGTTTGAAAGAGATCTCACGGTGAGTTTTCATTTTCCCCGCTGGTCGAATCGAGAAACACCCAAATTTGTAGGTTATTCCAATGTGACAGTGGCCCAGTTTTGAACGGCATGGGAACGTGAGAGCAGACACACTCGTCATCAAGGTCCCAGTCGACCACCACTTATCTCTGAGCCGTGGCGGCTTGCCGTACTGTATCGATATCCACATGCTCTTATCTATGGTTCAAGATGTTGCCCAGTAAACGCAGGTCCCTCAGGTGTGGACTGGAGGACCGGCTTGCTGGGCCCGTAAAGGTAATTCGCGTCATGATAGGAATAACACTGGAGCAGCCAAGCAGATAGGAGGCCATTTGCCGCCGCTCACCTGTCTCTCTGTTGGGGTAAACTGAGAAAGATATTCAGGGGTCACGTTGGCCTGTGTTTGGCTTGGAGTGCAGAGGAGCCTCAGGAGTGGATTATCGAAAACTCGCCGAGCTGTCAGAGTCGTGTTTACCGGAATTTCCGCTTGCTCCGGTTCTGTTTATTGGTACTGAAGTCCGCGCCTCCACAGAATTGCAGGCTCAATTGCAAGAGCAAGAGTTTATTCATTAAAAAGGTCTTTTAATATTTTAATCAGATCTTTGTATATTGTGTCCGTGGTGCCTTTAATCAGGGTTAAGGTTAGTGCCCGCCTCTGCAAGGAAGCTGGTTCTGAAGTTCGTTGGCAGTGCAGTACTTAAGTGTGTTTAAGTGCTTCTACCTGCCTGGTATTAATTCTCGTCTCCTTTGAGGCAGATAACTATCATCTGATATTAGCTCTGGTGGACGGTATTGGTCGATGTTTAATATTATCACAGATTGTCTATTCCTGGTGTGAAAGTCGACTTTCGTGAATGTAAGGAACCGTGTGACTTTTGTTTAATTTGAACATTTTGGGTGAATGCTGTGCTCAATTTAAAGGTGGCATGCTTATCTTGAACATTTTGGGTGAATTCTGTGCTCAGTTTGTAGTTGCGGAACATTAACAGTTTTTTGCACTTAGTTACATTGTGTCTTATTCATTGAGGCTAATGTACTGATTATTCTGCTTCGGGTCATGTATATCGTGTGTTTATTTAAGTGCCTTATATGGAAATTTTAGATTGGTTTAGGCCTGGAGTGTGTACGTGCACAGAGGGCGTATAATTTAAGGCAGTTACCTCGGGATTGGCTTACTCATTTTTTCCAGCAGGATTCGGTATAACTATTTAATACCGAAATTTCTTTGCTTCAAATGGCTCTGAGCACTATGGGACTTAACTTCTGAGGTCATCAGTCCCCTAGAACTTACAACTACTTAAACCTAACTAACCTAAGGACATCACACACATCCATGCCCGAGGCAGGATTCGAACCTGCAACCGTAGCGGTCGCGCGGTTCCACACTGTAGTGCCTAGAACCGCTCGGCCACCCCGGCCGACCGAAATTTCTTTAAGCCAGCTGTAAGTGGAGTCTTAAATTTCCTACTAACTTCTTAGAAGACTGTTAAATTTCGAGTATCGCTCCGTAAGAGATTGGGAGTGCGATAATTATTTATTATAATCTCGGCTAAGACTTGAACTTGCACTTACTGGAATTTATTTGTGCTGCAGGAAATTTAGTTAAGATTGCTTATGCTCTGGCGGCGGTGCTGTTTACCGATCCTTGTCAGGCTCATGCACTTCGGCTTACACAGACGCCTGTTTATGCGATTCTGTGCACAAGCAATGAGCAGCGAAATCTCGCGCTGTCGGTCCTCTGCACTGTTATTTCTTCCAAGTACAGTCTGGCCTTTTAAAGTTGAAATTTTGGAGCAATTCTGAGTCATTCTGTTCGTTAGTTAAAAGAAGCCCCCTTTGGATCCCTGTAAGCCCTGTAAGGTTTTCAATCTTTTGTTCTCCTTCTTTGGTCACTTTGTATTTCAGTACAAGAATTTTTCGGCAGCGGCCTACTATGTGGCCGGCTGAGTTGTATTAAATTTTTTATTGGTGTCTTCTTCTGTTTAAATTTGACTTGAAGTTTGTATCATTAATCTTTTGTCTTATGCTCTGGTGAACAGTGATTGCGTGCGAGTTATAATTGACATTTTCTGCCATCACTGATTATTGTTCAGCATTCAAATTAATGGTTGTTTGATTAAATTCGTAATTGGGTTCAATGTTATGCAGTCTGTGCAAAAAGAATTTATGTGCTGTACTAGTGAATGAAATGTGCCAAATCCCCATTGGTCTAATCGTTCCTCGTTTTAAAAAAATGTTCAAATGTGTGTGAAATCTTACAGGACTTAACCGCTAAGGTCATCAATCCCTTAGCTTACACACTACGTAACCTAAATTATCCTAAGAACAAAAATACACACCCACGCCCGAGGGAGGACTCGAACCTCTGCCTGGACCAGCCGCACAGTCCATGACTGCAGCGCCCTAGACCGCTCGGCTAATCCCGTGCGGCTTTCCTCGTTTTCCTTCCTGAACAAATTAAGACGCCGTATTTTCACATTTCAACCACCTTAAGGGAGGACTGCCAATTTGTACCCAAAGCAACTAGTACCCCTTTCAGATCTGCACCAGCCATCCGAGAACAACGATCTGTGTCATCCTGCGCCATTGGTCAGAAATGAGCAGCACCCAGTCTAGGGTTCAAATTATTCAAATGGCTCTGAGCACTATGGGACTTAACATATGAGGTCATCAGTCCCCTAGAACTTAGAACTACTTAAACCTACCGAGCGAGGTGGCGCAGTGGTTAGACACTGGACTCGCATTCGGGAGGACGGCGGTTCAATCCCGCGTCCGGCCATCCTGATTGAGGTTTTCCGTGATTTCCCTAAATCGCTCCAGGCAAATGCCGGGATGGTTCCTTTCAAAGGGCACGGCCGACTTCCTTCCCCATCCTTCCCTAATCCGATGAGACCGATGACCTCGCTGTCTGGTCTCCTTCCCCAAACCAACCAACCAACCAACTTAAACCTAACTAACCTAAGGACAACACACACATCCATGCCCGAGGCAGGATTCGAACCTGCGACCGTAGCGGTCGCGCGGTTCCAGACTGAAGCGCCTAGAACCGCTTGGCCACACCGGCCGGCCCAGTCTAGGGAATTACCGTCCTATATGTAGACTGTCATTAAAACAACAACACAAACGGCTGCATTTAGTATGGTGTCGTGAGCAGAAAGCGTAAACTAACGATGAATGGAGGCATCACACTGCATTCAGCGACGAATCGCTGATCTGGGCTACCCCGGATGACTATTAGCAGTGAGTACGGCGATGACCTGGTGGTTCACATGGTTCAAATGGCTCTAAGCACTATGGGGCTTAACATCTGAGGGCATCAGTCCCCTAGACTTAGAACTACTTAAACCTAACTAACCTAAGGACATCACACACATCCATGCCCGAGGCAGGATGCGAAATTGCGACCTTAGCAGCAGAGTGGTTCCGAACTGAAGTGACTAGAATCGCTCGGCCACAGCGGCCGGCGATGACCTGGTGAGAGGCCCCATTTGTCGTATGTTTGGAGATGCGTAATGGTGTTACTGTGGACGGCACGGTGAGAGCAACTGTTGAGTATGACTTCGGATCTTGGTTGATAGTGACCGGGGAAACTCTGGTCGCACAATATTGCATCACACACATCCTACATGTTCATGTGTTACCTCTCATTTGATGGTATTGTGGTACCACTTTTCAAGAGGACAATGTTACTCCACATATCGTATGTGTGTCTAGGAACTACCTGCAGGATGCTGAGGTACTCTTGTGGTCAGGGTGATCCTCAAATGTGTCCCAGACAGAACGTGTGTGCGACCAGCTCCGACGTCAACTCCGTCCCAGCGCCAGTGTTCAGGATATCGAGGACCAGATACTAAAGTTGTTGGCCAGCATGGTTCAAGAGTTGATACAAAGTTTTATGACACCCTTGTCAACCTAATAAGTGCATATGTCCAGGACAGAGTGGCTGCAGTGTCATACTGATAAGTAGACAGACATTCCCAAGTACTTTGTAAATCTGATTTGGTTTTGTAACCACTAAAATAACATCAGTAACGTCACATTCCTCAACCCACGAAATTTCAAATTTCATTTCGTTTCCTCCTTCCCTTCTGGTTGCTTGAGTTTTTTGTGAGGTAGCACATATACAGTATGTAACGGATGGAAGAGCAGACATTTTTGTTGGTGCCAGAGATCAGTGTACTCAACAAGATTACGATACTATTTATTTTATTTGCAGATTAATAATTATAGCTATAGGAGTACCACGTTTTTAGGGTTTTTAATACCTCCAAGTGTATGTGGCAAGAGCAAGGTGTTAATGCTTAATTTCTCTCCGCCGGGAGGTGTTGAAGTGTGAACATGTGGACGGCAAGCAGTTAGAGTACACTGACAGGCGTAGTCCATCTAGTGGTGCAGATATGACTGCAGAAAACATCAGGTAGTAAATTACGTGACGTGTTGGTGGTAAGAGTGTTCGCCGAAGAGAAAAGCAACCAACAATGGAGATGTGCGTACATATTACAGGGCCAAATAGCTCACGAAATAAGCATCAAACGAAAAAACTACAAATAACGAAACTTGTCTAGCTTGAAGGGGGAAACCAGATGGCGCTATGGTTGGCCCGCTAGATGGCGCTGCCATAGATCAAACGGTGTTTTTTAAACAGGAACCCCCATTTTTATTACATATTAGTGTAGTACGTAAAGAAATATGAATGTTTTAGTTGGATCACTTTTTTCGCTTTGTGAGAGATGGCTCTATAATTGTCACAAACATATGGTTCACAATTTTAGACGAACAGTTGGTAACAGGTAGGCTTTTTAATTAAAATACAGAACGTAGGTACGTTTTAACATTTTATTTCGGTTGTTCCAATGTGATACATGTACCTTTGTGAACTTATCATTTCTGAGAACGCATGCTGTTACAGCATGATTACCTGTAAATACCACATTAATGCAATAAATGCTCAAAATGATGTCCGTCAACCTCAGTGCATTTGGCAATACGTGTAACGACATTCCTCTCAACAGCGAGTAGTTCGCCTTCCGTTATGTTCGCACATGCATTGACAATGCGCTGACGCATGTTGTCAGGCGTTGTCGGTGGATCACGATAGCAAATATCCTTCAACATTCTCCACAGAAAGAAATCCGGGGGCGTTAGATCCGGTGAACGTGCGGGCCATGGTATGGCGCTTCGACGACCAATCCACCTGTCATCAAATATGCTATTCAACACCGCTTCAACCGCACGCGAGCTATGTGCCGGACATCCATCATGTTGGAAGAACATCGCCATTCCGTCATGCAGTACAACATCTTGCAGTAACATCGGTAGAACATTACGTAGGAAATCAGCATACATTGCACCATTTAGATTGCCATCGATAAAATGGGGGCCAATTATCCTTCCTCCCATAATACCGTACCACACATGAACCCGCCAAGGTCGCTGATGTACCACTTGTCGCAGCCATCGAGGATTTTCCGTTGCCCAATAGTGCATACTATGCCGGTTTACGTTACCGCTGTTGGGGAATGACGCTTCGTCGCTAAATAGAACGAGTGCAAAAAATCTGTTATCATCCCGTAATTTCTCTTGTCTCCAGTGGCGGAACTGTACACCACGTTCAAAGTCGTCGCCATTCAATTCCTGGTGCATAGAAATATGGTACGGGTGCAATCGATGTTGATGTAGCATTCTCAACACCGACGTTTTTGAGATTCCCGATTCTCGCGCAATTTGTCTGCTACTGATGTGCGGATTAGCCGCGACAGCAGCTAAAACACCCACTTGGGCATCATCATCTGTTGTAGTTCGTGGTTGACGTTTCACATGTGACTGAACACTTCCTGTTTCTTAAATAACGTAACTATACGGCGAACAGTCCGGACACTTGGATGATGTCGTCCAGGATACCGAGCAGCATACATAGCACACGCCCGTTGGGCATTTTGATTAGAATAGTCATACATCAATACGATATCGACCTTTTCCGCAATTGGTAAACGGTCCATTTTAACACGGGTAATGTATCACGAAGCAAATACCGTCCGCACTGCGGAATGTTACGTGATACGACGTACTTAAACGTTTGTGACTATTACAGCGCCATCTATCACAAAGCGAAAAGTGGTCCAACTAAAACATTCATATTTCTTTACGTACTACACGAATATGTAATAAAAAATGGGGGTTCCAATTTATAAAACGTAGTTGATATCCGTTTGACCTATGGCAGCGCCATCTAGTGGGCCAACCATAGCGCCATCTGGTTTCCCCCTTCAAGCTAGACAACTTTCGTTGTATGTAGTTTTTTCGTTTGATGCTTATTTCGTGAGATATCTGCCCCGGTCACTATTAATGGACCACCCTGTATACAAAACCTGCACCATGTATATTTCAGTGTACGTATAAAAGAGAAAGACACGTAGAGTGGGGGTTGTGAAGGGGTAGGGGAGTGCGTTTGACCTGCAGCCACACTCGTGGCTGGAACAGGTCGGCAAGTCGCGCCCCTGCGCCGTCCCCCGGTTGGAGGTGCGAGAACAATGGAGCGGCGCGTGTATGCGCAGGCAGGCTTTTGTTCCGCTGCCCTGGGCGGTCTTGTCCCGCCGCTGCCGCCACGCTGCTGCCCAACTTCGCCCAGACTTGTCGCGCGTCGAATAAATCTCGCCCACAAAAGACGCCGCCGGCATACCGCTTACATTTTCAACACGGGCAACTACTTAATTTAGGAATTAACTGCGATACGTCCCGAACGTTGCTTGCTGTTTTGTCCTCGCAATAATATGGCCTTGTATGCACGTGTTATCGCACGTTTCCCTTAAATTAACGGCATCATAACTTCATCGTGATACATTATGGAATTTCTGGGTCGGCTTTCTTGAAAACACTTTGTAAAAGCAGACGCTTACAGTTCTTCCACAGACAAGGACCAATCAGGAGAAGAGGCAGGGTATAATAATTTGTCATGGTACGTCACAACCTGACACGTTACAAATATTCGCAAAGTTTCTAGTAAGGCTCCGTGTTCTTTTTTTTTTCTCCCCTGCCTAGTGCCTTTCCTGTTGCGTCAGTCATTGTTGTTGTTGTTGTGGTCTTCAGTCCTGAGACTGGTTTGATGCAGCTCTCCATGCTACTCTATCCTGTGCAAGCTTCTTCATCTCCCAGTACCTACTGCAACCTACATCCTTCTGAATCTGCTTAGTGTATTCATCCCTTGGTCTCCCCCTACGATTTTTACCCTCCACGATGCCCTCCAATACTAAATTGGTGATCCCTTGATGCCTCAGAACATGTCCTACCAACCGATCCTTTCTTCTGGTCAAGTTGTGCCACAAACTTCTCTTCTCCCCAATCCTATTCAATACTTCCTCATTAGTTATGTGATCTACCCATCTAATCTTCAGCATTCTTCTGTAGCACCACATTTCGAAAGCTTCTATTCTCTTCTTGTCCAAACTATTTACCGTCCATGTTTCACTTCCATACATGGCTACACTCCATACAAATACTTTCAGAAAGGACTTCCTCACACTTAAATCAATACTCGATGTTAACAAATTTCTCTTCTTCAGAAACGCTTTCCTTGCCATTGCCAGTCTACATTTTATATCCTCTCTACTTCAACCATCATCAGTTATTTTGCTCCCCAAATAGCAAAACTCCCTTACTACTTTAAGTGTCTCATTTCCTAATCTAATACCCTCAACATCACCCGACTTAATTCGACTACATTCCATTATCCTCGTTTTGCTTTTGTTGTTCATCTTATATCGTCCCTTCAAGACACCATCCATTCCGTTCAACTGATCTTCCAAGTCCTTTGCTGTCTCTGACAGAATTACAATGTCATCGGTGAACCTCAAAGTTTTTATTTCTTCTCCATGGATTTTAATACCTACTCCGAATGTTTCTTTTGTTTCCTTTACTGCTTGCTCAATATACAGATTGAATAACATCGGGGAGAGGCTACAACCCTGTCTTACTCCTTTCCCAACCACTGCTTCCCTTTCATGCCCCTCGACTCTTATAACTGCCATCTGGTTTCTGTACAAATTGTAAATAGCCTTTCGCTCCCTATATTTTACCCATGCCATCTTTAGAATTTGAAAGAGAGTATTCCAGTCAACATTGTCAAAAGCTTTCTCTAAGTCTACAAATGCTAGAAACGTAGGTTTGCCTTTCCTTAATCTTTCTTCTAAGGTAAGTCGTAAGGTCAGTATTGCATCACGTGTTCCAGTATTTCTACGGAATCCAAACTGATCTTCCCCAAGGCCGGCTTCTACTAGTTTTTCCATTCGTCTGTAAAGAATTCGTGTTAGTATTTTGCAGCTGTGGCTTATTAAACTGATTGTCCGGTAATTTTCACATCTGTCAACACCGGCTTCCTTTGGGATTGGAATTATTATACTCTTCTTGAAGTATGAGGGCATTTCACCTGTTTCATACACCTTGCTCACCAGATGGTAGAGTTTTGTCAGGACTGGCTCTCCCAAGGCCGTCATTAGTTCCAATGGAATATTGTCTACTCCGGGTGCCTTGTTTCGACTCAGGTCTTTCAGTGCTCTGTCAAACTCTTCACGCAGTATCGTATCTCCCATTTCATCTTCATCTACATCCTCTTCCATTTCCATAATATTGTCCTCAAGTACATCGCCCTTGAATAGACCCTCTATATACTCCTTCCACCTTTCTGCTTTCCCTTCTTTGCTTAGAACTGGGTTTCCATCTGAGCTCTTGATATTCATACAAGTGGTTCTCTTATCTCCAAAGGTCTCTTTAATTTTCCTGTAGGCAGTATCTATCTTACCCCTAGTGAGGAAAGCCTCTACATCCTTACATTTGTCCTCTAGCCATCCCTGCTTAGCCATTTTGCACTTCCTGTCGATCTCATTTTTGAGACGTTTGTATTCCTTTTTGCCTGCTTCATTTACTGCATTTTTATATTTTCTCCTTTCATCAATTAAATTCAATATTTCTTCTGTCATAACTTTGCTAAAGAAGGGAAGCCGTCTGTCACCTCTCAGTGAATTTTTATTTTTTTTATTTTTATTATTTTTATTTTTTTGCAGAACGTCGGAACCAGTCTAGCGTTTGCCTGAACGAGAGTGGGAAATCTCCTAAATAGCACATTCAGGTTGGTTGGTGCACCATGGTTCATCTCCTTGTCTCGTAAGTTAGAAGTTAGCGCGCTGCGCGTTACCCTACACAAGTAGGTTTGAAAATAACTTCAAGTTGTGATGAAATGGCTACGGCAGTTTCAGATGAGTGGCGTGAGAAGACTTATCGTTCTGAGAGTCTGGGATGGTGGGCCTGTGATTGGCTACAGGCAATGTAGGGCTAAGGGCGACGTATTGCGGGTGGCTTAAGCCAGAGGTGCACCGTCTGAACAACTCCCCGGAGGGAAAAACTGAGACCTGAAGGTGAGCAACAATGGCTCCTGAAGTTCAGAATGTCAAAGAAATTTAACTCAGGTTGTAATAGTTTTATTGGACATATTGACAAAATTTCTCACGTGCCCAAAGTGCTCTAATATACCTGCGGGAAGAGGTGGACACATGAGAGGACAATCTCATTGTGTGTTTATTACCGTAAAAAAAACACATCAGATCTCGTTGAGAGTCTAAGTGACCACGAGGCAGTTACAGCAACAATGAATGCCAAAGTACAACGGACAACTAATACAAAGAGAAAGAACTACATGTTCAGTAACTAGACAAAGAAGGAGTACTGTCATACCTAAATGAGGAACTTGAAACTTTTAGTTCATGACAGGAGTGCGTAGAAGAACTATGGTCAAGTTTAAAAGAATAGTTGACCATGTGCTTGGTAGACATGTACTCGGTAATACAGTTAATGGTGGGAGGCATCCTCCGTCGTGTACAATGTAAAGAAACTTTTGAAGAAGCAGAGGTTACTGCATAATAGATAGATAATAAAGCATAGGGCTGTAGATAGAGAGTTGTTGAGCGAAACGCGTTTGGCTGTCAAGAGAGCGATGCCTGAGGCCTTCAATGATTACCATAGCAGCCAGTCGCTGTGGCCGAGTGGTTCTAGGCGCTTCAATCTGGTACCGCGCGGCTGCTACGGTCGCAGGTTCGAATACTGCCTCGGGCAGGGATGTGTGTGCTATCCTTAGGTTAGTTAGATTTAAGTAGTTCTAAGTTGTAGGGGACCTCAGATGTTAAGTCCCATAGTACTCACAGCCATTCGAACCATTTTGATTACCATAGGACGATACTGTAGAATCATCTTTCACAAAATCATAAGAATTTCTGGTCGTACGTAAAGCACCGATGTTAGGGTCCAGACACAGACAAGACAGGAACTAAAACTGCGGATAGGAAATATGTTTAACTCTGTTTTCAAATGTTCCTTTTAAAGGGAAACCTAGGAGTATTGCCCCAATTTAGTTGTCGTCCCACTGTAAATATGAGTGAAATGTACACATATTGTCGATATACACCCGTACAGGCGACAGAAAAGTCATCCAGCGAGGAATGACTGTTAGTCAGACACACGCTCGTTGAATTTAGTATCAGTGAGTGTGCTGTCCGTGTAGAATAGGGAAGGCGCGCGATCTATCTGAGTTTGACAGACGACAGATTGTGATGGTTTGGAGGCTTGCCACGAGCATTTCGGAAAGCTCACGACTGTCCGAGGAGTGCTGGTGAGTTTCTTCAACACGTGGCGAAACAAAGGTGCAACATCGTAGGCGGCCACCTGTCATTACAGATGTCGGACGTCGTAGGTTGGGCAGACTGGTAAAACAGGCAGGCGGCGAACTGTGGCGAAACGAAAATCAGACTTTAATGCTGGGCATAGCGCAAGGTACTTAGTGCGTCTGAACATCTGTGGACCGAACATTCCCAACGATTAGTCTCAGCAGCCGACGACTCATGTGTGTGCCATTATTAATACCACGACCCCGACAACTACGACTGAAATGGGCAAGTGACTAATGTCACTGGGCGTTGGCTCACTGGAGCAGCATCGCATGGTCTGATAAATCCCGATGCATTCTTCATCATGCCGATGGGAAGGCGCAAATTCGTCTTCTACCAGCGGAACAGCTCCTTGACACTTGAAGGACGGAGAAAGCTGGCGGCGGCTCCATTACGCTCTAGGGAGCATTCACGTGGGCACCCATGGATCCAGTGGCGCTCATGCAAGGCACCATGAGGGTCAAGGTGTACCGTTCACTGGTTGCCGACCACGCTCACCCCTTAATGACCACCATGTTTCCCGACGGCAGTGGCATTTTTCAACAAGATAATACGCACGTCACAAGGCCATGAGAGTGATTTAGTGGTTCGAGGAACACAGTGGCGAGTTCCAATTGACGTGCTGGCAACCAAACTTGCCAGATATGAACCCGATTGAACACATCTGGGTTCTGATTGAACGTGGTGTCAGAGCTCATCGCCCACTTCCTCGGAATTTACGGTAATTAAGTGACTTGTGTGTGCAGATGTGGGTCCAATTCACTCCAGCGACCTACCAACGCCTCATTGCTTCCATAACACGACGCGTCGCCTCGCCGCTGTTATCCGTGCCGAAGGTGGACATACCGGCTATTAGGTAGGTGGCCACAATACAATGTATATTAGTCTAAGTGATGTTAAGGAACAGCTGGAATCTTTAAAATTGATCAAATCCCCAGGGCTCCATGGAATCTCTATCACACTCTATACCCAATTTGCGGATGAGTTAGCCTCTCTGATCACTGAAATCTATTGCAGATCCCTCGATCGAAACACGGTTGCCAGTATTTCGAAGAAAGCATAGGCCACACCCTTATACAAGAACGGTAACATAAGTGATCCACACAACTACCTTTCAACATCATTCACATCCACTTGTTGCAGAATCCTAGAACATATTCTGAGCTCAAACATAATGAGGTACCTATAACCTCGAACAGAGTGACATCCTCCTTACCAAACAGCACGGATTTCGAAAATGTCGATCACGTGAAACCCACTCGCACTTTTCTCACGAGACATACTGTGAGGCTTGGATCAAGCAGTCAGATAGGTGCAACATTTTCGATAATTTGGCTTAGTGCCATATGTATGCTTATTATCAGACGTACGATGGTATGGATGTGAGCATTTTTAGTAAAGAGAACGCAGCATGTTATCTTAGATGGAGGGTCATTGATAGATGTAGAGGTAGCGTCTGGTGTACCTCATGGAAGTGTGTTGGGTCCCTTACTTTTCACCTCATATATTAATGACCTTGCAAACAATATTAATTGTAACCTTGGCGTATCGCAGATGATGTAGTTCTCTGTAATTGAAATGCACCCTGGAAGAAACTGCACATGTACTCAGCGGGATCTTGGTAATATTTCAAAGTGGCACAAAGATTGGCCATTTGCATGAAATACAAAATTTGTAATTAAAAAAAGGAAAGATCGTAGCATTCTATGACTATAACATTAGTGAGTCACAACTGGAATTGGTTAACTCATACAAATACCTGTGTGTAACACTTCGTAGGGACATGAAACAGAACGATCACAACGACTCAGTCGGAGATAAAGTAAGTAAAAGATATCGTATTATCGGTAGAATACAACAGAAACGCAGTCAGCCTACAAAGGAAATTATTTAGGAATCACTCGCGCTATCCAGCCTAACATGTTGCTCAAATGTGTGGGAATCGTACCAGATAGAACTGACAGGGGTATTGAACGCATGCAGAGAAGAGTCGCAGGTTTTTCTGACCTGCGGGAGAGTGCCACAGAGATGTTGAAAAAACTGAACTGGCAGACTCTTCAAAAAAGACGTAAGCTATTCCGATGAAGCCTACTTAATGGAACGGGAAAAAACCTAAGAACTAGTACAATGGGTCATATCATCTGCCATGCACTTCACAGTGGCTTACAGAGTATGGATTAGCTGTAGATATTACTGCTAACCAATGACAAGAAGCTTCTGGAGTGACATTTGGATATAACGAGCATCTGAAGGATCGAAATAGAGTTTAAGGCATGTGGGACGATAAAATATACCAGCAAAGAATGAAAATGAAATATGGCTAACAGAAAACAGACAACTATCTCGTATTGTTGAGCAACATGCTGTGGATTCGGGCAACATATGTTGCAGAATATGCTTGTATGCAAGAACTCTTACAGGTCACAATGAAGCCTCCAGCCAGATTGCACGATGTTCGCTCTTACAACTGTCTTTAGTCTATCCAATAACACGTATGTGGGCAATGGGCATAAGCTGGAGACCGAGATAAGCTGCGGAGAAAACGGGTAAGTGTCTTCGGTGGTGATTCATCAGACATGGGGCGAGTATTCACGTATACCCCAGGAAGAAGTTATCATGGGTTCCATGGGATTTGGCTGAGAAGTTGGGGTAACCAGGGCATTATAGTGAGTAGGTCTGGTCTGCTCGGACCATTGTTGAGCGTATGCTGTACGGATACGTAGGCGGCATTGACTCCGCACGGTTTCCAATAGTCAGTAGGCTGTTGTTCTTTCTGATGTCCTGTCGTTAAAGATACTCTAACAGTCAGAACCTGTCATATTCTGACTTTACTTTGCTAGTTTACGAGGTAGTGTACTTGACTACCAATAGACTGACTGACGACACAGACAATGTTGCGTTGTTTAATATCTAAGTTAAACCTGGGAAGTTCAAAGTCGTTTCAGACTCAAATAAAAACAACAAAAAAGTGTTCGCTGGTGACAGAATACAGACGTACACGATTAAAGTGAAATTTTTGTAAAATGAGAATCGAACTGGACTTTACGGAATAAAAACCATCTGTCCTCAGATTTTTGAGTCCACATTAGGATAATGACCTTGTATATTTCTAAAATATCCGCACGTTCTTGAGAGCAGGTGTTGGTGTTGGTGTAATAGAACTTTTATTCTATCAGTGTTCTAGCTTGGGACAATTGCTGTATGTTCGCCGTCTCTCTTGCCACAGAAACTAACCAGGCCTCTCCATCAAGTAGATCGTGTTTATTAAAACGCTCAGGTTATTACTATCCTACAGATGCGCTCTTACCTGTTTTCTGATCCTCCGCGCATAGAGAGGCGTTACAAGGTAAAACTACAACGTAATTATACCAAAGGGGAAAACAAACCCCAGGTGCCTAGTACTGCTACACTGTTAGGAGTCCTTGTGAAATAAGAAAGTCTACTCGTATCAAACATAGGCCATAATTTGAGGAAGAATTGGTTGTGAATGTACGTCTGAAGCACAGAGTTGAATGAAAGTCAATAATGAACTATCGGAATTACAGAACAGAGAAAATTCAAGCAATTGATTGATGTTGTTACAGAAGGGTGAGGAAATTAAAATGGACTAATAAGATAAGAAATTAAGAAGTTACTCGCAGAATCGGCAAGGAAAGAAACATGTGGGAAACACTGACTGGAAGAGGCAAGAGGATTATATAATATGTTTTACGACATCAGGGAATAATTTCCATGGAGACGCAGAGCGCAAAAATTGTGGGGAGTGACAGAGATTGCAGTACATCCAACAACTAACTGAGGACGTTGGGGACGAATGCTACTCTGGAATGAGGAGTTTGACACAGATGAGGAAGTTGTAGCGAGTGGTTCAAATAGTTCAAATGGCTCTGAGCACTATGGGACTCAACTGCTGAGGTCATCAGTCCCCTAGAACTTAGAACTACTTAAACCTAACTAAGGACATCACACACATCCATGCTCGAAGCAGGATTCGAACCTGCGACCGTAGCGGTCTCGCGGTTCCAGACTGTAGCGCCTAGAACCTCACGGGCACTCCGGCCGGCTTGTGGCGAGTGGGATCAGACCAGTAAGATCATTGATGATAAATAAAACTGCAATATGTTTGTTAGAAAATATGAAAGACTTTCCACGAAGAGTGACACGATATTCATAGTTTCAGAAAAATTTTCGGTTAAAACCAAGTGAGAGCCAATGCTAAAATTATCATTAAACTTTTGACAGATTACGTTTCCAGAGAAGTCAACGAATGTGCTATATCGCAAATGTAAAGCGGATAATGATCAGGGCGCTAGTATCAGATAAATGAAGAACCAGACAAGAACGTATAGACAGTCATCCCTTCTGAGTACCGTCCGTGAAGGAACAGTAAAAAGGAAAATGGTACTTAATATCCAGGTCACATGCACGATACATGTGTTGTAGAATGGATCGTGTCAATATTCAAACTCACTACTTGCAGTATCACACTCAGAGTTGATTGTGGTCCACTGGTTTGGAGTATAGGGAAGGTAGAAACCCCAGGTTCAGACGATTTTGTGAAGGTTTCGAATGCGAATTTCTGAACCTCCGCTATCGGATGGTGACTCGGATACGTCAGGCATACACTGCACGCAAGAAGCGACTACCTGGGTAGTGGAGTACATGTGGCGTAAGTATGGGAGCTTTATTTTTAGGTTAGAGGAACCTCCCCTTTGGATCAGGGATGAATTCCTGCCGAAATCGAAAAAAAAACAGTCACATTATTCTCAGAGAATGCTCGTACTCGCAGATCGGAAATGGAAAACGTTGATAGTTAACTAATTAGTAAACTTTAAGAGCATTCATGGTAAGTTCCCAGAATTAGTATAGTTTATTAAACATAATATGCCCAGATACTCGTAGTATTAGGAACAGAAAGTTGGTTGAAACCGGACGTAAACAGCAACGAAATTCTAAATTCTGCCTAAAATATTTATCGTATGGATAGCTTAGACGCCAAATGCGTCAGTGTATTTATTGCAGGAAAGTATTAGATAATATCTAGTGAGGTTGTCACGGCTGTCGAAAGAGAATTAGTATGGGTGAAGTTAAAAATCAAAAGTGGATCAAAAATGCTAAGCGGACGGTTTTGTAGACCGTGTGCGTCAGGCGCTGTAGTGATAGAGCCCTTCAGAGGGAATTGGCAGAATTTCGTGAATATGTTCCCTAAGGTGCTATTGCAATAAGGGGTGACTTCAGCTTGCCAGATATAAAATGGGAGAGTCATGTGGTCGACAATGATGTGAAAGACATGGATTCAAGTGCCATTTTTCTGAATGTTTTTTTCGGAAAATTACTTCGAGCAGATAGTTGGACAGCAAACTCGTGAAGTTAACGTTTTAGACTTCCTAGCAACCAACAGACCTGAACGTTTCGAACCAGTTAACACTTAGGAGGGCTTCGGTGATCATAAGACTTTCATAGCATATATGGCTACAGGTATTACAATAAATATTAAGAAAGGGGGGAAAACTATTTTTGCTTAGCAAGAATGACGGGATAAAATTGCAGAGTATCTGATTAGTTAACGTGAAACATGAGGACGAAGATTTGGAGGCCAAATGGAAAAAATTGAGAAGCGTCGGTCAATATGACTTGGACAAATATGTTCCGAGCAAGGTCTTAACGAATGGGAAGACCCAACGTGGTTTAATAGCCGTGTTAGAAAACTGCTGCGTCAACAAAGAGACCTTCATCATAGATTCAGAAGAAGTCAAAACCTAGGCGACAACGAAAGCTGAACGAAATGAAAGCAAGCATAAGCAGAACGATGACAGAAGTGATAAATGACTTTGATAATATAATTTTTCCAACTGATCTGACTAAAAATCCTATAAGGTTTTTGACCGCAAGTAAAATCATTAAGCGGATCGAATCATCTGTTCTGTCACTCAGGATCCACACTGGCACCGAAACGGAAGATGACAAAAAGGAGGCCGAACTACTGAAGGTGGTCTCTGGAAATTGTTTCTTCCCGGAAGATCGTAAAGATGTCCGTATTTCAATCATCGTACGAATGTGGAAACATCAGACATCGAGGTAAATTATCAGGGGATACAAATGCAATTACAATTGCTTACAAGTGGAAAGGCATCAGGACCAAATGAGATATCTGTAAGATTCGATGCCTTCCCTACTAACAGCTGTTTATAGTAGTTCCGTCCGCGGCTCGTGGTCTTGCGGCAGAGTTCTCGCTCCCCGCAGACGGGGTCCCTGGTTCGAGCCCCGGCGGGGTCAGAAATTTTCTCTGCCTCTATATGACTGGGTGTTGTGTATCTTTCATCATCATTTCATCCGCATTCACTCGCAAGTCGCCGTAGTGGCGTTAAAGAACTTGTGGAGCGGCGGCCGAACTGCCCCGCGAAGAGTCTCCCGGCCACCAATGCCATACGCTCATATTTTTTTTTATCATAGTTCCCTGGAGCAACGAAGGGTACCTAGCACCTGGAAAAAAGCGCAAGTCTTTTCCATTTTCAGGAAGGATCGCAGGACAGATGCACACAACTTATTGCTTACGTCGATTTGCTGTAGAATTACGGAACATGTTTTGTGCTCATGTTTTATGACGCTATTGGAGAACGAAAAATCTTCTCTATAAAACATGGATTCCGTAAACAGAGATCTTGCTAAATTCACTAGTTTTGTTCGTCCATGAGATCAACAGTGCTGTAGACATGGGTGCTCCGATTGATGCCGTGTTCCTTGACTTCAGGAAAGCATTTAACACTGTCCCGCATTGCCTTTGTAAGTAGGCTGTTTACGTTTTTATATTAGTAACGCCACGTAGCGCTCTGTATGAAAATCACTGACCGTGTTGTGTGCGGTCTGTGGCTAGTTGGCGTTGTTGGAATACTCACTATTGTAGTGTTGGGCAGTTGGATGTGAACAGCGCGTAGCGTTGTGCAGTTGGAGATGAGCCGCCAGCAGTGATGGATGTGGGGAGAGAGATGGCAGAGTTTTGAGAGCGGACGATCTGGACGTGTGTCTGTCAGAAAAAGGAAATATGTAAGACTGGATGTCATGAACTGATATGTATATTATGACTTTTGAACACTATTAAGGTAAATACATTGTTTGTCCTCTATCAAAATCTTTCATTTGCTACCTATGCCTATCAGTAGTTGGTGCCTTCAGTAGTTAGAATATTTTATTTAGCTGGCAGTATTGGCGCTCGCTGTATTGCAGTAGTTGGAGTAACGAAGATTTTTGTGAGGTAAATGATTCATGAAAGGTATAGGTTATTGTTAGTCAGAGCCATTATTATGGGAGGATTATTGAAAGTCAAATTACGTTGCACTAAAAGTATTGTGTGTCAGTTTAGTGATGATCACAATAAGTAAAGAAAGAAATGTCTGAGTACGTTCAGTTTTGCTCAGCTGTTCGAAAAACAAATAACGTAAGAGGTTTACCAGCACAGTAATACGTAATTTTCCAAAGGGGACGTTTCACCTTTAATGGAAAAGTACGAGCTTACCAAGTATCGGACCAGGTTTGCGACTGGATTCAAGACTACCTTGAAGACTGGACTCAAAACGTCTCTCTTAACGGAACGAAACTGAGATATGTGAAGGAAACTTCGGGAGTACAGCAAGGATGTGTGTTAGGTCCCTTACTGTTTACGCCGTCCGCGGTGGCCGTGCGGTTCTGGGGCTGCAGTCCGGAACCGCGGGACTGCTACGGTCGCAGGTTCGATTCCTGCCTCGGGCATGGGTGTGTGTATTGTCCTTAGGTTAGTTAGGTTTAAGTAGTTCTAAGTTATAGGGGACTTTGACCTAAGATGTTGAGTCCCATAGTGCTCACAGCCATTTGAACCTTACTGTTTACAATATAAATCATCTAGTAGAAACGCCGGAAGCTACATAAGGCTGTTCGCAAATTATGTAGCTGTTTATACGAAGGTAGCAACGCCAGAAGACTATATCGATATGCAAAATGACCGGCAGAGGACTGATGAATGGTGCACCGACTGAAAGTAAATAAATGTAACACATTAAAAATACAAAACAGATAAAATCCACTACTACACACCTATAGTGTTGATGACAAATTGCTGAAACTGTATCTATCGTCAAATATCTGGGAGCTTAAGAGGAATGAACACGTAATACAAATAGTATAGAAAAGCAGATTCTTGAATATTGCTCATTACTCTAGGACCCTTACCAGGTAGGGCTAACAGAAGAGACAGAGAAGATCCAATGAAGAGCGGCACGTCTCGTAACGGGATCGTTCAGTCGGCGCGAGAGCGTTACAGATATGTCCAACAAACTCCAGAGGCGTTGTGCAACACGGAGAGGTTTACTACTGAAATTCCGAGAGAGTATGTTCCGGGAAGAGTCAGACGACCTCTTACTTCCTCCCACCCACGTCTCGTGAAATGATCATAACGAGAAAATTCGATAAATTTTAGAGCCATATACAAAGCCTTACCGACAATCATTAATCCCACGCGCCATTCGCGAGTTAACATGGACGGGAGCATCAGTTACTGGTACTAGAAGTACGCACTGCACCTTCAGGTGGCCAGCGGCGTATTGAGTAGATATACACTCCTGGAAATGGAAAAAAGAACACATTGACACCGGTGTGTCAGACCCACCATACTTGCTCCGGACACTGCGAGTGGGCTGTACAAGCAATGATCACACGCACGGCACAGCGGACACACCAGGAACCGCGGTGTTGGCCGTCGAATGGCGCTAGTTGCGCAGCATTTGTGCACCGCCGCCGTCAGTGTCAGCCAGTTTGCCGTGGCATACGGAGCTCCATCGCAGGCTTTAACACTGGTAGCATGCCGCGACAGCGTGGACGTGAACCGTATGTGCAGTTGACGGACTTTGGGCGAGGGCGTATAGTGGGCATGCGGGAGGCCGGGTGGACGTACCGCCGAATTGCTCAACACGTGGGGCGTGAGGTCTCCACAGTACATCGATGTTGTCGCCAGTGGTCGGCGGAAGGTGCACGTGCCCGTCGACCTGGGACCGGACCGCAGCGACGCACTGATGCACGCCAAGACCGTAGGATCCTACGCAGTGCCGTAGGGGACCGCACCGCCACTTCCCAGCAAATTAGGGACACTGTTGCTCCTGGGGTATCGGCGAGGACCATTCGCAACCGTCTCCATGAAGCTGGGCTACGGTCCCGCACACCGTTAGGCCGTCTTCCGCTCACACCCCAACATCGTGCAGCCCGCCTCCAGTGGTGTCGCGACAGGCGTGAATGGAGGGACGAATGGAGACGTGTCGTCTTCAGCGATGAGAGTCGCTTCTGCCTTGGTGCCAATGATGGTCGTATGCGTGTTTGGCGCCGTGCAGGTGAGCGCTACAATCAGGACTGCATACGACCGAGGCACACAGGTCCAACACCCGGCATCATGGTGTGGGGAGCGATCTCCTACACTGGCCGTACACCACTGGTGATCGTCGAGGGGACACTGAATAGTGCACGGTACATCCAAACCGTCATCGAACCCATCGTTCTACCATTCCTAGACCGGCAAGGGAACTTGCTGTTCCAACAGGACAATGCACGTCCGCATGTATCCCGTGCCACCCAACGTGCTCTAGAAGGTGTAAGTCAACTACCCTGGCCAGCAAGATCTCCGGATCTGTCCCCCATTGAGCATGTTTGGGACTGGATGAAGCGTCGTCTCACGCGGTCTGCACGTCCAGCACGAACGCTGGTCCAACTGAGGCGCCAGGTGGAAATGGCATGGCAAGCCGTTCCACAGGACTACATCCAGCATCTCTACGATCGTCTCCATGGGAGAATAGCAGCCTGCATTGCTGCGAAAGGTGGATATACACTGTACTAGTGCCGACATTGTGCATGCTCTGTTGCCTGTGTCTATGTGCCTGTGGTTCTGTCAGTGTGATCATGTGATGTATCTGACCCCAGGAATGTGTCAATAAAGTTTCCCCTTCCTGGGACAATGAATTCACGGTGTTCTTATTTCAATTTCCAGGAGTGTAGATTCAAAATGGTTCAAATGGCTCTGAGCACTATGGGACTTAACATATGAGGTCATCAGTCCCCTAGACTTGGAACTACTTAAACCTAACTAACCTAAGGACATCCCACACATCCATGCCCGAGGCAGGATTCGAACCTGCGACCGTAGCAGCAGCGCGGTTCCAGACTGAAGCGCTTAGAACCGCTCGGCCACAGCGGCTGGCTAGATGTAGATTACTAGGGGTGTAACTAGTGGAGGGCATCCGCGACAGAGGCTCAGAGAGAGTGGGGATTGGGTTGGGGGGGGGAGACAAATTAAAATTGAAATATGAATTGGAAAAATTTAGTTTTGGTTTCTGCTGCACAATTGATTTATTTACTTTTAGTGATAATATGGTTACACGCAGAGCTCGTTTCGGTGTTTTGCCTTTATCAAGCGTACCTGTTCAGATGGTATAACTTTGTCATCACTACGAGTAAATAAATAAATTGTGCGGCAGAAATCTGTACCAAAAATATAATGTTGTTCTTCCATCTTATGATTGCGGCGGGCCCATTGGGAAAAAAGTTGCGGAATTGGAAAATTTAGTAAACTCAATCCCTCAAGTAGCCGGCCGAAGTGGCCGTGCGGTTAAAGGCGCTGCAGTCTGGAACCGCAAGACCGCTACGGTCGCAGGTTCGAATCCTGCCTCGGGCATGGATGTTTGTGATGTCCTTAGGTTAGTTAGGTTTAAGTAGTTCTAAGTTCTAGGGGACTAATGACCTCAGCAGTTGAGTCCCATAGTGCTCAGAGCCATTTGAACAAGCCAATCCCTCAAGCGATTCCTTTTTTTCCTGGTCTTTGTCGACATATGCAGATCTGCGTATGTCGACAAAGACTAAATTTTCATTCCATGTATTTGTAGATATTGCTTGTTAATCGCTGTATGTGGCGGGATCGATGACAGCGAACAATTGCAGGTGATATTGCTGCCGAGGTTGCCAGCCATACATCTTTCGTGTGGCGGATCCTTAATGAACTCTTTGTCCACGGAACTACTTGATGTGAACGACCAGGTGCTGCACAAAGGTGTAAGAGCTCATGAAACACGGCATTAAGCAATGACGCTTACAGTGCCAAGCCTATTGTGCACAGAATCGTTTGTTTTCCAATGGTGGCAGTGGAGTCTACCTATACAGTTCTAGATAGACGAAAAGACAAAACAGTATGGTGCACTGAAACGGGAAGCGCATTTGTGCAAAGACGATAAATGTAATTATTTTCAGCAAAAGCAATATTTTCAAATCGCAATTCATTAGTTGCCAAATTTTTTAATTTTGGTTGTTACTAAAGTGCGATTTAAAGGGCAAATTATTTTTGTAACAAAAGTGCAGCATAATGCATGAAATCCGACCACAAAGCTTCGCAAATTCTTATAAAAAATATGTAATATGTGCATTGAAGCACACCGCGTTGATACACTCGAATAGTCGAACGTTATCTGTACGTAAGAATGCATAAGTGCATTTGGCACGGAACTTCGAAAAAATAAAGTATAATTTGTAGTATTCCGATTTTCCTGCAACTACGAGATATATAAACTTCCGACTTCCGCACCCCAAACTGCTTCAGAAAAGTCGTGATAAACAGTTTTGTGGACTGGACTGCAAAATCAGACTACTCGGAATGTAACTGCAGTATCCAAAATTAGCATATTCTTCACGCATACACACCTGTGATAATTTATGTTGCATAGATTTGATGCCTGTGTTTTGATCGCCAGGAACTATCAGAACTCGCATGTTTCTTTATGGCTTACCTTCTGACCGCTGTCGCTGCTCTATGTTGTTATTGCATTTCAAAGTTTTCTTCTTTGATGACTAGGGACAGACACATTCTTATTGCTCGCGAATCGCCTCTTCTGGAACTAATGCTCAGCAACGGTACGGACCGTTTCAGTTACACCTGTATTGTTGAGTACTACGTCATGTCGCGTTCTCTTGTTTACTGTTCAAATGTGTGTGAAATCTAATGGGACTTAACTGCTAAGGTCATCAGTCCCTAAGCTTACACACTACTTAACCTAAATTATCCTAAGGACAAACATATACACCAATGCCTGAGGGAGGACTCGAACCTCCACCGGGACCAGACGCACAATCCATGACCGCTCGGCTAATCGCTCGCGGCTCTTGTTTACTCTAAGAGGCCATCCAGGAATACTATCCCGGAATGATTAAGGACTCTACTAGCTACAACAGCAGAGCGTAACTACGCTGTGGAAAGTGTGGCAATTTCCAGGGACCTCTGAGTACAAAGGGCCCAAGGTATGCAAAGGAAAGAAAGGAAAACCTTAGACATGGAGAAAAAGTGGAGAAATAAGTATAATCGATCAGTCAGATAATGTCCCTCGTGATATTTAAATAATTATTGATAGTTTTGGAAATTATTGAGAGGTAATCGTACGCGACTTACTGCCTTCGTTTACTCGATGTCAGTTCCGGTAGAGCGCGAAATGGGCCTGACATGTTTACTCTTTCCCTCCGCCGCGGCGTTTCGACACGTAGCAGTTCGTTGTTTACACACTGTATGTAACTTTTTTGAATGGTCATCCGTCGTTGCATCGTCTTTCGTGTTGTTTTAAGTGTGATTTTGGTAATGATTCCGACCGCTTCGTTGTCAACATGTCATCCAAGTTGATCCCACCTAAAGGTGGACGAGCGGTTCTAGGCGCTGCAGTCTGGAACTGTGCGACCGCTACGGTCGCAGGTTCGAATCCTGCCTCGGGCATGGATGTGTGTGTTGTCCTTAGGTGAGTTACGTTTAACTAGTTCTACGTTCTAGGGGACTGATGACCCCAGAAGTTAAGTCCCACAGTGCTCAGAGCCATTTGAACCATTGAAGATATTGCGGTAACTTTCTTGCCAATTTACATTACTGGCCATTAAAATTGCTACACCACGAAGATGAAATGCTACAGACGCAAAATTTAACCGACAGGAAGAAGATGCTGTGATATGCAAATGATTAGCTTTTCAGAACATTCACACGTGGTTGGCGCCGGTGGCGACTCCTACAATGTGCTGACATGAGGAAAGTTTCCAACCGATTTCTCATACACAAACAGCAGTTGACCGGCGTTGCCTGGTGAAATGTTGTGATGCCTCGTGTAAGGAGGACAAATGCGTACCATCACGTTTCCGACTTTGATAAAGGTCGGACTGTAGCCTATCGCGATTGCGGTTTATCGTATCGCGACATTGCTGCTCACGTTGGTCGAGGTCCAATGACTGTTCGCAGAAAATGGAATCGGTGGGTTCAGGATGGTAATACGGAACGCCGTGCTGGATCACAACGGCCTCGTATCACTAGCAGTCGAGATGACAGGCATATTATCCCCATGGCTGTAACGGATCGTGCAGCCACGTCTCGATCCCTGCGTCAACAGATGGGGACGTTTGCAAGACGACAATCATCTGCACGAACAGTTCGACGACTTTTGCAGCAGCACGGACTATCAGCTCGGAGACCGAGGCTGCGGTTACCCTTGACGCTGCATCACAGACAGGAACGCCTGCGATGGTGTACTCGACGACGAACCTGGGTGCACGAATGGCAAAACGTCATTTTTTCGGATGAATCCAGGTTCTGTTTACAGCATCATGATGGTCGCATTAGTGTTTGGCGACATCGCGGTGAACGCACATTGGAAGCATGTATTCGTCATCGCCATACTGGCGTATCACCCGGCGTGATGTTATGTGGTGCCATTGGTTACACGTCTCGGTCACCTCTTGTTCGCATTGACGGCACTTTGAACAGTGGACGTTACATTTCAGATGGGTTACGACCCGTGGCTCTACCCTTCATTCGATCCCTGCGAAACCCTCAATTTCAACAGGATAATGCACGACCGCACGTTGCAGGTCCTGTACGGTGCTTTCTGCATACAGAAAATGTTCGACTGCTGCCCTGGCCAGCACATTCTCCGGATCTCTCACCATTGAAATCGTCTGGTCAACGGTGGCCGAGCAACTAGTTCGTCACAATACGCCAGTCACTACTCTTGATGAACTGTGGTATCGTGTTGAAGCTGCATGGGCAGCTGTACCAGTACACGCCATCCAAGCTCTGTCTGACACAATGCCCAGGCGTATGAAGGCCGTTATTACGGCCAGGGGTGGTTGTTCTGGTTACTGATTTCTCAGGATGTATGCACCCAAACTGCGTGAAAATGTAATCACATGTCAGTTCTAGTATACTATATTTGTCTAATGAATACCCGTTTATCATCTGCATTTCTTCTTGGTGTAGCAATTTTAATGGCTAGTAGTGTATATTGAAAGGCCACGTGTTTAAACTACGTCACGAGGTTCTGATGGCGCTGCACTTGAAAGGAGGCTTGTCTCTTTCATGTGTCACACGCATTATACACACATCAGAAAAAGTTTGGCATCACCACGGTTCCAAGAACTCATGAAGATAGACGTTGACTGTGGATGTTGTATCACATACCCACTCTCTTTGTTCAGAGATGTCACTAAACCCGCTCAAAGATGTAAAAGCCATGCATGAGCAGCGCCTATTAGACGGAGGGGGTCCGACAGCCGATCAGTTCCAATGGCTCTCAGAACTACTTAAACCTAACTAACCTAAGGACATCACACACATCCATGCCAGAGGCAGGATTCGAACCTGCCACCGTAGCGGTCGCGCGGTTCCCGACTGTAGTGCCTAGAACCGCTCGGCCGCTACGGCCGGCGATCAGTTCCAGTCGTACCACCAGGAAGGAGGTACACGGCTCGTGTTGTCTGTAGTTCAAGCATACCTAGACGGTCAATACCGCGGTTCGATCGCGTCCGCATTGTTACTTTGTGCCCGGAAGGGAAGTGTTCAGGCGTCTCGGAGTGAACCAAAGCGGTGTTGTACGGACATGGAGGAGATACAGAGAGACAGGAACTCTCGATGACTTGCCTCGCTCAGGCCGCCCAAGGACTACTACTGCAGTGGATGACCGCTACCTACGGATTATGGCTAGGAGAAACCCTGACAGCAACACCACCATGTAGAATAATACTTTTCATGCGGCCACAGGATATCGTGTTTCAACTCAAACTGTGCGCAATAGGATGCATTATGCGCAACTTCACTTCAGACGTCTATGGCGATGTCCATCTTTGCAACCACGACACCATGCAGCGCGGTACAGATGGGCGCAACATGCCGAATGGACCGCTCTGAATTGGCATCACGTTCTCTTCACCGATGAGTGTCGCATATGCCTTCAACCAGAGAATCGTCTGAGACGTGGTTGGAGGCAACCCGGTCAGGCTGAACGCCTTAGACACACTATCCAACGAATGCAGCATGGTGGAGTTACCCTATTGTTTGGGGGTGGCATTATGTGGGGCAGACGTAGGCCGCTGGTGGTCATGGAAGGCGCCGTAACGGCTGTACGATACGTGATTGCCATCCTCCGACCGATAGTGCAACCATATCGGCAACATATTGGTGAGGCATTCGTCTTCATAGACGACAATTCGCGCCCCATTGTGCACATTTTGCGAATGACTCCCTTTAGGATAGCGACATCGCTCGACTAGAGTGGCCAGCATGGTCTCCAGACATGAACCCTATCGAACATGACTGGGATATATTGATAAGGGCTGTTTATGGACGACGTGACCCACCAACCACTCTGAGGGACCTACGCCGAATCGCCGTTGATGAGTAGGGCAATCTGGGCCAACAGTGCTTGATGAATTTGTGGATAGTATGCAACGACGAAATACAGGCATGCATGAATGCAAGAAGACGTGCTACTGGGTATTAGAGGTACCGGTGTGTTCAGCAATTTGGACCTCCGCCTCTGAAGGTCTCGCTGAATGGTGGTACAACATGCAATGTGCGATTTTTGTGAGTAATAAAATGGGCGGAATAGACGTTTATACTGATGCAGGAGTAGGTTTAATAATGAATAAAGAAATAGGAGTGCGGGTTAGCTACTACAAACAGCATAGTGAACGCATTATTGTGGCCAAGATACAAACAAAGCCCATGCCTACTACAGTAGTACAAGTTTATATGCCAACTAGTTCTGCAGATGATGAAGAAATTGATGAAATGTATGACGAGATAAAAGAAATTATTCAGGTAGTGAAGGGAGACGAAAATTTAATAGTCATGGGTGACTGGAATTCGTCAATAGGAAAAGGGAGAGAAGGAAACATAGTAGCTGAATATGGATTGGGGGGAAGAAATGAAAGCGGAAGCCGCCTTGTAGAATTTTGCACAGAGCATAACTGAATCATAGCTAACACTTGGTTCAAGAATCATAAAAGAAGGTTGTATACCTGGAAGAGATACTACAAGGTATCAGATAGATTATATAATGGTAAGACAGAGATTTAGGAACCAGGTTTTAAATTGTAAGACATTTCCAGGGGCAGATGTGGATTCTGACCACAATCTATTGATTATGACCTGTAGATTGAAACTGAAGAGGCTGCAAAAAGGTGGGAATTTAAGGAGATGGGACCTGGATAAACTGAAAGAACCAGATGTTGTAGAGAGTTTCAGGGAGAGCATAAGGGAACAATTGACAGGAATGGGGGAAAGAAATACAGTAGAAGAAGAATGGGTAGCTCTGAGGGATGAAGTAGTGAAGGCAGCAGAGGATCAAGTAGGTAAAAAGGCGAGGGCTAATAGAAATCCTTGGGTAACAGAAGAAATATTGAATTTAATTGATGAAAAAAGAAAATATAAACATGCAGTAAATGAAGCAGGCAAAAAGGAATACAAACGTCTCAAAAATGAGATCGACAGGAAGTGCAAAATGGCTAAGCAGGGATGGCTAGAGGACAAATGTAAGGATGTAGAGGCTTGTCTCACTAGGGGTAAGATAGATACTGCCTACAGAAAAATTAAAGAGACCTTTGGAGAGAAGAGAACCACTTGTATGAATATCAAGAGCTCAGATGGCAACCCAGTTCTAAGCAAAGAAGGGAAGGCAGAATAGTGGAAGGAGTATATAGAGGGTTTATACAAGGGCGATGTACTTGAGGACAATATTGTGGAAATGGAAGAGGATGTAGATGAAGATGAAATGGGAGATAAGATACTGCGTGAAGAGTTTGACAGAGCACTGAAAGAAATGAGTCGAAACAAGGCCCCGGGAGTAGACAACATTCCATTAGAACTACTGATGGCCTTGGGAGAGCCAGTCATGACAAAACTCTACCATCTGGTGAGCAAGATGTATGAGACAGGCGAAATACCCACAGACTTCAAGAAGAATATAATAATTCCAATCCCAAAGAAAGCAGGTGTTGACAGATGTGAAAATTACCGAACTATCAGTTTAATAAGTCACAGCTGCAAAATACTAACGCGAATTCTTTACAGACGAATGGAAAAACTGGTAGAAGCGGACCTCGGGGAAGATCAGTTTGGATTCCGTAGAAATGTTGGAACACGTGAGGCAATACTAACCTTACGACTTATCTTAGAAGAAAGATTAAGAAAAGGCAAACCTACGTTTCTAGCATTTGTAGACTTAGAGAAAGCTTTTGACAACGTTAACTGGAAACTCTCTTTCAAATTCTGAAGGTGGCAGGGGTAAAATACAGGGAGCGAAAGGCTATTTACAATTTGTACAGAAACCAGATGGCAGTTATAAGAGTCGAGGGGCATGAAAGGGAAGCAGTGGTTGGGAAAGGAGTGAGACAGGGTTGTAGCCTCTCCCCGATGTTATTCAATCTGTATATTGAGCAAGCAGTAAAGGAAACAAAAGAAAAATTCGGAGTAGGTATTAAAATTCATGGAGAAGAAGTAAAAACTTTGAGGTTCACCGATGACATTGTAATTCTGTCAGAGACAGCAAAGGACTTGGAAGAGCAGTTGAACGGAATGGACAGTGTTTTGAAAGGAGAGTATAAGATGAACATCAACAAAAGCAAAACGAGGATAATGGAATGTAGTCAAATTAAATCGGGTGATGCTGAGGGAATTAGATTAGGAAATGAGACACTTAAAGTAGTAAAGGAGTTTTGCTATTTGGGGAGCAAAATAACTGATGATGGTCGAAGTAGAGAGGATATAAAATGTAGACTGGCAATGGCAAGGAAAGCGTTTCTGAAGAAGAGAAATTTGTTAACATCGAGTATAGATTTAAGTGTCAGGAAGTCGTTTCTGAAAGTATTTGTATGGAGTGTAGCCATGTATGGAAGTGAAACATGGACGATAACCAGTTTGGACAAGAAGAGAATAGAAGCTTTCGAAATGTGGTGCTACAGAAGAATGCTGAGGATAAGGTGGGTAGATCACGTAACTAATGAGGAGGTATTGAATAGGATTGGGGAGAAGAGAAGTTTGTGGCACAACTTGACTAGAAGAAGGGATCGGTTGGAAGGACATGCTTTGAGGCATCAAGGGATCACCAATTTAGCATTGGAGGGCATCGTGGAGGGTAAAAATCGTAGAGGGAGACCAAGAGATGAATACACTAAGCAGATTTAGAAGGATGTAGGTTGCAGTAGGTACTGGGAGATGAAGAAGCTTGCACAGCATAGAGTAGCATGGAGAGCTGCATCAAACCAGTTTCAGGACTGAAGACCACAACAACAACAATTGATATGTGTTCCAATGTTCTGTACAGGTCCCGGAACTCTCGCAACCGAAGTGATGCAAAACTATTTTTGATGTGTGTATGTCCGACGCATGATACTTATTCTTTCCCGAAAATTACATACTATTGCGTTACAGTTCTTCACTTTAGAACAGCCAGTGAGTATTGCATCGCCTGTTGACGTACGTCGTAGTCATTTCAAATTGCGTCACGTTCGAGAATTTTATACTGCAGTGATCTCTCTGGGAGGGGGAGGCGTAATGAGGTGGCAAGTGGTCACGACAAAACGACAAAGTTCATACTTGCTCAAGGGGGCCGGCCAGAGTGGCCGAGCTGTTCTAGGCGCTCCAGTCTGGAATCGCGCGACCGCTACGGTCGCAGGTTCGAATCCTGCCGTGGGCATGGATGTGTGTGATGTCCTTAGGTTAGTTAGGTTTAAGTAGTTCTACGTTCTAGGGGACTGATGACCTCAGAAGTTAAGTCCCATAGCGCTCAGAGCCATTTGAATCATTTTGCTCAAGGGGACGGGGTGGTCTGCCCCAATCCCGTTAAACTGTTATCACCTAGTGTTCGTTGGAACGTTATTTGGCCCAATATCAGTCTCCCAATTCACAGAATGGAAGTAGCTTCCTCTTGGTACAGAGTCATTGAAATAAATTGATCGTATGGCATCGTATAGCCGTGATCCCCAGCTGCAGAAGTTTTGTCGCCAATTTGCAAGTCATTTCAGTTGACGCCACACTGGACGACTTGCGTGTCCATGATGATGATATGATGACGAGGACAACACAACAGCCAGTCCCCGAGCGGAGAAAATCTCCGACTCGCCCGGGAATCGAACCCCAGCCCGTTGCATGGCAGTAGACGCACTAACCTTTCAGGTAAGGGGGCGGACACACAGAGTCATTAATAACTTATTACCTACTAATGAAGATCCACTCCGAATTATGTTTACTGACACGGCTACATATTCTCGATGTGGTTCCTTGGACATCTTTCGTCATAGACTTAACCTACAGGGATCACCTGGCGAACTTAATGTGGCTATGGAATCAACTTGCATTTTTCACCAGGACTTCCGTCACTGTTTACACCATGGACATTATCCTGTAGCCGGATTCCTCCTTGCTTCTGAAGTCGAAGACTGATACTGTGACGTGATTATTTGTTCATTATGTATATTTTATTGTTGCTGGTGTGTAGGTGCGGGGAGTGGGAGTGACTTTTCAGCAATATGTACTTACAGCAATACATACTTTCAATTTTGCCAACATGCTAAATCTCACGTTTGCCAGATAGGGTGTTGTCTTTTATTCATATGTACGGAATTTGAGGGATTGTGTGGTGAAGGGAAGCATCTGTATGCGTGAGTTTTTGTTGGATTAAAAAAAAGTGGCGAGTAACGAAGTGCCAGACTAAGGACACCAATGTCCGGAGTTCAATCCCCGGTCAATCCTTCGATTTTTATCTGTCACTCTTTGCTTCTTTCGCCTCCGGCAATGTTTATTAAAGTGAAAAATGCCGAGCTCCAGCGTGGTTTAAAATCCACGTTAAACTCATAGGTCCTCCTATAACTAACTGGATAAGTCTGTTCAAAGGGCGGAGAAAGGCAATGGTACGCCACCTCCAATAGGACCATGCCTAAAAAAGCAGTGAGGCGTTCAAACCAATCTTCTGGTAGAGGACAGCTTTACCTTTACCATTTTACTCCGGTCGCTGATAAGTCTGCATTAGAACTGTAACATCAGTGAATTGAATCTATAGGACGAAGGGGATTAGATGTAACTGCGGTTGCCGAGGTCTTAACGGAGCATACTTCGTGAACGGGCTATGTAACTGTATTCAAAACTGAATCAGGTTCCAGTTTAAAGTGAGTTCTTAAATGCGCAGTATTTCGGAACAGTAGAGAACTTCTACGATAGTAGAATTTAATAACTTATTCCATGAGTACTTCCGAGATAACGTTAAAACATTAAATCGATCACGCTATGCTGTTCACTACGACGCCATTTATGCAACTACAGAGAGATTCATCGACATTCTTAGGGCCCTGACAAATATAACTCCTACGAGCAAGAAAGGGGTGTAGTAGCAGGTCCTGAAATCATAATTGAATCGTACAGTTTTGTTGTTCAGTGTAAAAGATTAGAATGAATCAGTGTAGTACCTAAGGCCTCGAAATCTGAGGACGCTGCGGCGACATATGACTTCTTATGAACTGTGTTGTCGAAATGGATCGTTCGACAAACATCCATCATCTGTTAAAGACGAGACCGAGAGTAAATTTCCTAAGTAAACGTATACAAATAATAACGAAGCGCTTAAACGTGCTATTCGAGGACGAGAGGCTGACAGAACCATTAACTAGACTTATGATGGCAATTTGCCTAGTGATGGTAACGTTTAGAAAGAGCAAAATTATTTTTTAAAGAAATGAAGGAAGTTGTAGGCGCACACGCAGCAACCGAATTTTTGTTCTCGTCTATGCGCCCCCCCCCCCCCCTGCCCCCCGCCGACGAAGATCTTAAACATGAAGCACTTCAGTCTTTCTGTGAAATGTCAGAAATGTCTCTTCTGTTTCCAGCACAACGGATGATATGGACATCATTTGAAGTACAAATATCGGATGTGTAGCCTTCTAAGAGCTTATATCGAGCTGCCTTGACGTATTCACAACCGTGTTGAGGTATGTAGCGGATAATACAGCTGTTACAAGAGCCAAACATTCTTTTTCCAGGTAAAAAAATGTTTAAATGATATTATATACGAGCAGGAGAAGGAATGCGTTCATTGTCACAAAATTATTTGATTAGCGAGCAAGTGCAACAGATATCTCAACAAGTAAAACTCGAAGCATCACGTTGCATTTCTCGCAAGAACAGTCTGTGACAGACGATGTGTACTAGACGTTTTGTTGACTTGAGAATGAGGTGGGGGCAGGCATGCAGGAGGGACCCCATTTTAGGAACTTGCCCCACGGCCCACACGGCAGTCATTTCATAGGTCAGTTTATCTGACACACCTTTCTAACACTTATTTGGATGCATTCAAGTCATTTAAATGTCTGTTTTGTTTCTATCTGTCACATGGTTACTATAAATTGAAGTTAATGCTAGTACTACGCATCAAGAAAGTAAGGGAACGGGAGAGTGAAATGTTCTAAGTCCGAACAGAACGGTATTGCTCAAGCATACGGAAGTATCAATACGAGCCAGCCGCTAGCCGTAAACATTTACACACTGTTAATCGTTCGTAGAGAGCGCGACATCAACACTTCTGTGTGCAGAGCTATCTGCCTTCGTTATTCTTATAACATTATATAAGAAGCGCTAAGAGGACGCAACAAGGTCCATCAGCGGTTTGATAAAGCAGTTAAGATACTGAAACAAAATGGTTAAGCAAATGTAGTAGAACGGAAGACCACTGACAACCAGTAAAGAGCAGAGCCGATTCGGTCATGACGGATGACGTCAAAAAGGAAGCTTCTCCTCGATGCCATAAACACTACATATCACTAGGCTACAACCGCTCGGAGAGGCCGCGTGGTTTGAGGCGCCATGTCACGGATTGCGGGCCCCTCCCGCCGGATGTTCGAGTTCTCCCTCTGGCATGGGTGTTTTCTAAGCATAAGTTAGTTTAAGTTAGTTTAAGTAGTGTTTAAGTCTAAGGACTGATGACCTCAGCAGTTTGGACCCTTAGGAATTCACACACATTTTTCACTAGGCTACAGTCAGTTGACCATTAGTATCGATGTCGCTCATGTTGTTTGCATTCGATTCTCTGATTACCACGTTATAACATCTCCTGTATGAGATTGTTCAAGCGCCAGTCATACTCCTGCTGCCTTACGAGATGAGCAGCGATCCTTAGCTATGAATAATATGGCTCAAATGGCTCTGAGCACTATGGGACTCAACAGCTGTGGTCATAAGTCCCATAGAACTTAGAACTAGTTAAACCTAACTAACCTAAGGACATCACAAACATCCATGCCCGAGGCAGGATTCGAACCTGCGACCGTAGCGGTCTTGCGGTTCCAGACTGCAGCGCCTTTAACCGCACGGCCACTTCGGCCGGCTATGAATAATAGAAGCCAGCCACCAGTACCAGCCATTACTGATGGGTAGCCCAGGGACCTGCCAACACCATTCCAACCTGGGGCAGAAATTGCTATAAACTGCGGAATCGCTTGGGTCAGACAGGCTGCCATACAGTGGATCAGCATTCAACACAATCTGATGGAATCCGATATCACGGTCCATCTGGTGAGACAACATGAGTAGTGACCTGCGAAGGACAGAGTACTCCCAGAACGTATATCATAACATACATGCGTCCTGGTCGTTGGCATCTCCGGGTAGGGTTTCCGACGGGGCGCGCCTTCCATATCACGGGAAGCAATCCGCATAGTTGAAGTCACCAGCCTGAGCACAAGGCTGATGCAACGAGATACGGCAGCCAGAGCCAGCAGCTGCGTTCAGCAGGTTCCTCGTCGGCCTCCTAGGCCTACGGCGACGAGATGAATTCAGAGACATAAATAAAGTAATATATATTCCTGTTTCACTGCATCAAGCAATGCCATGTGGATTCTTCGGCATTCATCCATACAAACGGTGGCGTTTCCATCCAGGTAGTGGACGATTCCTACCCTAGGGTTTAACGTACAGAAACACAAACGGAACTTCATTAGCTGATCAAAAGTATCTGGACACCTATTAGTTGATATTAACACGGGGTGTGACCAACCCTTAGCCCTTACGACAGCCTGAACGCTGGCGGAGATATTTTCAGAGAGATGTCTCACTGTGTGTGAGGGAATGGCTGCCCACTCTCCCCCAAGAGCCGAAATCAGAGAAGGTAGTGATGTTGGATGCTGAGCTCTGGGCAAAAGTCAACATTGTAGCTCATCCAGAAGGTGTTCTATTGGATTCAGATTGGGACTCTGGACAGGATAGTCCGTTTCAGAAATGTTACTGCCCACAAACCATTGCGTCAAAGATGCTCCATTATGACACGTTGCATCGTCATGCTGATACGATCATCGTCTCGGAACTGTTTCTCTCCTGTACTCAGCACATAGTGTTATAAAATACTTTCATATCCTTCTGCATTTAGCGTTTTCTTTTGCGCGATAAGGCACCACACCTCAAACATGAAAAATACCCCCATAACGTAACACCAACTCCTCGACAGTTGGCAGGTAACGTTCGTCAGGCATTAATCAAATTCAAAAACTTCCATCGGACTGCTTCGAGGTACAGCGTGATTTATCATTGCAAATCAGTCGTTTCCAGTCACCCACTGTCCAGTGGTGTCACTCTTTGGATCACTTCAAGCGGCACTTAGCATTGCCGACAGGAATGTGTGGCTTATGAAAAGATGCTCGACCAATGACCCCATTCTTTTTAATTTCCTACTGTAACACCAGAGCTCTAAGGCTCTACTGATTTATTTTGTGTTTTGTTAATTCAACATTCTGTTGTTAAGCTGTTGTACTCGTAAATATTGCTTTATTGTATTGATATCATAAGAGTGTTTGCTTTTTTCCTTTGTAAAAACTTTGATGTCCTGGTTTAATCCTATGCAATGTATTGTCTTTATTAGTTAAAGTCTTTGCCTCGTTTGGAGGGAGACAAAACTTACTGTATATAATTGTAATTTTTGTGTGAATAATTTTTTGTAGAATTTCAATATGTGTAATTGATCTGTTTTGTTGAAAATGTTCGTTTGCTACTTTGTATTTGCTGATCCTCACTTAGGGTTCTTAGTCCTTTATATGTATAAAAGGTGGTGTAGTTCCCCTTTGGAACGAAAAGTTGCAGCGCGCTATAAAATGTGGTTGGCGGGGATAGGAAGGTGGAACAAAGAGTTAGTCGTAGACGAGCTGTCGAACCGCCAACAGCTCCTGTGAGAACATAGTACTGTGCTGCTGCCGATAGAGGATTTTTGTGCCTGGTTCCACTGTGCCAAAGCCTCTGATGTATGGATGGATTAATTACCTTGCTCTGTTTCTGGAAATGGTATTCAAAAATCTGAGGAACGTCGCCACCAAGAGAATGACAGAACTTACCATTACCAACAGCAAATCCAACTGCCGAGATGTACTCGCAATCAAATGGTTCAAATGGCTCTGAGCACTATGGGACTCAACAGCTGTGGTCATAAGTCCCCTAGAACTTAGAACTACTTAAACCTAACCAACCTAAGGACATCACACACATCCATGCCCGAGGCAGGATTCGAACCTGCGACCGTAGCAGTCGCGCGGTTCCTGACTGAGCGCCTAGAACCGCTAGACCACCACGGCCGGCCCTCGCAATCACTGCAACGAAGTGGAAGATTTATAGATTTGTCAAGTGATGGATCAGCACTTTTAGTGTCCTCAAATATAAGGTAACTCATACCTGAATTTATGTACCTACCTCGATTTTTTCCTTATCACCACACCTCTTAGGTTCCTCTCCACTTGAACTACGGTTACCGAGTGTCCATGTTGTGAAAAATGAAAGTCATAGAGTAAAACAGTTAGTAAATTAACTTCATTTAAATTTTGGTAAAAAGGAGTATTAAATTTGCTGTGGAATTTGGTAAAGTTGAGGGAGGCAGTAAGTGCAGTTTTGTGAGAGCCTCCCAGTATTTGAGAAAAATCAATTTAAATTTTTGTCGACTTCTAAAATAATTTGCTTGATTACCGACTTTAAAGTTGCAGACTGTGATGATAGCGGAAAGGCAACAGAATATTTTGAGATTAGTTTCAAATTAAATGTTATCAAAGATTGGTTTGAAATGCTTTTCTAGTACATAAATTTGTTGTGCAGCTTGTTGAAATAGAACCAAAGGTGAGTCAATGGTCATAAAAATGTACCACTTTGCTTTACTCCAGTAGTCAAAATTAAGGGCCACCCCCCCCCCTCCACCCCGATGGAAAGTTGCTCAAATGCACAAAGTTACTTGATTATAGAACGTTCTAACTACTCTTGATATTAAATTTGAGTTCTGAGCTCATTGTGTTCTAAAAAGTGTAATATTAGTCTATGAGCCCCCACTTACTGTTTTATCCTCACTGCAGGTAAAGTCGCCGCGCGGGATTAGCCGAGCGGTCTCAGGCGCTGCAGTCATGGACAGTGCGGCAGGTCCTGGCGCAGGTTCGAGTCCTCCCTCTGACATGGGTGTATGTGTTTGTCCTTAGGATAATTTAGGTTAAGTAGTGTGTAAGCTTAGGGACTGATGACCTTAGCCGTTAAGTCCCATAAGATTTCACACACATTTTTGACAGGTAAAGTTGCTGTGAATGTCATTATCCATGAGAACAGTTACTTCTTTGTCTTTAAAGAATAGTGTGAATCTTATTGCATGTGAATATTATTTAAATTTGTACTCTGCAGAAAATATCTGATGAAGGAAGACTAGGCCCATGCCGAATTTCCAGTTTACAGTGACTTGCAGGTGTAGTGTTGATGGAGTTATTCAGTTTGGCAAAGCATTTAATATTGATGAATGTAACAGTGTCTTTTGTGATTGTGAGAACGTGACCATCTTGCTGCTACTACTTTTACCCTCTATAACGTTTGTTGTGGCTTGTGACTCGGTTCATTGCACTTTCGTATGACAAAAGTATAGGCTGTGTCATTCCACTAAAACTGCTTACTTTTTCTGTAAAAAGGAATGTCACACATTTCTATGCCTAATTAGGCTGGCGACCGTATTCTTTATCATTAGATCAATTTGATTAATGAAAGCAGTTTCTAAACAGTATCTGTTTCTAGTTGCGTGTTTACGTAAATCTAAATTTCATCTCCGATAGGCAACCTCCTTTAGGCATTTCAGGGTCAAAACTACAAAAATCCTTACAGAGGGTAACATTGTACTGCTTCTACACTCCTGGAAATGGAAAAAAGAACACATTGACACCGGTGTGTCAGACCCACCATACTTGCTCCGGACACTGCGAGAGGGCTGTACAAGCAATGATCACACGCACGGCACAGCGGACACACCAGGAACGCGGTGTTGGCCGTCGAATGGCGCTAGCTGCGCAGCATTTGTGCACCGCCGCCGTCAGTGTCAGCCAGTTTGCCGTGGCATACGGAGCTCCATCGCAGTCTTTAGCACTGGTAGCATGCCGCGACAGCGTGGACGTGAAACGTATGTGCAGTTGACGGACTTTGAGCGAGGGCGTATAGTGGGCATGCGGGAGGCCGGGTGGACGTACCGCCGAATTGCTCAACACGTGGGGCGTGAGGTCTCCACAGTACATCGATGTTGTCGCCAGTGGTCGGCGGAAGGTGCACGTGCCCGTCGACCTGGGACCGGACCGCAGCGACGCACGGATGCACGCCAAGACCGTAGGATCCTACGCAGTGCCGTAGGGGACCGCACCGCCACTTCCCAGCAAATTAGGGACACTGTTGCTTTTTGGGGTATCGGCGAGGACCATTCGCAACCGTCTCCATGAAGCTGGGCTACGGTCCCGCACACCGTTAGGCCGTCTTCCGCTCACGCCCCAACATCGTGCAGCCCGCCTCCAGTGGTGTCGCGACAGGCGTGAATGGAGGGACGAATGGAGACGTGTCGTCTTCAGCGATGAGAGTCGCTTCTGCCTTGGTGCCAATGATGGTCGTATGCGTGTTTGGCGCCGTGCAGGTGAGCGCCACAATCAGGACTGCATACGACCGAGGCACACAGGGCCAACACCCGGCATCATGGTGTGGGGAGCGATCTCCTACACTGGCCGTACACCACTGGTGATCGTCGAGGGGACACTGAATGGTGCACGGTACATCCAAACCGTCATCGAACCCATCGTTCTACCATTCCTAGACCGGCAAGGGAACTTGCTGTTCCAACAGGACAATGCACGTCCGCATGTATCCCGTGCCACCCAACGTGCTCTAGAAGGTGTAAGTCAACTACCCTGGCCAGCAAGATCTCCGGATCTGTCCCCCATTGAGCATGTTTGGGACTGGATGAAGCGTCGTCTCACGCGGTCTGCACGTCCAGCACGAACGCTGGTCCAACTGAGGCGCCAGGTGGAAATGGCATGGCAAGCCGTTCCACAGGACTACATCCAGCATCTCTACGATCGTCTCCATGGGAGAATAGCAGCCTGCATTGCTGCGAAAGGTGGATATACACTGTACTAGTGCCGACATTGTGCATGCTCTGTTGCCTGTGTCTATGTGCCTGTGGTTCTGTCAGTGTGATCATGTGCTGTATCTGACCCCAGGAATGTGTCAATAAAGTTTCCCCTTCCTGGGAAAATGAATTCACGGTGTTCTTATTTCAGTTTCCAGGAGTGTATTTAACATAATTGGTTAACAAAATAGTTTCAGAACATAAATGAGAGGCGGTGATTTTATAATACGTGCAGTCATTGTGATAGCTAGATTCCTGGAACTCACGAGTGATTCCCTCTGCTGATTTCGTGAGATTTTCACTACCACCCCCGCAATGCTCGACGGTCCCTGTCCTTGCCGTCTGTACATGAGATACGCCTGGTCTTGGTTTGACTGTTACTGTTCCTTCTTCTTTCCTCTTCACAGTCACATCACCAACAGTCGACTTGGGCAGCTGTAAATGAACTGAAATGTTGCCTATGGAGTTGTTATTCAGGTGGTATCCAGCGACTAGTGCTCGTTCAAAGTGACTCAGCTCTCAAGACAGACCCGTTCTGCTACTACTGCCATCCTGCAGACAACACAGATGAAAATACTGAACTTTCAGGTACGGGTGGAAGCCAAGAACGTCGCGGTATACCTCAGCCGGCCGGAGTGGCCAAGCGGTTCTAGGCGCTACAGTCTGGAACCGCGCGACCGCTACGGTCGCAGGTTCGAATCCTGCCTCGGGCATGGATGTGTGTGATGTCGTTAGGTTCGTTAGGTTTAAGTAGTTCTAAGTTCTATGGGACTGATGACCTCAGAAGTTAAGTCGCATAGTGCTCAGAGCCATTTGAACCATTTTGGTATTCCTCAAACCGTAATCACAACTGTGAACACTGGACATAAATAACTGTGGTGTGTATTCGTTGTTAGTCGTTCTTACTGACAACACAACACTCCTCGTCTCCTTTTATGCCAACAAGTCCACTTTCTCGTGACATCTAGTGGTCAATTCTACATTATGTATAGTTGTTCGGATACTTTTGATCAAATAAGATACTTAAGATTGCGCAAGTACATACTCGATCATCTTTTCAAATGGTTCAAATGGCGCTGAGGACTATGGGACGTAACATTTGAGG